>NW_021318682.1:918557-1206365 GCF_001605985.2 Dendrobium catenatum
AGAGTAACGGCAGTCGGTCAAATTTACACAAAAATCCTGCAAAAAGGCACGAATTCCAAATCTCACCAAATTACAGAAGAATATCGATAACATCAATACAAGACTATTGCCCTATAGAAATCAAATCAAATCAAGTCCCGATAATTTTCTATTCGATTAAAATAGCGTAGAATCAATTCCGACTGGTAAAATCTTCGTAGAATACAGTCAAATCGTGTGCAATAATCATATCTATAACATATCAAAAGTTGTGCGGTGAAAGTTGTGCCAAATCCAAATCACGTCGAAAAGTTGACTACGAAAACACAAAACAAATCATAACTCGGTCAAAACTCAATATCTTTGAAAACAGAAATAGGATTCGGAGTCCTTATCACGAGATCTACACTTTTCCCAACAGCAGCGTCGGACGAAAAGCGCTCCGCGGCCTCCAAAACCCAGCTTTTCCTCTTTTTCTCTTTCTCTTTCTCTCTCCTCAAAATATCTGATTTTCTTATATCATTAGTCGGATCGGCCCCGCCGATCGCCAGATCGTCCCAGGACGATCAGACCAAAAACGATCGGCCTGGACGACTCCCAGAACTATTCTCAGGCCGATATTTTCTACAGTGCCGATCGGCCTGGACGATTTCCAATCGTCCTGGACGATCCTGAGAGGAAAAATTCAAATCAGAGAGGAACAGTAAGGGAACGAGGTCTCACAGCAGCGCCCCCGGAACAAAATTTTATTGTAAGAGTAATTTTGAAGTTCTGTTTGTTTTTAAAGTTCGTAAGTTGTTTGTATAGGAAGATACCGAGTGGTACCGAGCATGTACCTAGCAGCACCGAGCATATACGTAGCAATACCGAGCATGTACCTAGCGGTACTGAGCGGTACCGAGCATGTACTGAGCATGTACCGAGCATGTACTGAGCGGTACCGAGCATGTACTGAGAGGTACCGAGCATGTACTGAGCGGTACCGAGCATGTACTGAGCAATACCGAGCATGTACTGTGCGGTACCGAGCATGTACTGAGCAATACCGAGCATGTACTGAGCGGTATCGAGCATGTACTGAGCAATACCGAGCATGTACTGAGCAATTCCGAGCATGTACTAAGCAATTCCGAGCATGTACTGAGCGGTACCGAGCATGTACTTAGCGGTACCGAGCATGTACTTAGCGGTACCGAGCATGTACCTAGCGATAACTCATTTAATAACCGGACATGCGTGTCCGATTTTAATTTTAATTTTTTTAATTGCGACACTCCAATGTTGTGTCGAACACACGTGTCCATGCCGTGTCCGATGCGTGTCTGTGTCCGACACGTGTCCGACACTGCATACCCTCTCTAAGTGCCGTGTCGGTGCATCATAGTAGCACCAAGGAGTGACATCTCGGATTACTGAAAAAAGATGAAAGCAAATAGCTAATAGATTATGTATATATATGGAGATAAAAAAATAATAATAAATTGGAAAATTTGCTAAAAGATTGAATTTGTCAGTCTTCCACTTTGAAAGCTTAATGAGTCTCCCAAAAATAATATTGTTAGAACTGTAATCCAAGTTTTCACATTTAGATTTTGTTTGGGATAGCTTTAGGTTACTGCTTTTTCCCTGCTTTCAAGAGATTTTTCCCACCTTTCACTAGATTTTTGTACTAAAAACAATATTACTAAGCAGTAAGAAAGTCCTCAAACGAAGCCTAACGCATTCTTATTGCTTTGCAAAACTATTTTTTTAAGTAAAAAATCTATTGAAAGCAAAGAAAAAAAAAATAGTGATTTAAAATTTTTCCAAACCAAACCTTAGACATTATATAGATATTGAAAACCACTAAAATATGAAATACACATACGAAAGGGTCAACTAGCAAAACAAATAAATAAGATCTAAGATTGGGCATGCTCAACTTTTTTCATTCTAATAATTCCCGTCAAAGTTCTAAAAAGATGGAGATTAGATATAATAAAAAAATAAGAGGATAAAATATCTCTATGATTGGTGAACCCATTATCCCACTTATTTTGTTATCAATGAATATAAGTACTGAATGATTGGTAGGAAAAAAAAAACATTTTTATTTTCTTGATAAACTATAAATTCTTATAATTTAGTGGAGCTTCTTAATTTAGTGGAGCTTATTATTCATACACCGAAGCTCGTTCAAAAGCCACCGATCAACCCTTTAATTTGGTAACATACGTTGATTCATGACTAAGAATGGAATCAACATAAATCTCCGACACAAATTATATTGCTAAAAGAAAATATTATCCTCACCCAATTAGTATTAGGCTTCATTTGGGACAGTTTTGTTATTCTCTTATAGTTTAAAAAGTTTTTGTACTAAAAAGTTGCTTTAAGAAACAGTAAAAAAGCCATTCCAAACAAAACCTTTGTTAATATTCTCAATCTCATCTATGTAATATCCCAATAAGTCAAAAAGATGCATGTTGAAAAACCATCAAAGCCAACCGTCGATTAATTAAGGGATTATTCAGAATTATTTTTTATTCTTATTTTCAAATTATTTTTGATTAGTTTATCGTACCTATTTTTATTTTTGTACAATAGGAAAATGAGCTATTGCCAACAAAAAAAAATGTTGAAAATCTAAAAAGTTCCATTATAAATTATAATTTTCGACGAGTTTCTGGCATAATCATTTTCATCGCTAAAATGCGTGTAGGAAATAGTGTTCCAATGGAATTTATTTCTGTCAAAAATATTTCCAACGAATTTCTAGCTGAATATCGATGAAAAACTGCTTCATTAACCCAGGGTTGAAAACTGTCAAAAATCCGTGGCCACAAATTTTGGCGGCAAAAACCTCTGAAATATGGCACATCCTTTTATTTTCGTTCTTTCACAAATTTTGATTTATATTGAGTTGCCCTAAAATGGGACATGCTGTTTCTATCAAGTCATCCTTATAATTCAACATATGCTCGAATTAAATTCTTAATCATGTACAAATATATTGGAATTAAATTGCTCTCAAGATCGACTTCCTTAAAGTAGGTCTATGAACTCATTGAAGCACTTTAGATGAACATCATATTTTGTCTTAATACTGACCATCATAACGAAAATTGATAACTCAGAATGAGTAGTGCACTCATCCCAAATGAGCTGTTGAGCTGCACATAGTAATTAATAGAAGTTCTGCGCATTGATGTTAGGAACCTCTTCTCGATGTTCTCTTAATTACAATGAAATTTTTGCAGTAAATTTCGTTAAAAATTCTAGCAAAAAAATTATGCCGGTATTTCCTTGATTTCATTTAGTGTTTATTTTTAAAAATAGATCAACCTATTTCTTTTTTTTAAATACTCAAATTAACTTATAGACGATTTCATTATTTTCAAAATATGATCTCTCAGTCATCTTCCATGTTGGCCACCACTCTGTGGCCACTCCACTTGCCATTATCTCGATCAATGCTTGTTGAACGCCCCACCACCACTACCTACTATTTTCGCAACAACTATACCAACCATTCTCAAAGTTGCCCCACGACTCTCATCGCCATCATCACCACTAACACTAAAAAATTAACTTATGTGACATTCAATAAAATAAAAATAACACGCATTTAAGATAACACATAGATTCATATTTGACATTAAACATATATAAAACAAAATAAAAGCATAAACATTTGAAAGTGATCCCAAATTGCTCCGTCATATTTTGAGCAAAATTTTGGTTTTGATTTCTTACAAACTAAGAAGATAACATATCATTTCTAGTTTAAGTGATTAGAGAAAGAATCCAAGGAGGTTTAGACACCTTATTATAGGTTGTAGTATTATTAGAGTGAAAGTTACATAAAAAATGCAACGTAAAGATGTATAAATTAATGAAATATCATGAAGGTTGGAATGAAATAATGTGACTAAATAGAGATTGTCTCCTCCACAAGATTATTTTTATTATGATATGTATTACAATTATGATATTATATTGTATTATATTATTATGATTTTTTTTTTTTCATTATGAAAGAAGTTGTTGCAATGGTATTTTTGCATTCATGGTGGTGTATTGAGTGCTATTATTTTGTAGTACAAAGGATGGCCATGTAAGCTCAACTTTGGCCAACCATTCAAAGCCAATAACCTTTAGATTATTCATGCCTTGGATGATTATGGAGGATGAATATTTAAGCCAACTCAAGTTAAAATCATTTTTTTTTATCATTGGAAGTTTAAGGCTTCGTTTGGGATGACTTTTTTATTGCTTTGTAAAACTGTTTTTTAGTACAAAAATCTCTTAAAACAGGAAAAAAAAAATGATGGTCTAAATCTATCCCAAACGAAGCCTAAGTGTCAAATCAAAATGCATGAACGAAAGTTAAAGTGTTAAGATAGCTGAATATAAATTAAGGATTCATGATACATGAATATAAAATTTAAAAGGTCAATATGCATTAATGAAATTTTAAGCATTAATATATATGCACCCCCTAAGTCAGCCCTCCTTAATATTAATATTAATATTAATATTAATATTAATATTAATATAAATGCAACCTACCAAATGCTATAAATATGCATATGAATGGCATGGAATATTCGATTACGATCAATTAAAGTTAATTTGTAGAGTTTTCTACCACTGAAATGGCTTTGTGACTATTTCCTAAAGGTTGGCTTGGTGGCTCTCATTTCTCCTTCCATTAAAGAGGCCGAGTTTATTTACCAATATGTTAGTATTTTATTTTATTTATTTATTACTTTGATTTCATTTACCTCCTCTCTCATATTCTATAGTCCCTCACTCAATCCCATCACTCCTTTTAAGGAAATACTCTTTCTTTATAAGTTTTGTCAAAATAGTCTAATATATATCCCTTTATCTTTCCACCGCCTATGTACACTTTATGAACACTTTAGAACTCCAAATTCTTATTATAAGTATCTCACCACATCCAAAACATATCATAGATGTGTCATCACTCCATCTTATGTCCCATAACTTATCCCTATAAGCTCTTTACTTTGATAAAAATCTAAACTAGCGAAGCCCCACTGGAACCTATTGACCGCTATTAAAAGTTGTCCTTCACAAATTCTCTTTCACCTTAACCCATTGCAATAACTTCCTTATGACTTTCATATATCTTACCCCTCTCTGATTCATTCATTTTAATACATGTAAGTATTCTCTATCATTTGGCATTATAGTATCTTTATGTATCAAGAACTCAATAATCAAATCTTTAACTAGCTAGATGTGTATCTTTTATCCAATTGCCATATTTCTCTTAAGTCTTATAAATTTTACCAACACTTCCTTTTATTCGATATGACTTAAAAGTACTTGGCATTTTTGTGACCCTCAGTCAAGCACTTACGACAAGCCTTTTGTCTCTAGAAGATTTTCTTAGTATTTTCTTAAAAAATATGACTTGTTTATAGAATTGACTCTATTAAAATTAGGTCTGTCATTTATTATCATAAACTCTTTAGCATTAACCTTGTTCTTAGCTTCTTTAATCTACAAAAATTTTCTTAAAGTTTTTTCATTCCCCCATCCCATTCATACATTTAAATGTATATCATGACTTAATCATTTTGAGTTCAATTGACATACCTCTCTCTCTCTCTCTCTCTCTCTCTCTCTCTCTCTCTCTCTCTCTCTCCCCTTGACTAGTCCTAGAGTTCCTTCTCCTCCACAAACACTATATGCCATACCTCAATCTTTTCTCTGTAAAATATAAATTCTTGACCCCTTCTCCTCTCCCAATCTTTCACTAATCCAAACTCTTATCTCCACAATAAATCATGCCTTAAACCCATGTTCACTAGTGACAAATTCCAACAATTATACAGCCTTCACAAAATTTATCATATTTTAACTTTTTATACTAATATATTTACCACCACAAACTTAAAGAGGCTTCACTAATAAAGATCCTCTCTTTTATAGCTCCATAGCCAACACTTCATCCCAAAAGGAGGATGATACAATGCACCAACAAGATAAAAATGTATTTTCTTTGAGTATGTGAATGTCTATTTGGTTTTATTTATTATATAATAAATATGATGTCTCATTTAATAAATAATTTTATAATATAATTCTCTTTTGTGAAATGTATGTGACACTTCATTAAAGCTTTGTTCGAGATGGCTTTCTTTATACTTCTTAAAGTAGCTTTTTAGCATAAAAATTTTAATTTTTGTACTAAAATGTTGTTTTAGGAAGCAGATAGAAAGCAGTACCAAACGAAGTCTAAAGCTGTATGTGAAATTCTACTTGTTTCTTTTTATTATTTTTATATGCTTAAAAATTTGTTAAAAGTGCTTGTATTTTAAAAAATTATCTTAGGACTATTATATCAATTGCGAGCAATTTTCCATCTCCTCCCCTTCATATTTTTTCATCGCTTTCTGACTCTTAAGGGATTCAAAGTCTCGCTTCTTGCATTTTACACCAATGTGGCCTCATATAATATTTAATCCGTCACTATGCCCACATTTCGATGACAAATTCAACAACATCCTCCCTTTTTTTAATTACTTTTGTTAATTTGTGTGGAAATGTAACAGGAAGAACAAATGACAGAACGTGAGGAAGAAGACCAAGTAAAGAATGGATATTATTAACCTTGTCCCTACAGATGAAGTACAGGCCTATATTTATAGGCTTTAGACGTTACAGCTTTTGAACAGAGCCAATCAGATGAATACATGGAAATAACCAATTAAATACATACACCACAGCTTTGTACAAAATATAAACTATATTATTTGTTTAACTCTAATACGCCTCGGCAAACTGATGGGTCCTTAGTGACGGTCAGTTTGGTTCGTAAAGTATGAAAACGAGGTGTGGAAAGGGACTTAGTAAGAATGTCCGCAACTTGATCAATAGTACTTATGGGAAAAATGGAGACATTTTGTTGCTGTATATGATCCCTCACAAATCGTTGATCTATTTCGATGTGTTTTGTGCGAGCGTGGAGGACCGGGTTGTTGGCAAGAGCTATTGCCGAGGAGTTGTCGCAATAGATTTTCGTTGGAGAATGTTGCTCGATGCCGAAGTCATGAAGGAGACGTCTAAGCCAGATGATGTCCGCGGTTAAAGCCGCCAGGGATCTATACTCGGATTCTGTCGAAGATCGAGTGACCGTGGTTTGCTTCTTAATCGTCCAGGAAATGATCGTATCGCCTAAGAATGAACAAAAACCTGATGTGGATTTGCGTGATAATGGATCGCCTGCCCAGTCGGCGTCTGAAAAAGCAGTAAGAAGGAGATTAGATTTTGTAATTGGAATTCCAAAATTGATCGTACCTTTGATATATCTGAGAAGGCGTTTGAGCATATAAATGTTTTGAGGTTGTGGATTGTGCATATATTGGGATAGCTGATTGACACTAAAAGCAATGTCCGGACGAGTTATCGTTAAATATTGTAACGATCCTGTTAGCCGTCTGTAGAGATGACCGTCCTGCAACAGAGTATCAGCTGGAACAAATTCTGGAGGTTTGGTACACGTAGGATTAGCCAAAGGATTGCAGTGCAATAGATCCGCTTCCTGGAGGATTTTGGTTGCATAGTGTTCCTGTGAAAGAAAAAACTGATGTGAGAATTTTGATATTTTAATACCAAGAAAGTCACTAACCTCTCCAAGATGCTTCATAGAGAAGCGGATACGAAGTCTGGAAAGAATGGAACTGATAACATCTTGATTATTGCCGGATATCAGAATATCATCGACGTACACAAGGAGAAAAATCGTTGTGTTTTCGGTTTTGTACAGTAGAAGAGAAGGGTCCGATTGGCTATGAGCAAACCCGAGAGTGACAAGAAATTTAGTAAACGTGTTGTACCACTGTCGCGGAGACTGTTTTAATCCGTAGATGGATTTATGGAGGCGACATACGTGATTTGGATGGATGGTGTCCTCAAAGCCTTTAGGTTGAGCCATGTAGACGGTTTCAGTCAGATTCCCGTGAAGAAAAGCGTTGGCTACGTCCAGTTGCTGAACCAGCCAGTCATTGTGGAGAGCTATAGTTAACAGTACCCGGATTGTAGGAAGCTTTGCGACTGGACTGAATGTCTCTGTGTAATCAATTCCGTATTCTTGGTGGTTTCCGAGAGGAACCAATCTGGCTTTGTGTTTGGCGATAGATCCATCTGCATGAAATTTTAGTATGTATGTCCATTTGCATCCTAAGATCGCCGTATTTGCCGGAGGAGGAGTGAGGGACCACGTTCCTTGCTGTTGCAAAGCTAAGAATTCCATAGCCATTACTTCGCGCCATTCTGCAGTTTGAACAGCTGCTGAATAAGTAGTAGGAGGAATAGAATGTGTTGGCGAGGTTTGTTTATGCAGCAGATTTAGTCGAATGGAAGGTCGTAATGATCCGGTTTTGCTACGGGTAGTCATCGGGTGAGTCGGAGGAGTTGAGTTACTGGGAGGCTGAGAGCATGTACTCGAGCGGATGGTATCGGGACACGGATTCTGCTGGGAAGAGCTAGTGATGCTATCAGCAGTTGGCACGGGAATGCTAGCATGCGGAGGCTGAATCTGTTTGGGCTGTATAACTGTGGAGGCAGGGGTAAGCAATAGAGGAGGAATATCAGCTAGAGTTGCGGAATGATTGACGAGTTTAGCAGAGAATGGGAATTTGTTTTCGTTAAACAAGACATGCCGGGAGAAAGCAATCTTGTTGGTAGCGATGTCAAGACACTTATATCCTTTATACATGTCGAAATATCCAAGGAAGATATGCGGTGTAGCGTTGGGTTGAAGTTTATGCCGATTCTGCGAGGGAATAAGGGGATAGCATTCACAGCCAAAAGTTTTCAAGAAGCTGTAATTGGGTTTGGTGTTATGAAGTAATTCAAATGGAGAGAAATTGTTGAGATTAGGAGTTGGCAACCGATTTATTAGATAGGTTGCAGTAAGCGCTGCGTCTGGCCAAAATCTGTAAGGGGCTGAGGATGTATGGAGGAGGGTGCGGATAGTCTCAGTAATGTGCCGATGCTTACGCTCGGCAGTTCCATTTTGTTCCGGTGTATAGGGGCATGAAGCCTGATGAATGATACCATTAGAGCGAAGAAAATTTGAGAATGCTTGATTCATGTATTCAGTTCCGCCATCTGTACAAAAAATTTTGATTTTCTGGTTTGTATATGTCTCAACCTGTTTCTTAAAATTGATAAATGTGTCAAGATCTTCAGATTTCATTCTTAATGGAAACAACCAGGTAAATTTAGAAAAATCGTCCACAAAGATTACATAATATTTGAAGCCTTGATTAGAAATAACGGGAGCAGGGCCCCAAACATCGGAATGAATTAAAGCTAACAAAGTAGTAGATGTGTGTGTAGATGGTTAAAAAAACAATTTATGACATTTTGACATAGCACAAGATGCACACGAAATAGACGATTTGCCTAACTTGAGGCTCGGGTTACGACTAGAAATTAAGTCGAATGTGTGCTTATTCGGATGGCCTAACTTCCTGTGCCATGATTCTGCCTTTGTAGAAGCTGTAAGAAGCGCCGTATGTTCTGCCGTGGCTGGTTTGCATGGCAAAGTGTAAAGACCATTGTTACATGGTCCTTGAAATAGAACTCGTTGAGTCTTCATATCCTTCAAAACAAACCCAGACGGATTAAAGGTAATGGTAATATCATTATCCTTTGTAAGCTGAGAAATAGAGATGAGATTGTAACAGATAGCGGGAGAGTAAAGTATTTTAGATAAATGCAGCTTACGTGACGGGGTCGGGAGAAGTCCCGCCCCGGTGTTTGCAATGTTCACGGAGCTGCTGTCGCCGATAGTTATGGTGTCTGAGCCTTGGTATGGTCGAGAAATAGAGAGATTATCCATGGAGTTTGTCAGGTGAGCGGAGGCCCCGGAGTCCAAGTACCAGCTGGAATCGGTATTGAATGACTCAAATTAGCATATTTTCAATTAATCTGTAAACTAAAATTTTGTTTTATAAAATAATTTTTTAGTAGAAAAATTTATTGAACTAGAAATTTTTATGTTAGAAAGTTATTTTAAAAAATAGTTAAACAGCTGTCCGAAATGAAACTTAAATATAATGAAATAAAACAAGATAGTAATTACCATCTCCTCCCAGTATCTATTTGAATATAATTCATTATACAGATAATTGTGTTAATGATATGTTGATAGTGCAAAATTTGAAAACTTCTTTACCTTTATTTTTGCTCTCATTACTCTATCCATTATATATCGCCCCACCGCCCACATTCTCCAAAAGGAATAATTATTAGGTCAGGTGACCTGACGTAGCTCTACGTTCATACGTCAATAATATTTTGCCACATCTTCTTACTTTTTACCGCGCGGCCCGACGACCTAACATGGACCGGAACCCGAAATTGCTATGTTCCCGTATTGCTCTGTATTGCTCAGTATTGTTCGGTATTGCTCGGTATTGCTAGGTATTGCTCGGTATTGCTAGGTATTGCTTGACAATAACGAGAAATACCGCTCTGTGAAGACCAATACCAAGCAATACTGAGCAATACTTAGCAATACCGAGCAGTACCCGAGAAAAACTAGGTATTGGTCTTTACATAATGGTATTTCTCGTTATTGCCGAGCAAAATCGACCAATACTTAGCAATACCGAGCAATACTGAGCAATACACGAACATAATAATCCCGGGTCCGTTCCTGATCGGATTGTCGGAGGGCACGATAAATAATGAAGACAAGTGACACTAATTTACTGTCCGGAACAAATAAAATTTCCTCCAAAAGGTCGGAGCCGTGGATGGAAAAACTAAAAAGTTTAAAAACATCACCACCCACAAGAGACAAAAGAAATGGCTTGGCGTTCGCCGCCGGTCCCCAACCTTTGGCCAACGCTTTACCCATTGGCGGGCTGGCCGGGAGTGGTTGGTTACTTCTACTTGTAGCTGTCGCGCTCGCTTTAGTCTGTTCCGAGCCAGTCAGCCAGACGAAGCTCGAGCGCTGGCGTCATCAAAGTGGTAGGGTTGGGAGGTGAGAAAAGGTGGCCCATGTTGTCTCTTTTTCTCCCTACAACACGAACCTTCTTCTTCGTCATCATTGCAACCACCACTTGCGCGCTAATTCAACTTTACAAACAGCAGATAACAGCAAGTAAACAAGCCGCAGCCTGATTAAGAAGAAGTTTCTAAACCGTAGCATCCTCTTTTTCTCTGTTTACTAGGATTTGCTGACATCGATGATGGCGGAGGAGGCCGGCGAAGGTGCAGGAAGGGCTGGTTTCTATCGCCGGGGTAATGAATGGTATAGTCTCCTTCTGTCCTTTCCTCCACTTTCGGGATAATTTTACTGTCCCTTTCTGCGACCTTATTTTGTCCTGGAAATTATGGGAGGATAAAAGTGTACTATGTTGACAGAACAATCGCTCTCCATGCTTATCGGGTTTGTATGGGAAAAATTAAAAGATAGGGGTTGATACATCAGTGTTTATTTTCCGTGATCAAGGAATGATCTTTGTTTGTTCTTATGAGCTTTTTAGTTTGGGGGAGAAAGAAGGTTCAATTTGGTTAAAAAATTTGGCACTAAAGAATTTGGCGCTAGGTAGGATGAAAATAAAGCTTAGATTATTGCCGGTCGAACTAGCAAATTCCTTGTTGAAGGATTTGTTATTTCCTTTAAGATAGTTGAATGCATCAATGGATTACTGATGCTTACATCTTTAAATGAAAGGAGTTTTGGCGTTCCAGTTGATACCAGAAGTCCTCTAAATTGTTTTTCAGAATGAATGCTAATCTTTTTGGTTGAATTTCAAGGCAACTACATTGTATTAGCGGGCTGCTTGTAGTGTATATTTACCCTAATTATGGCCTCCACTATCACTAAAGAAATCTCCCCATATGCTGGAATTTAGCATCCACATATGTAAAAATTGCATGTTCCTTCCTCATCTATCATTATGACGATTATTTATTCAACATTTTCAATCTTGTTTCAACCTTGCATTAATGGGGGCCTACCAAAATCTGGACAATACCTATGAGTCTAGTAGAACCTATCGCCCAAGGTGTGCTTGGTTATCATGAACAACTACTTGAAGGTAGCTTCCTCATGTATTACTTATCAAATGATGTTTTCTACATTCGAATGGCAACCTAGCTAAATTTGCTTGCACTTGTGGTTTCAACGGTCACAATTTGCATTTGGGAGTTATTTGTGTGGGCTCCATAGGTGGCCTTCTCATTTAGAACTGAGTCTAGCCTTTGTTGTTCGCCTATGCACCACCATGGGGATCATGGACCATTTGATCCTATGGGATAAGAATAATATTATTTGGGGATGGAGTAAGGGAGTTTTGTTCTTGGATAATACTCTTCTTGTGTTATTTCTTGCCATTATTTTTTGAGTTGTGGTGCCTAATTAACACCCTATAAAGAAGTGCTTTGCGAGTTATTTCATTAGTGATATTTTGGGGATTTCATTGTAGGTTGATCCTTATTTTCATTATAAAGGGGTTTCTGTCATTAGGTTTATATTTGAGAGATTCAGGTTGTGAATTTCTTTGTGAAATTCCATCAATGTTATCATAGTGAAATCTACAGTAGCAGCAACAGGATGCAGTCATTACTTGGGCAAATTTGTGTGAAATTCTTGGTGTTTTTTGCATTTATGTTTTATTTATTCTAGTTGATTTGAATTTGGTCTCACCTAATTCCCAACAACTTGCAAATATCCTGGCATGTAAATGAAATGGTGTCAAAAAATCTATGGGATCTATTAGTTAAGGCACTATAAGGTTTTATTCTAGATTAAGTTTCTACTGGTTTAGCAGGAGTGGCTTATATGCTATTTATAAGCATGTATGTGTTGGATCATATTATTATGGTATCATTAAGCTAGATATTGATCCATCATGTTGAATTATTTTGAACAGTTATACTATGTTTTGCTATCATATTTGTCTGTTTGATTTTGTTGTAGCAATAGTTGAGAATGTGATTAATTAGGTTTCTTGTGCCTAGCAGGTTTTGCAGTACACTCCTTCAAAGCGATATTATTGTCAAAGTTGAGGGAATATTGTTTCATCTTCACAAGGTTTGTGTAACAAGTCTTCATATGTGATTGAGAATGTGCCTCACGCATCCCATGATGAAATTAGTATAACCCAAACTCTTCTTATTTATCATTCCATGGTGAGAAAAAATAAAATTGTGGCAATTTCGTTGGATATATGTGGATACATGAGAAATCAGGTATATGCAGGTAGCCTGTATGTTACCATCAAACATTTTTTGAGTGGGTAAATGACATATATTTAAAGTTTTTAAATAACAACATAGAAAGACTCTGGGGATAGATGATGTAGGAGCAACCTTGGCTGGTTCTTAATTACATGTCTTTCTTAGTCCAATTCCTTATGGAGCCTATGTCTAGCCTTTGGTTCAAATTTTTGAGAATGAGGGAAGGGGACACAATGGAAATGCAAGCCAAAACTACTTTTCTGGGTAAACAAATGGTTTATTACGATGCCTTCTCTATTCTTATTTCTTCTCTCTTTAGAGGTTGTAGAAGGAATGGGGCTTTGATTTGGGCACCTGAGTATGCTTTGTTTTATTCCCTCAAGTTCACGACTCTTATATCTTATTTGACTCCATTCTTGTTTTGAAATAGGTTTTCTATTTGTTTATTGGTATAAGGTTTTCTATTGTTGGCCTCCACTCAAGAAGCCAAACGAAAACATAACAAAGAAGAAAAAAAATGGCTAAAAAATGATTACCTGCCCCGAATCCCTGCCGAAATCCTGATATCTTGCTACAATCCCTACCCATACTCTGCAATTCGGCGCTGTTTCATACTGTTCATGCATGCCTCCCTTGATTATGCTTCAACTCATGTCATTAAAATGAGGAAGAAATGGAGCCATTCGTTTTTGCCTTTCTCGCACAAAATCCCTTCGAGTCCCTTCTTCTACTCACGAGAGCTTCAGCGACATCCTTCAAACCGACCCCCACTTGCGTCTCTTCCATCTCTCAGTGTCGCAAGAGGCCGAACCCAACTCCCGATTCCGCCCTATCTCTGATTGTCGTCGTCTCCAAGCTTCCAATTCAGGATTTATGCAGAATTTGAGCTAAATCTTGTTTAAACAATAGGATTTATACTAAATCCTGTCAAATAAGATTTAGGAAACAATTAAATCTCACAGCAGTTAAATCCACTACTTTAATCTTTCTCCATTCGACAGGTTTACTACATTTAGCTAAAGAGGCGCACAAAAGGAAGATGACTACCTTCACGGCGAGCAAGTTATTGTCGGTTTTGCTCAGAGATTGGAAGATGGGCAGCGGCTTGTGTAGGTAGGGCTTCAGTTTGAAGAGGTTGGTTAGAGCTGGAGGAGACGTCGGCTTGGTGAGGTTCAGCCGCAGGTGAGTTTGATAGGGAAGGAGGTCGAATGCTTGCAGTTTGTGAGGAAGAGATGGACAATTGAGGTGGATTAAATCCAGTTCAAATCTTGTATAAATCCTTCATCCCGAAAACCTCTTTACCAATGTTTAAAATTGCGTATTCGGGTATTGAGGCGTTTTTCATTCGTGAGGCGAGGCGTAAGCCTCAAGGCGTTTTGAGGCGGAAGCCTCAAAATCAAAAGATTGCGTAAACATAAAATGATAAATTTGTTATATACTAATGAGTGAATAATATAAAACATAAAAAAACATAAGATATGAAGTGAAATCAAAATATCTCAATAATAAGACAACATGAAATATAGTTCAACTCAAAATTCTATCTTTCCCAAATCCTAGTATTCTTTTCATTAACATATAATTCTGATTTCCAAAAATAAATAGCAATGACATATCACATAAGAACTCATAAGTCATCAGCCCCGTCATCACGAAGGGGTTCTTCATTTGAATCATTATTATTGGTGAAACTAGCTCTCTTCCCTTCCTCCTCATCTCCTAAGAGTCTCACAATGTCAGGCAATTTACTTCAAGATTTATGTTAAGTTTATTAATTTATATACTAGATGAGGCGTAAAGCCTCATTAGCCGAGTGAAGGCGAGGCGGGCCTCAATGCGGGCCTTCAATTCTAATGTGAGGCGCAAGCTCATTAAAAAATAACTCAAGGTGTAAGTATCGAGGCGTTTTTTTACTGAATTGCGCAAAGGGAGCCTCATTTGCGTCAATTTTTAATATCCATGCTCTGTTACGAATTTCCTCATGTAATATCTTTTAATTGTATGTTTGTATTTAATTATAATTAATTAGTTTTTAATTTATCAATAATTAGTATTATTTATAATATTAGTTATAATTGAATTAAATTTAATTATAATTAGTATTTTTTTAATTAAAATGATATTATTATTAATCATAGTTAATTAAGTTTAATTATGATTAATTTTTTAATTATAATTAATTATTAATTAATCATACACTAATTTTAGTTAGTTAAATATAATTATAATTGATTATTTTTTATTCTAATTTATTATTATTAATCATAATTAATTATAATTAATTATTAGAAAAAAAGAGAAGAAAAAAAAAATCTTCTCTTGCCACGATCCACATGCCGACACCGCCAATGTACCCTACAAAGGTATAAGTTCTAAACTTTAAAAAAATCTCGCATTTGGCGTTCGCGTGTGGGAATAGAACCCAGTGCGAGTTGAACAAGAAAAGGAGATGATCCGAAGTATGACTCTTTAATTCAGGAAACAAAAAATGCACAATCAAAATATCTTGGAAGTTCTAAGGCAATCTCATCACGGGATGAGATTTCTCCACCATGGGAGAATTGATGCAGGCAAAGCTAATTTTTTTTTAAATTTTCTTTATGTTTCCTTGCTTCCTTGTTGGCTATGTGGCCCATGTCTTCCAAAATTGGCTAGTTGATGTGTGTTCCCCATGCTGAATTCGGATTCAATATTGACTGTTATTCTAAGCAGATTTCAGTGTTACCTTTTCTTGGAAATTTTGCTTTTGCTTTTCCCTAGGCGTTGATTCCCTGTTGCTTATCTTTCCCCTCCCTCTTTGTTGTTTCCTAATTCTTGTTTTATCTTCTCAAGATGACTTCTATTAGTTACTTAAGGTGGCATATTTATGAGGCATTTGGTCTTTTTCTCCTATAAATGTTGTTGTTTTGCTACTGGAAATAGTGTTTATGGAGAGATTTGTGATGAATTATTGGAATGTGAAACCTGCGGGTTTTTAGCTTGCGAACTATCCTCTCTACCTTACTTCTTCTATTTCATTTCGGTATTCTATCTATTCCTATCTCGACGATTCCCATTTCACATGTATCTTTCTTCTCAAAATATTTACAAGTTGTAAGGTGTCATTGCGTAGTGTTTTTATTTTAAATTGTAAGACATTGTTGTCCTTTTTATTTGAAGTTGTAAGGTGTGTCTTTATTTAAAATAATATTGTTATATTATTTTATGTTTGTCTATGTTTTAAGGAAAGGAAGTCTTTGTTTGCAATCCTTATGTTTATTTGATTGCATCAATTTGGTATTAGAGACTAGGTTGTCATGTGTGTGTCTTCCTTTCTATAAAAAAAAAAAGACAACCAAAGAAATCGGCGATATGAATCTCCAATTCAAGAGATATTTGAACATACAGTCTTTGAAATTCAACCCACTATTATTTGTATTCCATAAGATAAATTTCCAGCAACAAAATGGGTACCACCCCAATCATGTTCTACTAATCCACAGCAGAACGAACTTCTCAAAATTCAAAGACAATAGTATTTATGTGCAAAGAGATATGAAAATATGAAGTGTCTACTTCAATCTGAGTTTGAACAAGAAAAGGAGAAGATCCGAAGGAAGTATGTCTCTTTAATTCAGGAAACGAAAAGGCACAATCGTAACATCTTAGAAATTCTGAGGCAATCTCACCAGGGGATGAGATTTCTCCACCAAGGGAGAACTGATGCAGGCAAAGCTAGATTTTTTTTAGATTTTATTTATGTTTCATTGCTTCCTTGTTGGCTATGTGGGCATTTAATCTTGGCTGTTTTTTCTCTTAATGGGCTTGGCCCATGTCTTCCAAAATTGGCTGGTTGATGTATGTGATGGACCGGTTCACCTTGAACCGGTCCGGCCTGGACCCGTGCTGGTCTACAGGCGGAGGGGAGAGGGGCGGGCGGTTCGGTTGGACCAAGGGGCCCCATCCACTTAAGTGGGGGCATTTTGGGGAGGGAGAAATTGTGTGTTGGTATGAAGGGAGCCATTAGGGTTTAGTGGGGATCATTATGAAAAGTGTATTCTCTCTCTTATTTTCTCCTTAGCCTCCTTCTTGCTCTTTTCTAGGGTTTTCTTGTGGGAGATCTTGTCCTTCTCGAAGTGGACAAACTTATCTTGTTTTCTCTTGGTTTTCTTATGCAAAGGTTTTTGCTTCTCATCTCAACCCTCTTGTGATTGTTCTTCTTTGATTTTGGTGGAGAAATTCCTCTTTTTGGGGGGAAATTAGGGCAAAACCGAAATTGTCAAAACCTAAGGTGTATCAGTATGTTCCCCATACTAAATTCGGATTCAATATTAGCTATTTTTCCAAGCAGATTTTGGTGTTTCCTTTACTTGAAAATTTTTCTTTTGCTTTTCCCTAGCGTTGGTTCCCTGTTGTTGACCGTTCCCCTACATCTTTGCTTTTTCCTAAGTCTTGTTTTATCTTCTCAAGATGGCTTCTATTGGTTACTTAGGGTGGCAGATTTATGAGGGCATTTAGTCTTTTTCTTCTATAAATGTTGTTGTTTTGCTGCTTGAAAGAGAGTTTATGGAGAGATTAGTGATGAATTGTTGGAATGTGAAACCTGCGGGTTTTTAACTTGTGAGCTATCCTCTATACCTTACTTCTTCTATTTCATCTTGTTTTCCAATCTATTCTTCTCTCCACGGTTCTCATTTCACCTGTATCTTTCTTCTCAAAACTTTTATAAGTTGTAAGGTGTCGTTGCGTAGTGTTATTATTTTAAATTGTAAGGTATTGTTGTCCTTTTTATTTAAAGTTATAAGATGTGTTTTTATTTAAAATAATTTTATTATATTATTTTATGTTTGTCTATGTTTTAAGGAAAGGAAGTCTTTGTTTGCAATCCTTGTGTTTGTTTGATTGCATCAGTAGAAATGATCTTTGTTTATTAGATTTAAATTGAAATTTGATTCTTAATAGGATACAATGAAGAAAAAAAGATTCATGTAGCCGACCTCACGTAGTTGGATCAAGCCTTGATGTTGTTGTTGTTGTTTTTGGTTGATGCAAGTTTTGGTTGTAGCGAGGAGGATAACAAGAGGTGAATTATGTGGAGCAATGTTTAAAATTGTGTAATCGGGTATTGAGGCGTTTTTCATTCGTGAGGTGAAGCGTAAGCCTCAAGGCGTTTTGAGGCATAAGCCTCAAAATTAAAATACTGCGTAAACATAAAATGATAAATTTTATATATACTAATGAGTAAATAATATATAAAACATAAAAATGCACAATATATGAAGTGAAATCAAAATATCCCAATAATAAAACAACATGAAATATAGTTCAACTCAAACTCCATCTTTTCCAAATCACAGTATTCTTTTCATTAACATATAATTTCAAAAATAAATAGCAATGACATCACATAAGAAATCATAAGTAATCAGCACTATCATCACTAAGGGGGTCTTCATTTGAATCATCATTATGATGAACTGCTCTCTCCCCTTCCTCCTCTCCTATAGAGTCCAATATCTTCCAATCAGTTCCTTCTTCCTCAATATCAGTTATCTTCATCTTTCCTAAATATTTTTGAACTATATCAAAATGAATAATAGTATAATACATTAATAAAAGTCTAAGAAAAATATATTATTTATATACCTTTTTTGATTTGTTCTTGAGTTATGATGGATGTAGATGCTTTAAGACCATCAAAGAAATCAACATTTAAATCTTCATCTTGTAATTCAAACGGCATCATTTCAACTTCATCATCTACAAATCACTCATTATTAGATGCCACATTCTCGCAGAGCAAAGAATCTTCATCATCCATTAATCATTTTTTCTTCAAATTCCTATCTCTGAGTCTCTTATTGTATATAATGTACACTAGTGAATTCATTCTCAATGTCGACAAGCAATTTTTCCTCTTTTTATGCTGGATCTTTTCTATGACTTGATGCAACTTTATCCTTATTTCTGACCATCCTTTATGAGAAGAATATATTAGTACAATATATCAAACCCCTAAACATAATGCTTCACTTATTTAACATTAAGAAAATTTATACAAAGCATGCATTCATGAAGAAGCAGACTAATACTAACAACTATTACTAAAGATGATGAATATAATAATATGCCGGGTAGCCGGGGTCCAAAGGGGCGCTGCCCCCTAGCGTGGTTCATCCTGCCCGGTCAGGTCAAGGGGTCAAGGGGCAACGCCCTTGCGGGGGTTTCCAGGGGCAGGGCCCCCGGAACAAATTTTTATTGTAAGAGTAATTTTGAAGTTTTACTTATTTTTAAAGTTCGTATGTCATTTTTATGGAAAGATATCGAGCGGTACTGAGCATGTACCTAGCAGTACTGAGCATGTACCAAGCATGTACTAGTGGTACAAAACATTGTTGTACTGAGTGGTACCGAGCAGTACGGAGCATGTACCTAGCGATACAGAGCGATACCAAGCGGTATCGAGCAGACAGACTTATTGTGGAATCTTACTCAACATAATATGGAGGTCCTTATGGCAGAATGAACCGATCTTGTATTTCACAACAAGGTGATAGATGGAACCACGAAGAAGAAGAGTTTTTAACGACCGGTTGAATGAGACTCCAGCCCAACTCGCGGTAGAAGAGAACTCTAAGCAATAGGTGAAGAGCAACTCACGGTGGAAGGAAGCCGACGTTGGTCGAATGGAAGGAACTCAGGAAGAGGAGAAAATGTCGCTCGAAGAAGAAGGGAGAAGAAACCTAGTTTCGGTTCGGAAATGACCGACGACGCGCGGGAGTGGGGGGCCGAACGGAATAGATATATATTTGGTTAGAGTTTTTTTTTTTTAAGAGGTAGACGCCTCTAAACATGAGGCGAGGAGGCACGGCACAGTGAACTTGAGGCGTATGCCTCAATGCCAACTCTCATTGCGTAGGCTTTGAGACTTAAAAGTTTAAAGCCTCTTATTGCACAATTTTAAACCATGAAGTGGAGCAGTGGTAGTAGTAAGTGATGAAATGGGAATATTTTTATTGTCGCTGAGCTTATCTTTAATAAGCTTGGCTTGTTCAGTAGCTTGATTCAAGGGTTGGTTCGTTGTATTCAAACTTATTTTTGGATTGCTGGTTTCAAACCAACTTTGCAAGAAGGGATTGATGATGCCTATGATTTAGTTTGATAATGTCTATAATTATATTTGATAGTCTCTTATTATTGAAGTGTGCATTGGCTTGTTAAGTACTCTTCAAATATTACCATATATAGAGAGTCTAAAGCGTGTGCGAAGAGCAGCCAAGAACTCAGCTTTATGAGAATAAACATTTTGTTTTTGCTAACCAATGGTAACATTCTTTGGCTAGACCATTTATGTGGAACGAAGTATTAACTTACCTTCATCCAAGAGCTTGTGAAAGCTGTGACATTGCTCAAATTTTTTTATCCAAGTTTTTGGGTTGTCGTCGGGATGTCTTGGAGTGGTAATGCACATAGTTTTGGATGAAGTATCTCCCATGAGATTCTTCATGCAGTTGTTTAAAGTAGACGGTGCTGGTGAGTGGGTTTGTGTACCTCCCGCACAATTAATCGTAGTTCTACTTCCCTTACGATTTCCTTCAGCTCAGCGACTTTTTCTTCGATGGTGTAAATGCATTCCATCATCTTCACGGTCAAGCCAGTGCCATCAGTCAGGCATGATGGATAGCAGTTGGGTGGGGAAGAGTGAGTCAATGAGAGCACCAAACGATAGGGATAGGCGACATATTTTAGGATATCGACAATTTGAAGCAATTGGCGGTGGAGAAGAAGCTATGAATAGAGAACAGAAAAGGAGGTCTGTTATTTTTCATTAGTTTTCCTTTTTTTCAAAATGTCTACAACCAATATTACCCTTTTCATGTGATGATTACATCATATCTACAAGCACAACATGACAAGTGACCTCACTCCTATCAATCTCAACAACTCTTCAATTGCCAAATTACCGCAGCATAAAGTTAACTTACATTTTATTAATCCATTGAATCCCCCACGAATAATCTCCTTTCAATTGATAATCCTTGAGCCATGTTGAGATTTTGCGCTCTCATATCAGTCGTAAAGGAATGGTTTGTTTGTGTGCATCCTTGCTGTCATGGTTCGAATCAAAATACCACAGTTCATGCTGCCTTGAAATGGAAAACAAAGGGGAACAGATTCCACCGAACAGCCAAACTTCATGAAGTGCGATTGGCAAGTAAAGGGTATCCTATTAAATTGATTACCAAGTCAAATTCTTACTGATTAATGGTTAGCAGTTCATTCTTAGATGAAAACCATTTGTTTATTAAGTAGATTTGCCTGAAACAAAAAGAACAGAGGATGGACAGGGAAGAGAAGCAGGAAAGGAAATGTAATATTGATAACATTAAAGAACGAATACAGAGCCTATAAATATAGTTGTACAGGGTAAAAATGAAAATACAATATTACAGAGAGAGTCGTTTGCTAACAGTCTCCCTCAAATTAAGCATTCATCGAGTGAATGATTAATTTGTTACGAAGGTCGTTGAAACGAGCGATAGAAAATGGTTTTGTTAGAATATCTTCTATCTGATCATTTGAAGGAATGTGAGTGAGGGATATGTCGCCGTAGCCGATATGCTGACGAATGAACTAATAGTATATTTTGATGTGTTTAGTTCTTACATGGAAGACCGCATTCTTTGCGATGGCAAGAGCCGAGATGTTGTCACAATGAATTACGGTAGGAGACTTCTGTCCAAGGTGAAGTTCGGCAACTAAGTGGCGAAGCCATATGACGTCCGAGGTGGCCGCGGACAAGGATCGGTATTCGGCTTCAATTGAGGACTTGGCAACCGTTACATGCTATGATGCACAGACACGGACACGGCGACACGGATACGACACGACAAAGACACGGGACACGTCAGTTATTGAAAATATAGGACACGGACACGGGTTGGACACATTATTATAGTTTTTATATTTAAAAAATAGTATATAAAAATTAAATACGTATAATTTTAAAAATAATTTGAAAATAATAAGTCATTTAACTAGAATTTGTGCTTAAAATGATTAGTATTAGGATGTCAAGAGTCAGGCATTGATGTCATTTATCAGTCACCGAGAGAGGATATGAAAATACCTTCACTGCCAAAAAGAAATGAAAATGAGAATATTTAAGTATTAAGTGCGGAAGTTGATTTTTTGTTGTGGATGAGAAATCAGAAATTTATTTTAAATCTGCAAAATATAAGAAATTATATTTAAAAAAATTCATAATATATTTAAGATACGCATGTTGGACATGCGTGTCCAATTTGTTTTTAATATTTATTAATCGGACATGTTTTCGACGTGTTCGACACGTGTCGGAGGAGTGTCGGGCGAGTGTCATGTCGGACACGGTGTCGGACACTGCACGCCTCTTTGAGGAGAAGTGTCGGTGCATCATAGGTTACATGTTTCTTAACAGAGCAGGATATGAGGTTTGGGCCTAAAAAGGTGCAATATCTGGATATAGACTTTCGGTCTGTAGTGTCTGATGCCCAGTCTCCATCCGTGTAGGTGTTTAGTGTCAGATCACCAACTGTGATGGGTAGACCATAGGACGACGTGCCTTTGACATAGTGAAGTAATCTTTTTAATGCTTGAAAATCTTGCTCGGTGGGATGCTGCATCCTTTGACAGACCATGTTGGTGGTGAAGGCGATGTCCGGCCGTGTTATAGATAGGTATTGGAGGGATCCCGCAAGGCGACGATAGAGAGTAGGGTCTTGAAAGGGCTGAAGGTTGTTGGATTGGTGTTTGGATTTCAGAGTGACAGGTGTTGGTGCGGGTTTGCAATCATCAAAGCCAGCATTGTGTATGATTTTCTTGGCGTAGTGCTGTTGCGTAAGGAAGTACCCGGCGGTTGTTCGAAGGACTTGAATGTCGAGAAATAGAGAGATTTGGCCGATCTGTTTGAGAGCAAATTGAGAGTTGAGGAGCTTTAGTAGAGACTGAATGGCAGATTTGTCATTCCCTATGAGAAGTATATCATCCACGTAAATCAAGACATAAATCTGAGTGTTATGATGATTAAATCGAAGGAGAGATGGGTCGGAACGACTAAACCTGAATCCTTGTGATTGTAAAAAATCGGTGAGTTTCTGAAATCATTGTCGGGGTACCTGCTTGAGCCCATAGAGAGATTTTTGAAGTTTGCATACGAATTCTTGTAATTTCGGATGCACAAAGCCGGGTGGTTGGCGCATGTAGATGTCATCCGGAAGGTCACCTTGCAAGAATGCATTGGAGACGTCTAGTTGATGTATAGGCCAGTTTCGATGAAGGGACAAAGTGAGAAGAATGCTGATCGTAGGCATTTTTGCGACGGGGCTAAACGTTTCATTGTAGTTGACGCCAGGTATTTGATTGTAGCCAAGAGCGACGAGACGAGCTTTGTGACGATCTATCTGTCTTGCAGGTAAAAGTTTAGTTTTAAATGTCCACTTGCAGCCAAGGATGGGCTTGTTTGGTGGAGCAGGAACAAGGGACCAAGTATTTTGTTGGGTAAGAGTGTTGAATTCATCCATCATGGCTTGTCGCCAATGTGTTGACTTGGCGGCCTGGGTGTAGGTGGTGGGAGTCACAGAAGACGAATTGGTAGTAGTGAGGGAAAATATTTGTTTGGGTTTAGAGATGCCGGACTTTAGCCTGGTTTGCATCGGATGATGTGAGGGAACAAGCCTGGATTGGGAATGAGTAGATGTAGTGTCACGGTTAGGTGAAGATTTTTGAGTGGAGTATGGGTTGGAGGGTGGAGTTATATTGCTGTGAGTGATTTCTGGAATTGGAGGGAAGGTTTTAGGAGTGGTACTACTACTAGTTGAGGTGTTTGAAGGAGGAGAACTGACAGTTTGAGGGAAAGAAACCGTGGAGGTAGGAATGATAAGTAGGGGAGAGGAAGTGTGGAGTTGAGAGTTAGTTGGAGATGAAGGTGTGATAGATAAAGATTTGTAATGAAATGTGGTTTCGTAGAATACGACATGCCGAGAGATGTATATTTTTCCCGATTTTTGATGATTACATTTGTAACCTTTATGAAGTGTTGAATAGCCAAGAAAGGTGCATTCTTGAGAGCGGGGAGACAATTTGTTAGATGTGTAGGGTTGCAACCATGGGAAGCAAAGACACCCAAAGGTGCGAAGGTGAGAGTATGTGGGTAACGTATCGTGAAGTCTTTGGTATGGTGATTGAAGAGAGATTTAGAGGGAAGACGGTTGATGAGGTAACTGGTAGTTGACAGAGCTTCTGCCCAGAAGTTATTTGGAAAGTTGGACGCATGAAGGAGTGTGCGAGTGAGGTTGAGTAGGTGCCGGTGTTTACCCTCAAATATGCCGTTTTGTTCTGGGGTGTGTGAACAACTCAATGGATGTGTTGTACCAAGTTCTTGCAGATGTGTTTTGAAGGCATGGCTAGTGTATTCGCCTCCGCCGTCGGAGCAAAATTTCTTGGGTATGTAGCCATGTTGATTTTTAATTAGATTACAAAACAGTTTGAACTTAGCAAGAGTTTCGTGTTTATAATGCATTAGATATATCCAAGAAAACCGCGTGAAGTTGTCAATAAAGATCACATAATAACGAAAGGCGTCTAAAGAATTTTGCGGAGCTGGTCCCCAAACGTCTGAGTGGATTAATTCAAAAGATGATGTAGAAACCGTAATGCTTTTATTGAAGGAAAGTTTGTGGCTCTTGACCACATTACAGGATGTGCATATAAAAGAATTTGATACATTGTTTAAGTCGAGTAAGTGTTGAGCAAGAATGGAGAGGACGTTTATTCGGGTGGCCTAATCGTGCGTGCCAAAGTTGAGTATTTGTTGTAGTGGCTGTGAAGGCGGTGGGAGGGTGTGCAGAAGACATCCGGATTTGATAAAGGCCAATATGTAGATGCCCGCGAAGAAGCGGTCGTTGATCTTGAATATCCTTGATTTCGAACCCATTAGCATCAAAGCAAATTGAGATAGAATTATTATAAATTAATTTTGAAACGGAGAGAAGGTTGTGAGTGAGAGAGGGAACATGAAGAAGATTGCATAATCGGAGCTTACGGGGAGTGTCAGGTAGCGGAAGGAGGCCTTGACCGGTGTTGTGAATAGGTAGGGAGGATCCATTGGCGGTTGATACGGTGTCAGAGCCTTGATAAGTGGACGAGGAATAAAGATTGTTGCTGTCGGGTGTTAGGTGAGTAGATGCGCCGGAGTCGAGTATCCAATCTTGAGTTGCGGTGGGAGATGGTTGAGCTAGAAGTGCACGAGGCGGACGTGAAACGGCGAGAGCATATTTGAAGTTGCATCGGTGCCAGCAGTTGAGAGCAATGTGGCCCGATTTTCCGCATATTTGACACCTTTGACGGCCTGAATTAGTGAGGGCGGATGTAGCGGGAGGAATGGGCGAGCTGGTGTTGGAGAGAGGCACATTCTTGTTCTTCTAAAATCGTTTCTGGCCACGTCCGCCCGTTGGGTTTGAAGAGGATGCATTGAGCGCGTTAGCCGTCAAACCGGCTGATGAGTCTTTAAGAGTTTATTGCTGTAAGTTTATTTGTTCGCTGCAGATAAGCAAATAGAGAGTTTCGAGGTCGATTGGAAGAAGAGATGTGCGAATGGCGGTCTTGAAGGAGTTATAGGTTGAGGGTAGGCCATTTAGGATGTAGAGGATGATGTCTTCCGGATCAATTTTAGATCCGGAGGCAGCGATGTTGTCGACGATCGATTTGATCTGGGCAAGATATTGCTGCATGGTGAGGTTTTTCATTTCAATATTGTGGAGTTTATTCTTGAGTTGAATGACCCGTGAGCGATTGATGGGTTAAAGACATCGTTCAAGAGTGAGCCAGGCGGCATTGGCGGTGATAGAGAAGATAATGTAGGGAAGGATTGATTGAGAGATTGTAGAGAATAAAGATGATAGGAGGTTGCCGTCAACAAGTTTCCAGTGAGCGTAGTCTTGGGATTGAACGTCGGCGGGGGCTGGAATGGCGCCGGTGAGGTGTCCGGCGTAGCCGTTCGCCTGAAAGTGTTGTAGAATTTGCATACGCCAAATGACATAGTTGTCCGAGGTTAATGGGTTTGGGATGAGGTTCTTGACATTAGAGACAAGAAACTTGAGAAGGGCCAGTATAGTGAGATCGGTGGGAGATTTTTCCGATGGAACGGTGGAGGGAGGGAGAGAACTTGCTGAGTCTTGATCTCCCATGAGCAGCTCTGGATACCATGAAAGAAAAAGAACAGAGGATGGACAGGGAAGAGAAGCAGGAAAGGAAATGTAATATTTATAACATTAAAGAACGAATACAGAGCCTATAAATAGAGCTGTACAGGGTAGAAATGTAAATACAATATTACAGAGAGAGTCGTTTGCTAACATTGCCTACATGCTTATTATTTTCATGTTGTTTGAATGATGATTTTTTTTTCTTACCTTCAGTTTCCTCTCATTTCCAAATGCGGGAAGATTGCACGTCTAGTAGAAGACGCACATGACTCAAAAGACAATATGCAATATGAATTAGTGGGATGTCCTGGAGGACATGAAGGATTCTGCATTGCGGCAAGATTTTGTTATGGGGCTAAAGTGGAGCTTACCCAAAACAACGCTTTATTGGTGTATTGCACTGCTGAATATCTTGAAATGACGGAGGAATATGACAATGACAATTTATTGAATATGGTGCAAAGTTTCATCCATAAAACCATCCTGCGAAGCTGGGAAGATTGTATATTGACTCTTCAAGGCTGTCAGAAATTTATTCCAAAAGCTGAAAACCTTCCAGTTGTGCACAAATGTCTCGACGCTCTCTCAGTGATGGCATGTACTGATCCCAGTTTGTTTGGATGGCCTATGTTGCTGTATGGAAGTTTACAAAGTCCTGAAGGTAGCATACTCTGGAATGGAATAAATACTGGTGCTAGAATTAGAAGCAAAATATCTAATTGGTGGTTTGAAGATGTTTCATGTTTCAACTATCCGATGTTTAAGAAATTGATGGAAACAATGAGTAAACGTGGAATCAGACCAGAAAATATAGCTGGTGCACTAATGTATTATGCAAGAAAGTATTTGCCTGGTCTTGATCGATGGCAGGGTGGGCAAGTTGGTAAATTAAGGAGCATTGCTAGTTTATCCATGATGCCAGCTGCAGTAGATCAAAAAGCGTTAGCTGAAAGCATTATAGAGCTGCTTCCTAATAAGAAGGGGAAGTCTTACTGTCGTTTCTTGCTGGGTCTCCTACGCCTATCGATCATATTGGATATCGAGCAATCATGCAAAGAAACTTTGGAGAGGATAATAGGATTGCAACTTGAATATGCAACACTTGATGGTCTACTTGTTCCTAATTTTTCAGGATCTGATAACCTGTACGACACAGATTGTATTGAGCGTATTATTCGACATTTCTCATCTATTCAGAACTTGAATATTGCATCCTTCTCGCCAACATCATCGGATCCTGCTATTTCCTCTAACCATTTAAATAATGTAACAAAATTAATTGACAATTATCTCGCTGAGGTTGCTCCTGATGTGAACTTGAAAGCTCAAAAGATGTGGTCTCTTGTAGAGGCATTTCCTGAGTCCTTGAGAACATCGGATGATGGAGTGTACAGAGCAGTGGATATATACCTCAAGGTTAGTATCCTTTGCTTAAACTAATGTTATGGTGCTTACTTCGTTAAGCTATGGATAAATTGCATGCATCCTAATGGCTTGATTCAGCAGCTTCCAGATTAAGGTTGAAATTTTGTGTTAGGTAGTTTTTAGTATTGCTAGTTTTTTTGGCTCCAGAATAAGCATGGAAGTTTTTGGCTAATTTGGTTGAATCATCTAGCTTTGATATGGAAAATGAATTATCGAGGTATACAATAATTTTAGGTTTCAGAAGTTTTGCAAAGATCAATGTTCTAAGGTTGAGTAAAAGAGTTATATAAAATAGTTTATGCAAGAGAGAGAAGATCTAACGGCCTTGATAAGATAGGTTGATTAGTAAAAGTGATGGCAATAATGATAATAGGATTTTTATTAAATTTGAGTGTTATATTTCGAGAAATAATTAAATGAGATTTTTTTAAATTGGAAAAGTTTTTTTAAAAGAATGAAATCATGAAATGCATTATGCATTGATAAAAAAAATGAAGTTTAGTTACTCTGAAGATACATAAAATTAAAACTTTACATTCAATTAAAATTTTGTTAGTATAATAGCCGGTATCATTGGCCGATTCAATTGAATCGGCCAGCCCTTATATTTAAAACCCTAAACAGCAGAGGCAGAACCGAGTGGAAGTTTTTTGGAACTATAATTAGATGCATATGCTTACATGTGTGAGTGTTTTGCAAAAAACGTTGTTAAGCAAATTGAGTGTTGCACAAATAAGAATATTAAGATGGATAATAAAATGGTGATGGAGAGAGCATGTGATGATAATGCTAAGATATGCTTACAACAACTATTGAAAATAAGATATTGAAATGTGGTGTAGGCACATACAATGGAGGATAAGTGACACTCTGATATTGGAGAAATTATTCTGTGCTGAGGCCGAACACAGCTCTACGTTCGGAGGCGAATCAGGTGCAGCCACATTAGCGGCACCGAGCCGCTGTACTGAGCGGTATCGAGCCGCAGTACACAACGAAGAGGTGACGTGACGCATTTTGGTTGGTCACATAGAATAATTAATCCTGATATTATAGATAGAATTTGTGAGATGATTAAAAAAAATAGTTTGACCAGAGATATTACGCCTAGAAGTTAATGCAGCAAGAAAACAAAATAGAATAAACACTTTATGGAATAGTCTACTGGAATGAATATGAGTTAGGAATGCTAACTCTAAATGGTTGGGATAAGGGCAATGGTGGTTGTTTAAATCATGTCAATTTGACAGTATATTATCGTCATTTTTTTTATCTATCCATTGTTCGCATCATTTGGACTAAAGGTGCAACATGTGATGAATTTGAACAGTTCTGTACTTACAGGAACACTAATGCTCATACATAATTTTCAATTTTATCACTTCCAGTTTTGTTATGGTACACTCTACCAAGTTGTTTATTCTTGCATTGCTAATCTGTTTTTTACATGTAAAGTCGTGTCTTCGTTTTTGCCCATTTCAAAATTCTACTAGCTACTTGTCTTTTGCTGCTTGTATTTGACCAGTTCAAAAATCTACTACTTTGGTTCCCAAATAAGATCTGCATATTACAAAATAAAAGTTAAAGCCAAAATAAATATTGAAATAGACCAAAAGAAATCATTCTCACAAAATTTGTACTTAGTATATGCTTGAATGTAACTCTTATTTTTCCACCAAGCATTGGTTTCCAATTGTCTGAATTCCCTCTGCAGGAACACCCCTGGCTTCTAGACGATGAAAGAGAGAAGCTCTGCAGCATTATAAACTGGGCAAAGCTCTCCATTGATGCCTGTACCCACGCCACGCAGAATGAACGCCTGCCACTCAGAAGGGTTTTCCAAGTTCTCTTTTTTGAGCAAATGCAGCTGCGTTCTGCCCTTTCCAATTACCTTCACAATTTTGACAATGAAAACAATGTTACTTCCCCTGTAAATGAATCTACTGGAGAGATTCTACAAAGAGATGGCTTTGTTTCTGTTATAAGGGAGAGGCAGCATCTGAGAACAGACGTGGAGCTTCTACAAGCTAAAGTCAGAGACCTGGAACTTGAATTTTTAAGCATAAAACAAAAGATTGGAAAGTTTAGCCAATCCAGTAAAGTTGGGTGTATCCATTTGCCACTGATAAAAGATTTTAATAGTGACATTATTGAAAGTGCAGGTTCTAACCCTAGAAGATCAACAGAAAAACCTCATGCCTCGCATAGATCGAGTCATGCCCGAAGAATATCCTGATTCTTTGACAATATTCTTTGGTGTTTCATTTGCTTGCAATCTGTAAATATTTAGCATGGCGTTCAAAATAAGAGTAATCATGAAGAGTAGAGTTTTACTAAAAGCATCAGTTTGTGAGAGCTGTGTTGTATAGAAACCTCTGAAAGGTCATTTTTTTTTTTTTTTTTTTTAGTTTTTTTGATGGTGGGATGATTCACGACACTCTTTCGAGTCCTGATGTAGGCTTCATTTGATACAATTTTCTTACTGTTGTTTAAAATATCTTTAGAAAGCAGTAAGAAAGCTGTCCCAAACGAAGCCTTGGTCCATTTGATTTGATAGAAACATGAAAACTAATTTAGTGCTTCTCTAAACTTATACAATTTAGAGTCCTCTCCACACTAATGGAAATCTAATTTTAGTAAAATCTTGAATTCCTCCACTAATTGTCTTCCTTACTCGAGCCTTAGGCCTCATCTTGTCTGTCCTTACTTTGGCTGGCATCATTAGAAGCATTAAGAGGTCTATTGCATTGTAATAATGTTATAAATTACCACAGTAGCAGATCATTTTAATATGCTTTAAGAAAATTCACTTTGATCGGCATGAATTTTGATGCAGTAATTTGTATTGAAAAATCTAAGAATTGAATTAGAATAATCTGAAAGTTCAATTTCTGCAAGCTTAGAATTAAATTAAGTGACTTAATAAGATAAACTCATCACAAAGGTGATTTGATCCGAATTTAAATGAGCTCAAAAAAGCATTGGAAAGATATTTGAAATGCCACATTAATTGGAGGATAAAACATATCTGATTTTTGCTTGTTTATAGTCAGAATGAGTGGCTTGATGAGTGGAATCCAACAAATTTAAGATCACTCAAATTTTAAAGTATTTAAATATTAAATAAACGGTCTATGATAAAAGGATTTGATATGAGACTTTTGATGGAGTGAAATGAAATTTTGGTTATAAAAATACAAACTTTAAAAGTATTTTAAATATACTATTATTCTCAACATGAAGGAAGGTTAGACTAAAATGGTGAGAATGCTTGGATATTTGAAGAACTCCAGAGCTCTGCTTGATGTCGACATTATTGATTACCACCAAGTACAATCATCATCTAAATACTTGTATGATCGGCATTGCCCGACTATCTCTAATTATCATTGCCCAATTATGATCTTTAGACCACCGTTGCTTGATTATGATCATCTAAATATCATCACTCGAAGATAGTCTTTTCACCATCATTGGTTATTGTAGGGGTGATGGGTTAGAGAGAGAACGTCTGGATTTTTAGAGAGAGAAAGTTCGCCGCCTAGTTTGAATTCGGTTTTGCGTGAGATTCCTGCGTTCGGTGGTGGAGGCGTCGGAGGATCGCCGGCGTTGTTCTGCCAGTATTATGAATGCTCCGCGACCATACGGATCTCTACGTCCCAATGGTAGAGTTTCAAATGGTATTGTGATCAGGGAAGGAGAAGGACCTCCGAGCCGTCAAGTTCTTGTTGAAGGCAAGGGGAAGAACATTATGATGGAAAGTATGCCTGGGAAGAAGAATTTGGCTGTGAAGAGAAATACAGGTTTGATAATTCTTGAATCCTCAGCTTCGAATGATTTAATTTTACGTTTGAATAAGTTTTCGGGAGTTCTTGATACGCATAAGGGGCGTAATATTGAAGATGAATTGAATTCGGTGGAGGTTCCGAAGGTGGATGCAAATTTGGATTATGTTAAGGAGAAAGTGAAGGATCAAATGGATGCTGGAATCCAGAAGACCAAAATGAATGATAGCCACAGACAGGAGGGTCTGAGTTTGGGTGAGGTTGCTGAAGCATGGTTGAAACCGAAGCCAATCAAGATATCATTCAATATGGACCAGGTTGAGTTTTCAGAGGATGGTATTGCTGTCAAGTTGAATGCAGATATGGAGGCAAATAATTCTCAAAATTTGAAGAATTCGGTGGTGATTAAAGTGTTGGGTAATAATGTGCCGTTTTCGGTTTGCAGTACAGAACTGAGGAGGCAATGGAGCAAATCTGGTGGATTTCACTTGACGTTTATTGGTATGAACTAGATTTTGTGTTCATTCCAGACGAGTGAGGTGATAGAAGAAATTCTGAATGGTGGACCCTGGTATGTGAACGGGTTCATTGTCGGTATGGATAGATGGTCCCCTGCATTTGATCCAAATTCGTTTAAAGGAGTTTCTACTCCCGTTTGGATTAGACTCCCATGCTTGCCTCTGTATTGCTGGGATGAGGATAATATCACAAGAATTGCTTCTTGTTTGGGGTCTCCAATGTACATTGATGGCAATACCTTTCGCTGGGGTAAACGAGAGTTTGCCCGTGTATGCGTGAGGATTAATCTGGAGAAGAAACTGCTGAATGGTGTTTGGGTGGATGGCTCGGCTAGGAGATTCTTCCAACGAGTGGAGTATGAGAAAATTCTTCTTATCTGTTATCAGTGTGGTAGAGTGGGTCATGATAGAAAGATTTGTCCGGAAAATGTAACCATTGGAATACAGGATCAAGCGTTGAGGAAGATGGATGCAGTAAATGAAGAAAGTGAGAAGGTTGTGCCTGATAGAAAACCTTCTGTGTCCATTTCAAGAATAGGAAAGTTAACAGAGGTAATGTTATTAGAAAAGGAGTGAATGTCAATGGGATTAACAATGTTGTCCAGGGAAATACTAATAAGAAGGTCACTGTGTAGAAGGAAATCCAGGTGTTGGATGGGAGGCTGCTGATGTTGAAAAATCTGTCATGGTTCCAGGAATGTATTCTGAAACTGAGAAATCTACTGGGGGTAAGAATTTAGATACTCTTTTAACCAATAGGTTTGCTGCTCCGGTTGATAGTAATGAAGAAGAAGAAATGGGAAATCATGTAGAAATTGGTAAAACAGTAGATAGGATCTTGGACATAACTGATCCAGATGTCAGTAACAGTGGTTTGGGTTCCTACAATGGTGCTGCCAAGGTTAAGCTATCCAAGGAATTGAGATCTTTAGGGCCTGTTGAACCTGATTATAAGAAAAAGAAGAGGGATGGTAGGTTGAACCCCACTGGTGGGGAGAGACCCTCAGCTCTTGTTTAAATGTCATCCATTCTATTTTGAAATTGTATGGGGGCTAGGAAAAAAGAGGCTTCCCTATACTTGAACGACATTGTTAGAGATCAGGATGTATACTTTATTGGGCTCATGGAGACCAAATTGTCTAGCGTTGATAGAAGGGATGTTGACTATCTTATTGGGAATGAATGGGAACATTTCCATCACCCTGCAGTAGGTACCTCAGGAGGAATTTTGGTGTTATAGAATAGAAAGTTGGTGTCTTTTGATGTTATGGAAACATCAGCACAAGCATTTGTTGGTAATCTCTCAGTTCCCACCTTGAGAACTTGGAAAGTTGCCACTGTTTATGGGAGTAGATGTTGTAAGGAGAGGGGAAGTCTTTGGAAGCAACTTCAAGAGTGTATGGAGGACTCAATTCCTTCCATTATTGGAGGGGATTTTAATTGTATCATTAGTAAGGAGGAGAAGAGAGGAGGCAAGAGGTTCTTGTTTTCAAAAGGACCTAGGGAGATGAAGAGCTTTATGATGAATTCAGATTTTCATGATATTAGAAGTGTTGGACCAAGGTTTACTTGGTGTAACAACAAAGAGGGAACCTCTTGGATTTGGGAAAGGTTGGACAGATGCATGTTAAATTTGGCTGCTATTCAGAAGCTTCCAGTTGCTACTATCAAGCATCTTGCTAGAGTGGCGTCTGACCATAGTCCTATTATTCTGAATATGGGAGATAAGGTGCAGTACAAGGCAAAAACCTTTATGTTTGAGGACACTTGGAGATCTTACCCAGCAGCTAAGAGTGTTGTTTATCACTCTTGGAAGAAGAATGACTGTGGTGATGAGTATATGATCTTGCAAAGGAAGCTTAGCCGAACATTAAAGGCACTATTTATTTGGAATAAAAATAAGTGCAAGGATTTGAATTTGTTAAAGGAAAAGTTGAAGAAAGAAATCCTTGAACTTCAAAACAAGGAAGCTTTGGGTGATAATTGGTCGGTTGATGACCATTTTGTGCTTAGAAACAAAGTTCATGAACTTAATGTCACATTGAGAAGATTGTCTACTTGGTGGAATCAAAGGGCAAAGGCAAGGTGGCATGAGGAAGGAGATACAAACTCAAAGCTTTTTCAGAATTTTGCATCGGCAAGAAGAAATGGAAACTGAATTAATCAGATTAGAGATGAGCTTAATGTACTGCATGATGATGAGGATCAAATTGAGAAGGTATTCACACAATTTTTTGAGAAGAAATGGAAATACAGAGAATGTGAGCTGACGGGATGGCCATTGGTTGCTGAAAAACAGAAGATTACAGATGAGGATATGGTGATGCTTAATGAGGATTTCTCATTGAATGAGCTGCAGTTCTCGGTTTTCCAGCAAGGAAACAACAAGGCACCAGGTATTGATGGAGTTACCTCTTCTTTTTACAAGAGTTATTGGAGTATTGTTTGGGAGACTCTATGGAGTGCAGTCAACCGTTTTTTCAAATCCAGCCTTATGAATAGGGAGTGGAAGGATACATTAATCTTTTTAATTTCTAAAGTAAAATTCCCTCTGATTCTATCAAATTATAGGCCTATCAGCCTATGTCAGACTAATTACAAGATTATGGCTAGTATGCTAGTTAACAGATTGAAGAAGGTTATTTCCAAGATGATTTCTGAAGAGCAAGTAGCGTTCATTCTTGGAAGATCCATTTCAGAGCATTGTCTTTTGGCTCAAGAGATCCTTCACAAGTTCAAAATTTCCAAGAATAAGAAGGGGTTGATGGCTCTTAAATTGGATATGGAGCAGGCTTATGATAGCTTGGGATGGACAACACTTCGTCAGGTTCTTAAGTGGTATGGTTTTCCTATTGTTTTCTCTAACTTCCTTATGGAATGTGTTGTATATGTGAGGTTTTCTATCACCATCAATGGAAGGAACTCCAAGTGGATTCCATCAAGGGTGTCCACTTTCTCCTTATCTCTTCATTTTGTGTTCTCAACTCATGTCCAACTCTTTAGAGCAAAGGGGACAGGCTCTTGGCATTCAGATTTCCCCTAGAGACCCAAAGATCACACATCTCCTTTATGCAGATGATGTGTTGATTTTTTCTCATGCTTCCATTACTTTAGCTAAGGCATTGAAGATCATAGTGGAGGATTTTTGTAAGTGGACAGGGCAAAGAGTTAATGTCAGCATATCACAGATGTTGTTTGGCAAGGTGGTTAGTTACTCTATGAAGAAGAAGATTGCTAGAGTACTCGGCTTCAAAGTGGTCAAGGAGATGAAGTACTTGGGAGTGAAGATTTCCCTTAGTAGGCTCAAGATGGCTGATTTTCAAGAACTTGTGAGTAATGTCATGGATAGACTCAACTCTTGGGGTAAGAAATCTTTGTCAATGGGAGGTAAGCTCACTCTCATTGAAAGCTCTTTCTCTCTATGCCAAATTTCTTAATTACTCATTCTTTGGTTCCCAAAAGAGTATTGCATGAGTTGGAAAAATTATGTAGAAGTTTCATTTGGCATAAGAATGATGGGACCAATGGTATGCATGATATTGCTTGGGGAGAAATTTGCAAACCAAGATGTATGGGTGGGCTGGGCTTGCATTATCCTTTATTAAGAATTGGCTCTTTGAGATCTAAAAAGGCTTGGAATTATATTCAGAAGCCGAATTCATTGTTCCATCGAACGATGAAAGCTAAATATGGTGATGATGTTATGAATGGTGCTCAAAAGAAGGTTACTTCTAGTGCTTGGCAGATTATGTTGGATGGGGGAAAGAATTTGAAATTCGCTGTTAGATGGAAGGTGGGCAAGGGTGATAAGATCAATGTCTTGAATGATGCTTGGTTTCTTGATAAAAGCATCAACCGGTGGCCAACGTATGTTGATTGTGATGTGCTGGATGGTATCTATGTACAACAACTTTTGTTAATAATAGTGAGTGGAATCTTACTGTGTTATATGGGGCCTTCATTCGGATCTAATCTTATTGATTAGAAAATTCATATTGAGTATGAGGAGGAGGATCGGATGGAGCTGCTGAAATTGTGTTCGGGTAAAATAGGGTCTGCCTTGGTGTATGAACAATTGCTGCTCAACAGATGTACCTTTGAAGATGTTGAGTTTTATAACTGGGTGCAGAAACTTAAACTCAGTAAGAAGGTTGAGATCTTATGGTGGAGGTTAGGTAAAGCAGTGATTCCTACTAATCTGTTTCTTAAAAATCACATGATTACTGAGAATGCTTTATGTGCTAGAGGCTGTCAAGTGGATGAAACGTATGAGCATATAATGGTTCATTGTAAATATATGGTTGAAGTCATCATGAAGATGCGTGAATGGTGTATTCCAATCCCTGTTTTCAGTTCTCTGGACTGCTGTTTACATGAGCTGAAGAGATTATCAAGTTGTAATTCTGGTATTGTCAAGGTTTACTGTACAGTTGTGTATCTCTCTTGGAAGAATCAGAATGATGTAAAACATGGTAAGATTGCCTTGCCTTGTTCTATGGTTGCTTCTAATACATTGTTCTTAGCCACTTCCAAATCTAGTCCATATCTTACTAGCTGGGGTACTAATCTCCTTAGGGAGTTTCCAAATACTTGGTGCCCTCCACTGAAAGATTGGATTAAGATTAATGTGGATGCCTCTTTGCTTATTTCCAATCTTGCTGGTATTGGTGGTGTTTTTAGAGACCACAAAGGCCGACTTATCAGTACATTTGGGAAGAAGAAGGCTCATTGGGATATTGCCCAGCTTGAGCTGGAAGCTGTTCTCACGGTGAAGGAGTTCCTTAGGAGTTGGATGTTGGATTGCAAGGGGTTGATCATTGAGAGTGATAATTTTAATATTATAAAATTCATTCAAGACTCATTAAAGAAGAACAACTGGCTTGTGGATAGGTGTCCGGTTAAGGAATTATGTTTATTAAATGATTTCAATAAAGTTGTTTTCCATCATGCATATAGATGTTGTAATAAAGTAGCTAATTGTTGTGCTACTTTGGCATTGGAAAGTAGTTTTTCTTATGATAGTTTTTCTTTTGAGAACATCCCTTCCTTCTTGATGGATTTAAACAAGGAGGAATGTGATCATTTTATTACTTGTAACTAGTTCTTTGTTTCTTTTTAATGCAAGTTGTTGCAATTCTTCAAAAAAAAAAAAGGGCCATCATTGATTAACTATGACCCTCTTACCATCATATGTTGGCTACGATCCTCTAACCCTAAATTTTAAATGATTAATGATTAAATTGGAATTCCTCTAATCTTGAAATTTTGTTAGAGGCATTGCAGTGTTATACTTTCAAGGGCAACGACACTGCCCTCTATATTAGAGAGTTCTTGAATGAGCTGCACATCAATCTTGGAACTAGGCGTTGTGGCATTAGTCTCTTAGATTTACATGAAATTAAAGGAGCATTGTGACGCAGAGGATTTGAGAATCGCGACGTTGGTTCACCGTTTTCTTAAAATAAAATATCTAAAATAATTTATATCATAGCACTCACCTCACCATCCCTCCCCATTTGCATGCATAGCCGCGTAAAATAGAAGATGAGAGAAGAAGGGAGTGAGAAGGAGAGGATTTATTCAATATTTATTTGCTCTAGTTTTAATGATTACACTAATCGTGATAGGTAATCATAACCCTATCTCTAGGTTTAATTATTTGAGTTTTGCCTATTTTCTCTCTCCTAATTTTGATAAAAAATACATTATCTCCTATTATAGAATATTTCCACCGTGTAACATTTTATGTCAGGTAAATCATCATCTTGAACATTTGGACAGACTTATATTGAGATTTCACAAGTTGATTTTGCATATATGTCATTTTATTTGAAATAAATGGAGTGATAATAAGTATAAAATAATTAGGAGTCAATGTATTAAATATGAACATGAAATACATGATATGGGTAAAATTACTATTTATTTGACATAAAATATATTTTTATATATTACATGCATACTAATGAATACACTAGATAGATTTACATGCTTTGATAACTGCATTGGGTGTGTACATGATGTATGCTATTATGATATATATATGACATGTAAAACAAGAAAGGCTAATTAAGATGAGTTGATGAGTTTTCATTTAAATATGATTTAATGTGTGATTCTAGGAGACATGAAAAGATACGTATAAGGAGAATGAGTGATTTGATATGATACACCGATGTACAATAAGGTATAACCTTGTTGACCCTAAACCATGGCCAGCAAAAAAAAATCAATCAAATCCTTACCTACCCTGCAGAACACACGATCTCGGCACGACTCGCATGACGCACGTCATCGCTGCCATCACACGTTACACGACCTCCTCTTACATCGCTGGCAGGGCACGCTCGAGTCGTTAAAAGGCCGACGGGATGAGGCCTTTGGCCTCCGCTGGCATCCCGAGCTCACATTCCCTCTCTCTCTCTTTCTCCTCCCAGTTGGATCGGAAGTAACAATAGTTGATCGGAAGCAACGAATGGGAGCTCGCCGTCCGTGAAGATAACTTTCTACCTTTCGCGCGTTCCTCCGACTCCTCGACTGTTCGACGCCGATCCATTGACGACTCTCCATTCTGGTCGGAGCGGAAGTTACGTATTTTGATCGGAAGCAACTAGGGAACTCGACGGCTGTGAGGTTACTCCCTCCCATTCGCACGCTTCTTCGGTCCTCTGTGGTTGTGCGACCTCGCTTCCTTCAATGATTTTCCCTCTCCGTTGGACTGAAAGTTACGACATTTTGATCGGAGAAACAACGGGAGCACGCTTGCTGTGAAGGTTAACTTTTCCCCCTTTGCACACTTCTTCAGCCGATTCCAAAAAAAAAACAAATTTTTTTTATTATTAATATTAATTATATTTAATTATTATCTAATTATAGTTATAATTAATTAGTTAATTATAATTAATTAATAATTAGTTATTAATTATTAATTATAATTATAATTAATTTACTAATTGTAATTAATTTATAATTAGTAATTAATTTTTAATTATGATTATTTAATTGTTATTGTAATTAATATTAATTATAAAATAATAAAAAAGAGAGAGAACATGCTTTGCTTGCCTCAACATCCATGCCCTCCACCGTCGGCCCACTAGTCCGCCGGCCGCCAAAGGTATAACTTCTAGAACCTTTGTTCGCTCTCTTGCCTCGGCATGCGTGTCGGGCTCGTAGCAAACACAACGGATCCCTACAAACAAATACGAGTCGCTTGTGGATAACAACAGTGGGCATATCGTAAGCACATCAAACCAATGTGGGCACAAGTATAAGTATCTCCTACGACAATCCCTACGAGGTCAAACAAGTATAATCAAACCACCCGAGATTGGTGAAAGGGTGGATATGATGCAGAAGCAATGAGTCTTTTACAAACATTTTTAGGAGGTCGTAGTGGATACAACGGTCCCCTACAAATGGATACTTATGGATAACATTAGTGTATTGAAAGAACAACGAATCACTGTGGAAACAAGTACAGATATCACCTACGACAGCGGTGACCAAAATCTCCAAGTATGTCGGGTACAATGGCAGCTCGATATACGGAGAAGGACACCCTCTAACGGAAGGGAGGAAATGTTTGAACAAATTAGAACCAATCTTCCTGGTGTTCCAAAGTCTCTTTTTAGTTCTATAATTAAGAAGAGAATAGTTCGGGTGCTCACAAACACCGAAAATAACAAGTCCATTACACCGAAGATCCTAAAAGGAGTTCTTTCCATATCATCGATCATTGACCCCAAAATCCAGAAAAATCCCTCCCCGATGAATGAGAAAAGGGGGGAGGGTTAACATCAAAATAATGAAATGTTTTATGACATCAAGATGCCACGCCACCGGACCCGCAATATCCATACGAGCGGGATGAAGGCGTTTACAAAATGATTCAAAATACTCCCGCACGTGCACCATAAATTGTATACACATAGATACACTAAAGGGGTAAATATAATGAATACCCGCATGGGCCCCAGCGAGCGTGTTATTGGTACACACGTGACGTCTAGGGATATTGCGCGGGTCGATAAGTGAATTCTAGTTCGAACCTGATCCTTATATACAGATCAATAGAAGTCGACAGGGTTCGAACTTTAAAACAAACACATGGTTGTGGGAACCGATGTATTTGTTTTAATACATTCATATTAGGCCTTCAAAGTCTAAAATCAAAAGAATTCACTCCCAAATGCATAAAGCCTACGAAACCTGATCCTCCTAAGTAGATAAATAGGAGTAGATAGGGTTCAAACTCTTAGATAAATATACGGTCACAAATGTGATCGAAATATTTATTTTAATGCATTCATATTCGGACTTCAAGGCCTAAAATCAAGAAAATTCATAAATAAAGGCACAAAGCCTATAAGAAACCCGATCCTCGAGCAAGAGTTTGGTAGAGTTGACAGGGTTCAATCAACAAAAAGGTAATGACCCCAAATACCCCGATGATGACCGTGTTGAACGCTAATCTCAACCGGAGGGGTCCATTTAATCCAAAGCTCCACCCAAATACTCCAGAAATCCAAAATCCCAAAAATCTCATATATTTAAAATTGAAATAAATCCATAAATCACTTAAAGCAAAACCCATCCACCTTCCGCAACAGTTTGTCAGGGTGGACAAATCAAAATCTACTTATGCTCACAAAGAGTCAAATGCCTAGTCGAAAATATCACTAGGATCCATTCTCAAATAGTCTCCTGCTAGTAAGCACGTGGTATGTGTCCTCTAACTGGTGGTTTTGCTGCCAAATGTCACCGCAGGATAAACGGTTATGACCTGGGGCCATCTGAACAGAGTGATTTTGCCGCCAAATGGTACCACAAAATACCGGTTATGGCCAGCGCCAGTACGCTCCTTATTGGCATTAAATCCTTGAGATATTAAATAATAGGATATGATCGATAGGGCACAAAGCCCTCTGTTAGTTAAGGTGGATTCAAATTTGTCCCCTTAGGCAAATACCCATCCCAGGTCTACAAGGTCCCCTTAGACGAAGCAACCCATGGCTGCCGACAAGGATCCTTCTGTCAGGTTGGGTCGACTACCTCCTCTGACTAAGTAGACTAGGGACCACGATGGTCCGGAACAACGGAACCATGGGATCTTGATTGGGTCCATCATTCATTCCCCCACCATCCGCTTTAAGTGCAAGATGGTGCAACTTTTATTTTAAATATCAAACTTTTCAAATCATTTCAATTGTCCATTGCTGCTACTATATGCCTAGTACTACGTATCTATGGATACAACGTATCTGATTGATGATTAGCCTTAATCAAAAATTCTCTCTCGTGATCGGGAGGGGTAATTAACTATAGGGGCTTACGCCTATAGGAAACCAGAACTCATATCATAAAGTCCTCGCAAAATGAGGGCGAAATCTCTGGGTAGTGTCCTATCTACAAACCCATCTGCCTTCCAAAATTTACTCTGGAACTTAGTTCGTTAAAACTCCCTCGCTCAAGCAAAAGCAAACAATCAGTGCGCGGCGGGGATGCCAGGGCCGAATTTTTGGAGCCTACAGATTTTTGGTGACTCCATTGGGGAATGGTTTCTCTTTCCATCTCTCGCTAGTCACTAAAAGGCTATAGTAGCAAGTAAATCAAATTTTAAATTTTCTGAAAATGAATCTTTTAAATAATATCAATGGAAATTCAATCAGCAGGATTTTTAATTTTATGCTAATTTTCCTGCTTTTGCTATCTGTTCTGCGTTATTTCTATTTTATGAAAGTGTGGGGTGATGTATCAATTCTGATCACTAACCCCTACCTTTCATTTTTGTAGAATGGAAATGCAGGACATACCAAAGACTGTCCAATTGGGACGAGGAGCCAGGATTCAGCTGGCGAATGCTGTCATTGAAACTGGAAACACTGGAGCCACCATTCACTTTGGTGGACTCTAATTCTCAGCAGCTACTGCAAAGGCTACAGCCATCCTTGTGAACGGCGTAAACTCTGAAGAATTTTCTGGAGGGTCCTATTCTGCAACGACTGCTGCCAGAAGTGCTGCTCAAGGAAGAACTTCTGTGTTCGAAAGACTATCCCAGTCTGAGACCCTTAATGCAAAAAGGATTGTTGATGGAAGGAAAGTTTCTGTGGTGACTGCAAACACCACTACCCTACCCAGAGAGACTGTTGCATCTGGGAGGTATGATGATGAAGCTTCCTCATCTGGAGGGAGGCTCAACAGAAGGCAGAGGAGGAAGAGAAATGCAGAGCTACGTGCTCAGCAACTGTCAATACCAATCCACCCTTCCAATCTGCTAGCATAAGAACTAGAGATTAATATTCCCACCAAAAACAGGTTTTTTAACCTGAAGTGGATCAAAAGAAACAACTCTTCTAGTGAGCTCAAGAAATCTTTCTGGGAGCGTCGACCTGAAGCTCCAGCCCCTCAGATGATAAGAGAGCCTGAACATCTGTCTACCCGGGTACACCGTGTATTGAAGACAGTCAAGGAGAAGGGCTTAATAAAAAAGAAGTTTCAGAGGACACTGATTGTTGAGTCCCGAAGAACTCCTCCAAGAGATAGACTATCATCTGCTGTGATAGTTGAAAGAAGAGATTACAGATAACAAGCTCCACATGGTGAACATCAGGGCGTGACACCTGAACCATATGTTCAGGGATCCGCCACCGAAAGGTCCCGGTGGAAAGGCAAACAAGTATGGAGGCCAAAGCCTCGAAAAGAAGAGGTGATTGAAGAAAGAATTAGTTCGGGTGTGACATCTGGAGCTGTCTTCATGAGATCCGCCCCTACAAATAAAACTTGTTAGAAATTGGTCCAAAAGAAGGCCCATAATGATAATTATAATGACAGTCGACATCCTGGAGAATCTTCTAGGAGATCTCGTCATTCTCCTACTTCAGTCAAGGAAGAAGTTCAATTCGATCGTAGCCCGCGGATCGAAGAAGTAATCATTCCAAACCAAGAACCTGAAATTCAGTGGCGACGCCGCTCAAAAATTCAGGTACAAGAAGATAAAGAAGAATATGGCAATGAAGACACTATGGAGATCGAGGTGGTTCATATGGTCAGCTACACTGATGTGGAAGGTGATGATGGTGATGAAGACGACCAAGAATCATAGCCCCGTACACGTACTTATCGTCATCGCCATAGGGCTCGATCTATTGCCAGCCGAGGTGCTCGCTCCTCAGATGGAGAAGAAGAGGAAGAAGTTGGAGAAAATCCCTTCGCTGGTGAGGACATCACGCTTGTTGAAATGAGAAGGTAAATGATGCGACAGATGCGAAAGAAATATAGAGAAATCTCTCAGTTGAATGATAAAATGACTAAGATGATGACTCAGATGATGGCTACGATGGAGATGATGCAGAAGACCACTTATATGGGGCCTGCACCGGCTCAACCTGTTGATCAAGCTGCTAATACTTAAAATCTCCAAGCGCCTCAAGCCTCAGGAGTGAAAGGTGTACCTGAAGGTGGCGATAGGAATGATGATCCAACTCGCCAGCGCACTCCCTAAAATGTGGCAAACGCCTCTGAACCTGTAACAGCATCGCAGTTGGAAAGCTTAATCAGTGAAAAGATTAAGGCCATTATAGCTGTTGAACAGCCAGAAAAGTTGGTAGGAAAAGGTCGCCCGTATCCAGCAGAGTACGATCAGGTGCCATATCCAAAGGGATACTTTGTGCCGAACTTCAATATCTTCGATGGCAATAAAAATCCCAGACAACACCTGGCGCAGTTCAAAGCAACCTGTGGAAATACGGAAGGCAATGATGCTCTATTATTCAGGCAATTCGTGAGCAGCTTGAGTGGAACTGCTTTCGAATGATATGCCGAACTACCGAATGATTCACTGAAGACCTTTGCGGAGCTTGAGGCCTTATTCGTTGAAAAGATTTGCCAGTGCAACAGAGAAGACTACCATTGCTGATCTTGCCCTTGATAAAAGGAGAAAAGTAAATAATTTGAATCTTTATTATATTTAAATAAATATTATATTAATTATTTTAAAAATTAAAAAAAAACTTTGAAAAATCTATGGATCTCTCAACTCCTTTAAAATGTTTTTAATAATATTTTTTAATTATTTTATTTTAAAATTTATATCCTTATAGATAGATTTATATATATGTATATATACTTTAAAACTAGTTTAAAATTATATGTATGTAAATTTTTAATGTTGATAGATCTCTTGAAACTTTAAACATGGATTGAGCTTGAATGATAGATTTGATGGGGATGATTAGTGAATAATTATCTTAATTATTCACTAATCATGTTGTTAATTATTCAAATTAATTTTATCTTTTATATATTTAGGGTGCACACACCACATAGTTTAAGGCTCTCCTAGATTTAGTAATTGATTGTATTTGTGCATGTTCATGTATATGTTGTGTTCAAGGTTTAGAATGACAATGATTGAAAACCTACAACTTAGTGTTATTAAGGACAATAATTAAGGACATTTGTCTAAAAAATTTAGATTAATTCTAGAAATTAGGATACACATCCTCTTGACTTAAAATTTTGACCACTTAAACTTAGTGACACATACAACCTTAGGAAAATTTTTCATTATTTTTTTTTAAATCATTAAGCATCTTAATTAATTTACTTAAGCTTAAACCCTTAATTAAGCCCTTAAAACTTCTAACAATTCTAATAAATCAAAGTTAAATCCAAAAATATAATTAATATCTCAAATTGATCAGAATTGAAACCTTAATAAAAGAAAAATAAAATCCTTTTGATTTGACATCAAATCTGAACTTAATTTAATTTTAATCAAAATTCAATATTTAATTAATTTAATTAATTAAAATTAATTAAAAATTCCAAAAAAATTCTCAAACACTTGATAATCCCTCCTTAAATCATTTCTGGTCTTTGGATGTGATTTCAAGGAGTTGAGAGTTCATTTGGAGTAAAATCATTAAAAAGGCCTTTAATTAAACAATTTAAAAATTCAAATAATTATCAATCTTTGAAAAATCATAACTAATTCTAAAAAAGTCTAAATTGAACAAACTTAACGGCATTCAACTCATATAAAAATCTAATATTTATTAAAAATATTGAACTTCGAGAAATCATTCAAATTTGAAAAAGTCAACTTTTGGTCAAACATAAGTGAAAATTCAATTCAAATCTTCAAACCTTCATAATAAAATATAAAAAAAATCAAAGTCTAGCATAGTTATAGTCTAACTGATCGTATTAAGGTCTAATATTTTCTAAAAATATTAACTTTCTAGAATTTAATTTTAATTAAAACATCAACTTTTGATACCTTAATTAAATGATTAAAATAATCCAGAAATTTCCAAAAACTTGAAAATCACCTTAAAATTCCAGAAAACATTAATTTAACCTTAAAACCAACAATCAACCAATTTTAATTAAAATTTATTAACTTTCAAACCTTAATCAACTTAAGTCACTTAACTCTACTTGGTACCACTAGGTAACACAGACCTACTAGGCTACTAAATTAGCCCTAAGGAAGGTGAACTCTCCAGATATAAATATACTCTTCCTCCTAAAAAAATTACTATTAGATGTCTCACCATTGAACCATTTTCTACTAGCAGTCCATCACTATTGAATAACTGTTAGATTATTTTTAATTAATCGGGATCGCCCAAAAGCTCAAAAAATAAAAAAATGTGAAATGATACTAATGGTTGTGTCAAACTATTTCAAAGTAATATTAGAAATTTATAACATTTTTTGCAAGAGTACTAACCAGCTTTAGAGCATATTTAGATAGAGGTGTAAGTTTTGCCTCATACCAATAACCATCATGCTCCTTTGAACAAGTCTAAAAAAGGTCTCATGGATCTATTGTCATACAAAATGTGGTACAAATCATGCTCACAAAATATTAGAGAACTCCCAACTAATCAGAGAATTCAATCCCCCCCCCCCCCCCCCCCCCCCCCCCCCCCCTAAAATTTCTTTTTATGCTGGCCCATCCACTAGCGCTCTGCCTAACCATCTAACAGAAAAATAGCTAACAAAACTTTTTCTCATGAGAACACTTCATACCATCAAATGTCTTCTCTAGCCTCTTTAACCAATCCACTAATGCCCTTACCTCAATAATGCCCACAAATCTTGGAGGTTTCAATCTCAAAAGTTTTTGTAAATGTCTTTTTGTCTCATCAGATCGAACAATAGGAACTCTACTATATACTTCACCCCTCTAGGCTATCAAACTAGCAAATTGAGAAATTATATCAGAACTCATTATTAGAGCTGAACTATACACAAGAGTGCTTGTCTGGCACTTTGCTCATATGTCATTTATGGGTTTGGCAAACATATATCATACAAAATATGCAACATAACATATATGTATGTGAAGGCAAATAATAATGAACACCTAAACAAACTCAAAACTACCCCACTTGACTAACAAATCAATTTTTATTATTTTATTTTACGATTCATTTCCAAAACTATTACTCTGATATCACCAAAAGCTTGTCATAACCCAACCCAAAAAGATATGTCCTATTATGTTGAGCTGTGACAAGTAAATCTAAGGTCTAGTTTTGAAATATTTAAAATTATCTTCCAATATATATTATAAATAAATAATAGACTACAGATCTACTAAAGCATCTAGAGTACTAAAAATAAACTCATCAAACAAATCTTTTTCATTTCATCAAAATAAATATACAAGATCTATGCTAGCGTACATGTCTACATAATAGAAAATATAGCAAAATATAATCAAAGTTGGCCATGATTGTACAAAAATTAATATAGAGAAATACATATATAGACTGAGATCAGATCCAAACCTGCTAATCAACATGCTCCTTCCTTTTTCTAGATCTTGAAAATAAAATGCAAAATTATAATGAGCTACAACAACTCAACATGTCACAAACATTGATCTAAATTTCTAAATTATTTCTTTTATTGTTTTTTAAAATTTAAAAGTAATTAAATATAATATAATTAATTATTATGCTGAGCAAAATAATAAGACCATAGCACTTATGCAAAGATTCAAGTAATAGTACTAAGAAATTAATTAAATTAAAATCATGTTATAAAATAGTTCATATCATAAATTTCTCTGATCTCCAATATAATCTTATAGAGGTTTGGGCCCTTATAACTCCCAATAAAAATATTTCCTCTTTCAAACATAATCTCAAAAGATTATTACCTCTTCAAACACCCAATAGTTAGATTTTAGATTTAGATTCTCTATCAAATATTTAATCTTAAAGAATTTAGGCTCCTATATCTCCTAACAAATATTTTTTTTTTTATATCAAAACTATTTAATATCACATAATTCAATCACACAAACACATATTTTATCACATTATAGCAATTTAAATATAATTATATACATTTCAAAATTGTACATATAAGGTTAGACTACAGAAAATACTACTGAGTAATAATGCACAATATTAAAACATAACCAAAACACCAGAGATTATGTAAAATATCATTTTAAGATTTTAATAGTATTACAATAACTTTTTTAGAGTATGGTTTATTTTCTATTCAATAAAAACTACCTAATTTTTAAAACCTCTATTATAAATTTTTTAGAAAATAATCAAAATATTCAAAATCTCAATCTATACAATATTAAAAAGTTACATGCTAAACATTTTCCAATGCAATGTCATCCAGATTTTTTTATAACCAAAATATAAATTTAATAAAAAAAAAACTTCATATCTTTGAAAACTAAAGAAGGCATATTATGTCCTAACTTGATCGAGACAATTTTTTGAATTGGACTAAAGACTAAAAATGACCTGAAGCAGCCCAAAAATTCTTCTTTCCTCTCGCAATCCATCTACTTCTCTCTCACTTTTAGCTACCAACATCAAGCAAAATGAATAAAATAGTGAATTTAATATAATATTTAAGTGCAGAAAGTGGGCTAGCATGGTGTTGCCACCATTTAGCGCTACGATGCTGGTTCAAATTCTAAAAATTCAATACTACAATGTTGAAATGTCACTATTCAGCACCTAGGTACCACTACAACGCCACGACACTCGAAAGCCCAACATTGTGGCGCTCCATGGGAAAAAAATTCAAGAATTATTCTATATGCATTCCAAACTCCTAAGATTTATTCCAGAACATATATTGACATTTTTCGTACACACTTCCAAATACATTTAAGTGGTTTCAAAATACAAAATTGAAAATATTTATCTTTTTCAATTTAGGTTAGAACAGGTAGAACTGAATTATGAAATTTGAGCTATCACAGAATGAAGTTACAAGGTATTCAAAAGTCCTTTTAAAACAAATTTTAAGGAAATGTGAATATTTTGCAAAACATCCTATCAATCAGACAATTCAAGTCATTTCAAATTTTAAATTTAAATAAAAAAATTATTTATTTTTATCATCATTTCAATAAAATTTACATAATGTTATCTCATAAGACTTATAATATGAATATTCTTTTTATGTATAAATATTATAATACAAGTTTAGGATGACTTGAAGTCAACATTTTCTAACATCCTCTATAAGAGTAGTCGCACTTAAAAAACATAAAGGAAATATAATAATCTTAGGAAAAAACTCTTTAGATTAATTTCTATCTTTGAGTTAAGTTGATCTTTTTTATCTTCCTCAACCGTCTCTTGAATGACTTGCTCTATGGTTAGATTAGAAAAAGTTATTGGATAATTGAAAATTCATAATTATAATTATTGACTCACTTGTTACTTCAAGGTGAAAGAACTATGAATTCGTGATTACCTATAGTGGATATTTCACTGCTTTATTTTTGGCTAATTCTATCATTCACTAGCTCATTTGCTCGAAAACTCATGAGATCACCTAGAACACCAACTTTAGTCTCAAGAAAGTCGGCCTTTTGAACTTAGAAGAAAAAAGTTGTAGAGCAAACTTGCAGAGCTATTTGGAAGAAAATGATGATATGATAGAGAAAACTTCAAATGCTAACCGTATGCTCATATTTATAAACTTGTATTAGTGTTGATGGACATTAAATTATTTATACTCAAAATTTTATTATATATTCTTCAATCTAGTAAAACCCCATAGCTTCTCACTTTATATTCTATTTCTCTATATGTTTTCTTCTTTGTCTTATTATTCTTATTACCAAGGTTGTGGTGTTACTTATAGATAAATTTGGATCCAACATTAATCAATGCATGGTTATTTGTAGAATAAGTAATCTATTTAATCCCTTGATATACCTTATATTTTTATATATTCCTATCATGTCAAGGAATAAGTCCTTATATCTTATTGTTCTAATTCCTAAAGTGAATAATCCATTGGTTCCTTCCAATTACCACCCTATAAGTTTTTGCAAATCTACATACAAGATTGTGGCTAAAATATTGCTGAATAGATTAATGGTAATCATTCCAAAGATCATTTCTGAAGATCAAGTGGCCTTCATAAGAGGACGTTCAATATTTGATCACATTCTTCTTGCTCAATAATTGTTTAATAAATTCAAAATTTCAAAAGCTAATAAAGGCCTATTGGCAATCAAGATTGATATGGTGCAAGCTTAAGATAATATGAGCTTGTCCACTTTAAAGAAAGAATTAGAGTACTTTGGTTTTCCAATACAGTTTTCTAATCTTTTGCTGGATTGTGCGGTAAATCCTAAGTTTTCTATTTTGATTAATGGGAGTAATTCTAAATGGATTGAAGCAAAAAATGATTTTCGGTAAGGGAGTCCCTTTTCACCCTTTTTATTTATATTGTGTTCTCAACTTCTTTCAAAAGCATTTTTTCAAAAAGGTAGGAATCTTGGAATCAAAATGGCTTCAAATGCACAAAAAATTTCTCATTTATTATATGCAGATGATATTCTTATGTTTTTAGAAGAAAATATGAAATGCGTGAAGAAGGTGAAGAAACTCCTCTTGGATTATTGCAATTGGTCAGGACAAAAAAATTAAAACCCAGAAATCATCTATTTTATTTGGTAAATTGATCAACAGAAGGAAAAGGAAAGTTATTTCAAACTTGTTTGGTTATAAGGTGGTGAATAAAATGGACTATCTTGGAGTTAAAATTGCACTAAGGAGGCTTGTTACTTCTGATTTTTAGAATTTGATGGAGAAAGGTTTAAATAGATTGAATGCTTGGGGAAATAGATTTATTTCTTTAGCACGAAGGATTGTTCTTGTTAAATATGTTTACCTTAATTGCTCTTCCTTTGTTTCTTTCCACTAATTCATTTGTTCCTATGATCCTATTGAAGGAGTTTGACAAAATGTGCATAACTTTATTTGGCATAAACAAAATGGAAATCATAGATTTCGTTATATTGCTTGGGAGGTTTTATGTACGACAGCGAATAGGGGAGTCCATGGCCTTCATTCAAGTGCTTCCAAAATAGGCCCATTACGTGAAAAATTTGGTTGAAACCTTCTTAATAAACCACGCTCACTTCTTAACATGAATTTGATTGCCAAAACCATGAGGTAAAGAGGAACAGCTCAGTAACATGGAAGATAATTCTTAGTGGGGCGATTTATCTTCATAACATTGTGAGGAGGAAAATTTCATCTGGATCTTCTATTAACATCCTAAAGGATGTTTGGATTCTTGACAAGAGCTTGATAGGTGGCCTACGTACATACGTGGAAGATTTAGAAGATGTTGGAGCTTCTCTAGACATGTTTTTTTACAAATGGGAGTAGGAATGTGGATTAGTTGGAAAAGATTTTTAATGAAGATCTCATTGGTCTTATCAAATAGATTCAAATCTATCCTGAATTTGTGCATAACCAGTTGGATCTAAAATTAAAACTATCGGGAAAAACTATTTTTGCACTTTCATCATAAAAGTTGGTTCACTACAGGAAAACACGCTATTACCGGCGGATCATATCCGCCGGTAACACGAAAAATCCGATGGAATTTCTTACTTTCCGGCGAATTTCCGGCGGATTTTGGTCCGCCGGTTTAGCGTGCGTCGATAAATGTCTTCCGACGAAAAATAATCCGACGGAAATATTTCCGGCGTATTTCCGATTGATTTTCCGCTGGAAAATATTTCCGTCGGATAATTTTTACGCCGGAATTTTAAGAAAAAAAATTAAAAAAATAATACCTGCAGCCCAGCCGCCACCGCTCCGCCCTCGTGAACCCCTGTTCCGCTCCTGCCCACCAGCTAGCGTGGATCAGCGATTAGCTTAATTTAACAATAAAATATTAAAATATTTAACTTAATTTAACAAAATAAATATTTATAAAAAAATATTATAATTTAAGTTTTAATTTAAATCATTTAATTTTTTGTTATTAAATAATTCAATTATAATTTAAGTTATTTTTGTAATTTAATTTGATAATGAGTTATTAAAATATAACTTAATTGTTTTAATTTTCGTCGGAAATCCGTCGGAAATGTTGTCAGAAAAAATCTGTCGGAAAACCAGTCAAAAAATGTGTCAGAAATTTGTAAAAAAGAATCCGTCGGAACTCTGCCGGAAAATCCGCTAGAATTTGTGACGAATTTAAATCCGCCGGAAATTACGCCGGAAATGAGCTGTTTTCCTGTAGTGGTTGATGATGATAGAGAAGATAATTATTGGAAATGGGTGAGGAAATTGTAGCTAAATCCTTGGGTCGAAATGTTTTTATGGTGTTTATTCAATAACACAATCCCATCTAATGATTTCCTAATACTTAGAAGGCTGTTGGATAATAATTTGTGTCAGAGAGGGTGCAATTCTATTTAAAATTTAAATCATATAACATGTGATTGTTTAAACTAACTCAAGTGATCATTTATCTGAATACTTGGGGTTTTCCTTCACCGGTTTTCTATTCCCAGGCGAAATGTAGAGTGAAGTTGGAAAGGTTAGCAAATACTAATCCTTTTATTGCTAATATGTATTATACATTACTCTTCTTTTCTTGAAAGAGTAGGAATAAGGTAAAGCACGGAGGGTAGATGATAGTTCTGCAATTATTGCTACAAATGTAATTAACTTTGTTGCTACTTCATATTGAAATAATCTCATCTCAGAAAATTGGCATGGGGTGCATGTTAATTAGCTTCCTCAACTGTTTTACAATTTTTGGCACCCTCCTCCCGAATGGATTAAATTAATATAGATGCATCTTTGTTGAGATCAAATAAAACATGGAGTTGGTGGAGTATTTAGAAACCATAAAGGTAGATTCTTGTTTGCATTGGTTTTAATTGCTTGCATTTAGATATTGCACAAGTGGAGCTATTAGCTATTCATTCCCTGAAGAAAGTGGTCCAGGATTGGATGGTCGAAGCAAAAGGTATTATTATTGAAGGCGATAATTATAATATTATTAAGTTTCTTAAAAATTCTTTTGGTAAATCAAGTATTAAGAAAGAAAATATGGATTTGGAGGACTTGCTTTTTTAAAGGAATTTAATTATGTTTTATTTCAGTTTTCCAATAGGAATTGTAATAAGTTAGTGGATTTTTGTGCTAACTTGGCTATTTTTAGTGATTTTATTAATTAATTGGGATGATATTAGTAGCAAAATATTCCTCCTTTTATTTCTTTGTTAAAGGAGGAAGGAGATATATTTTCTATCATTGAGTAGGTTGTAATAGGTTTTTTATTTAATACAAGTTGCATTTTCTTTCAAAAAAAAAAAAAGGAAGAATTCCTTATCCTCTACATACATATCAATGTATAAACCAAATAATAAGATTCAAAGATGTTAATGTTATTCTATTTGAGACTAATTTACAATATCATATACATCTTAGCTTATATTAATTGAAGAAGGGGATTTATGAAAGAAATTTATGAGGCTACATCTATATATATTTTCTTTAAGAATTAAAATACATTAGAGTGATTGATCTAAGAGACTTTTGTTTTCCTCTTTGTGAATGTGTTCTTAAACAAAACTAGAGGCTTTAATATGTTTATTTAGTTAAAGATGGAGAATAAATCAATTTCAAAATTACAAATATGCATGGAACATGATGAGCAATGCCTAGTCATATCCATTAAAAAAAGCAGAATGAAAAATTTTTTCATATGTTAAGTTTATATGATCATTTGAACAAATTCATGAGAAATTTTAGAATTAAAAAATGCCTTGAAAATAGCCTCACTATACTTATTAACCAAAATGAAAATATGATTATAATCAAGAGAAGCCCCATAGAATTAGAATTGAAGATACATGACTTGATAATGCTTGTAGACACCTCAATGTTAAGGTCAATTAGATGAAAATATAACCACCACTACAAGATCAATTCTATTTGCAAGTAAATCAATCTCTGATGTAGTAAAAGGAAAAATGATAGCCAATGTTATAACCCTAGAGGATCCTATGATAAATAATAATTCAAGGACATCGATGTCTCCGAAAGATATAAAGAACATAAGAGAAACATTATAAAGAACTTAGTTCATTTCTTTGATTCCCCTACTACGAACTTAGTTCATTTCTTTGATTCCCTTCTACTCCCAAAGAGGAGTCCTTATAACATTATAAGGACTCATAATAAAATATGACTTATTGGATATATAATAACATCACATTATAATGCATGAAGTATAAAATTGTTGCTAATCATTTAAATATTTGAGAAGCATGAAGCCTAATTGGCAAGCCTTTAGGATATTCAACATAAGGAAGACACATTGGGTGGTCTTGATGATCAGCTATCTCCAACTCATAACTGAGAATGATATGATGAAGAAAAATAGCCATCTCTAATTTTGCAAGATTTTCTCCTGGGCACATTCTTGCCCCACCACCAAATGGCATGAAAGCCTTTTTACTCTTTATACAATTTGGTTCCTTTGAAAAGAAAATTAGTGAAAATCATGAAAAAAGAAATTATTAATGATGATGCAAATGGATATTTCAATTTATTGAATATGCAAAGAGGTAATGATGCTCACCATCCATCTCCATGGATTAAATTGCATGGGATCATCATAAATTGAAGGATCTAAATGTAAAGCACGTATGTGGACAATTACAAGGTCACCTCGCGGAATAACAATACCTTCAAAAAAAAAAAGAAGATTTTATTTTAGAATATTTGAATCCCCGGCGTCTTTCACGATGTAATGAATATTTCCTTGTAAATAATAATCCAATAAATTTGAGCTATAATCTCGCTTTTTAAATAATGTGATTAAGGGCCTATTTGGGATAGCCTTTTGGTTGCTTTACTTTTCAGATAACAATAAAAATTTTGTTTGGCTATTACTTTTTTGTTGCTTTCTTATTGTTTTTAAAAAAAATTTGCGATGAAAAATTATTTTTTTGCAACCATAATTAAGAAGTTTTCTCCACAACAACCTAACTCACAACTAACTTTATAAAACACTAAAGCCGTCCCAAAAAGACTCTAAGGTTTCTTTGGGGCTATTTTTCTTATTGCCTTTTAAAGCGATATTCTTGTACAAAAATATATTGAAAGCAATGAAAAAATAACTATAAAAAACTATCCCAAAGAAAACCTAAATAATAAATTTTAAATTGTGAGTTATAATACAACCTTCAATATATAAAGCTCAAAATTATAATAGTGCATGCATTATGTAATTTTATTAAGACATACCTTTATATTTGACGTCTTCAATTGCCTTCTTGGGAATGAAAGGAGCAACATTGCTAAGTCGAAGTGTCTCATTAATAACCTTAATAAAGATCACATTAATATATTGATTTTGTGTGAAGAATACATAGGAAAAAATAGAAAACAATGGCTAGCTTCTTATATTTTTCAAAATTATGATAAATAAAAAAGTAACAATAGCGCATAAAGATGAAGAATACTAATTTCAAAGTAGTATTTTATCTTTGTTGTCTTAATTTAGAACAAAATTAAAAGATTGACTTACAGACTTAGTGAACTCCATATTTCTGTAATCATCCCATGATAGTTTGAGCTCTAATTTTGACTTGGATTTCACAATTTGAAGATGCTCTTCCTGAACCATTTTGTCAATAATTCAGAAAAGAAAAGAGGTTAAGGCTCTGTTTGAGATGAATTTTTTATTACTTCTTAAAACAATTTAGTAGTATAAAACTTAAAATTTGTATATACTAGAAAGTTGTTTTAAAAATCAATAAGAAAGCCATCCCAAACAGAAACCTAAATATCATAACTTAATCCTTCATCTTTTTTCTCTTATAACACTTCATAAAAGAATTCCTAATCAATATAATATGATTAGGAGCATTAACAAACTTCAATATTACCTGCAACCTTGTAACAACTTCCGGAGAATCTGCAAGGAGATACAGCATGAATGCTATAGCCCTTGAAGTAGAATCATGTCCAGCAAAAAGCGAGCCAAAAATAAAGTCGTGAATAGCTTCTTCTGAGTACTCAGTTCTTTTCATAAGAAGCAAGTCTAGTAAATCATAATCATCTTCTCGTCCTTCAACATTATGACAGTTTTCAGATCGTCCTTCACCATCTTTAGACATGAAAGTAATCCTCTCTTCCATTATTTTCTTCACAATCTCTAAAACATTTCTCCTAGACTTCAAAACAAGAATATGAATCTTGTCATGTACGTAACTAAAACGAATAATCTTGTCATGCACCGCTAAAATTTAAGTTATGTTCACGTATTATCAAAGTGTAGTGAAAAGTCTAATAAGAAGCTTAAGGCTATCAGTTTCGTTTGGGACGGCTTTCTTACCGTTTATTAAAGCAGTTTTTAGCCTATGATGCATCAACTGTATTTTCAAATAGTACAGTAAAAAATAAGAACATAGATCATAAAAGAAGGCAATTCTATCATCACACTTTCAGTAAGTACAATTAATATATATTTACTTGCATTACTTGTAGATATCATAATATATAGTTAAGAACTCTGTAATATACACATAAATTACCTTAAGCGCCTTCCAATATTTCATTCCAGGGAAATTAATAGGAACAGAACAAAGTGCAGAGATAACATGTGAATAATCTCTGAGAAGCAACTCAATCCGGCAATCATCTTCTATGCTCAAGGTGCTCTTGGCTATTATTTTGAGGGAATACTGCAGTATCAAGTCACCAAAACATCAGATAATTACATAGTAATTTTATATTTTCTTACTAGACTTCATAGGACGAAACTAGACAGAAAAATGATCCAAGTCTTTCACGGGAATTATTATTACAAAGAGAATAAATTAGATTCATGCTTTCATATAATCGAAACATCAATGTCATAAATTGGGTGATCATAGGAGTACTCATTTTAGATATCTCGATCGAGTCTATTGTCCAGAGTGACGACGGTGAAATAGATTTGGATATTATTAGTAGAATTCAAGATGGATGGTTGAAGTGGAGGAATGCATCGGGCTTATTGGGTGATAGAAAAAAAATACCGCTCATACTTAAGAGAAAATTTTATAAGATGGTGTTGAGACTTGCAATGCTTTATGGTGCAAAATATTGTCCATTAAAAAATAATCATATAATTAAGTTAAGTGTTGCGGAGATGAAAATGCTCAAGTGGATGAGTGGCTTTACTCTTAGAGATAGAATGTGAAACAAGCATATATGTGAAGAGATTGGAATATCTCTGGTGGCTAATAAGTTGATTAGAGAGAGTTACCTTAGATGGTTTGGTCGCATAAAACGTCGGCTTTCTAATGACCCGGTTAGGAGAATATATGTATTAAATTTGACATATGTTAAAAGAGGCAGATATAAACCTAAAAGACTTCATTAAAAATATTAGAAATGACAAATTTTGTTAGATTTAAATTAGAATTTGATTCTTAACACGACACAATAGAGAAAAATGATTCATGTAGCCATGTAGGCTTGATGTTGTCGTCGTTATCTTTGTTGTTGTTCAATGCCATAAATTTGGATCACAATAAAAAATTTTATGAAAAAAATAACTAACTCATTACTATTTGTAAATTTTAATCATGTTTGTAATATGGCTATTAAAAATATGACAAAGACTTTTTATGAAAAGATTAAATCGGCATCTTTTATGGTAAACAGTATTTGTTGCATCATCAATAATTATACTCCTATAAAAAATGATTAAAAAATTTTAAAATTATATCTGAAAACATTTTTATATCATTTCTTAAAAAGTAACTAGTAATATAGTTTTATCACATTATTTAAATAATTATGACTATATCTCAAAAATTGTATTGTGATTTTTCTTAATAAACTTTTTATTAGTACAATCAATTGTGCTCTTCATCATTATATCATATATTTGAGAATTTACTTACATTTCATAAATTTTTTATATATTTATACATCTAATATCTAAATTTGTATATTTACTTATTTATATTTAATATTTAAAACATCTCAAAGCATATACATGAAAAGGTATATTTACTTTTAAAAAAAATTAATAATAGTAATATTTTTTTGTGATTTAAATATTTTACTTCAACATAAATAAATATAAAGATTAAACTCTTAGATATATAAATATATATGAACAGGAATTTTGTCGTGGTTATAACCAGTACTGCTAAATCTTGCACTTCATCAAATTTACCCTACTGGTTCTTAAATCATTGCGGAATGTCGTTGCAGCGCATTACCCTACTGATTCTTAAACCGTTGCGGAATGTCGTTGCAGCGCATTGCAATTACAGCAGGGATACAAGGGTTTTAAAACCGCTACAAAGAAAATTGTGGCAGTTATAACCGTCGGGATAGGCCAAAAATTATGTTGCGATAAGCATATTTTTTTGGTAATTATCTCAGAATAAATTTAATAATTTTTAAGCCCATCTTAACATAATTTATATGAGAATATCATAATATAATTTTTCAAAATAGTTGTAGAATATAAAAATTGATTTTCAGTGGTGTTATTCACAACCAAAATTACTTCTCACAAGAATTTTTATTTATTCACAACCAAAATTACTTCTCACAAGAATTTTTATTTAATTGATAGCTAGGTACGTCCTTAGTTGACTCTCTTTGTTATTATCATGGCTTTGAAAATCGAACCGTCGATTCTACCTGTTTAATCGTGAACCGGTCCTAAGGCCAGTTCAATCCTCTTAAGAAACCAGTCTAAGAACCACCTAGTTCAATTATAATATATTTAAAGAATTTAATTTAATATAAAACATTTTTTTAAATATTAAATTAACTTAAATATGATATATAATTCCAAATTTTTTTTAATATTATATACATTGTTAAATACAAATGTAACATAACAACATGATTCCTTTACCCCATGATGGCTCTTAATCACTGCATACAAGAAAAAGTATATAAAGAACAAAACATAAAACTCCTAAGTGATGTGGGACTAAATAACTTGTATTTTCTAGTTCCAACAATGTATGCATGATGGATACTTCTATGAGAATTTGTTGGAAAAAAATTGTATAAAAATTATTATTATTATTATTATTTTATTTTATCTTATTTTTTACCTTGGTTGACTCTTCTTTTGCGGAGATGATTGCGCCATCTCTCCAAGATCTCACAATGCCAGAAGCCAAATGATTCGCGTCTTCTGAAAAAGTAGTCTTCAGCCTCTTCATGCTCAAGAAGTCAAAATAAGTGGATCTTAATCTCTTATGAGTTTCTCCAGCTGCAAATGCCAGTGATTCTCCACCAAAAATTCCTCGAAAAGTTGGCAGCAAAGGTGACGAGAATAATCTCACATCCTTATTTTGCACGAATCGATTAAGCTCAGCATCAGCAGATACTATGGCGTCTCTTCCCAGCAAATTTGATGAGAATATTTTCCCATACCTATACTCAGAATCATTTTTATCATATATATATATACAATTTAAATGATAAAATGTTGTATAAAGTTTCTGATTATGTGTGACATTCTTTGCATGAAGTTGTAAACTAAGGCTTCGTTTGGGATGATTTTTTTTATTACTTCTTAAAATAATTTTTAATTTCAAAATTTATTTTTTTATATTAGAAATATACCATAAGAAGTAGTAAAAAAGGGGTGTCTCAAATGAAGTCTTAGACTTCGACTTTGTTTGAGAAGACATTCAGAAGCAGGAAGAAAGCCGTCCTAAACGAGCCTAAAACTCCATTTGTGACCCTTGTAGCTTTTTATATAGATGTTTGTAAAGCTATTGAGGAGAAAATGGCTTTTTCTAACACAAAAATTTATTAAAAACAATGAAAATATAACGGCTGAATAAGAATTGTGGTTACGTTATGAAAAACGAAGCAATAAGAAAGCTGTCCTAAATGAAGCCTAAGCTTGTTATTAATTTTACCTTGAGATGTGATCTTCCATGAAACCTCCCATGGAGTTGGCGGGATGAGGCTTGAAAAAGGATAAGGTTTCTCCAATTAGAGGTACGCATCTGTTTCCAGGTGGGAAGACTTTGCAGGGATTTTGTTTTGAGGTAAACCATAAGATGACTGTTAAGAAAGCTGTGAAAGGGAATAGAAGAAGAGCTGCTATGAATTCAACCATGTCTTGGTTGATGAAGAAGCAGATCTTAAACTACTCGATCCCTTCCTTCAACGGTGAGTACGTCTGTTAATTTATAGGGTGCAGTACTGCCCATTCATTATTATTTGAGTAGCTGTTATAATATAAATTATAAAATGTTGCTCTCTATCTTTTCAATAATAATAATAATAAATATTATTATTACATGATAGATACTTTACCGTGGTGGATATAGTTTTCTTTTTTTTTTTTTTTTTAAGAGAAAACCCACAAAAAGGGGCCTACGTGTTAATATAAGGGCAAAAATACACAGTCCTTAAGGGAAACTCAATCCCACTACCGCTCGAAGAGCTACAATCTAAAAAGAAAGAAAGAAACCTAGGAGTTCGAGTTTCCCATCTAGTAAGCAATACAATGCAAACTAGTAACATTCTACAGTGCTTAAGACTAAGCATCCAAAAAATGGGAGCATACAAAAAACAACCAAAAAACTCCCAACAGCAGGAATCCACCAGCATGATCACCTGAAGCCCAAATCCTGCAACCACCAAAAAGAAACACAAAGCACAAAATAGTACAGAAAAATAAAAGCATTCAAAATGACAAAATTAGAACTACAACTATAAGGATATGTCTGGATTAAGTCCTTCTCAACCCAGCCAGCCAACGGAACCAAAAACAACTAAAATGAGACAGAAAAATAGAAAACTGGAAGAAAACCCAACCCATAACACAATTACCAGATAACATATGGCACACCATTATGATTCAAATTAATCAAGCCTTGAATAGGGACAGTAAGATGCTTGAAAGATAAATCAATAATAACATTAAACTAACTACCAAACTTAGCCAAAGCCTGAGCAGAAGAGTTAATCGCAGGGGAAACATAAGCAAAAGAACAATTAATAGAATCCATAATAACCTTAATGTTTCTACGAGTATAAAAAAGAGAATAGCAGCAGCTGCTCCCATCCAACTCCAACAAAGCTTTAAGGTCAACATAAAATTTACTTTCCAGAATAATATTCTGGATATCCAACCCGACACAAAGGTACAGACCATGAAGAACATCCATTAAAATACCCCCAAGCTTATCCGTTTCATTGGTTGTACTAGCAAACCCCAAGACATAAGCCGCATTGAAATCTCTAATAACACCGCCAACACACCAGATGTTCCCCTCCAAAACAGTGTCAAAATTTCAAAAAAAATAGCTTGAGGTTTCAGCCAATAGAATAATATGTTCACCAAAGAGGAATGAACATCATCAAGCTTAATCCCAAAACCCTCAAGTGTATAAAACACCTTATCAAAATTCTTATAGGAAATTAAATGAGCAGAAAACAGGGCTTTAACCTTCTCCTTAACTTTGTGAATAATACTGTGAGGATTCATCAAATAACCATTAAAACGGGAATCATTTCTAGCCAACCAAATAAACCAAACAATGAGAGCAGGGATAACATTACGAATATGACCCTTAATACGCACCATCCAGTCCTCAAACAAATTCTGGACAGAAATATTAGGACCAAAGAAATTAAAATGAAATAAGTCCTCAAAGTAATTCCACACCTTAACATCAATATGAGAAGAAATAAAAAACATGATGTAAGTTTTCAACATTAGAGCAACATTGACATTTAGAAGTGATAAACAAACCTCTTTTAATTCCTAAGAAACTCATCCGTAGGAATAAACATCTTAAGAATCTTCCAATTAAAGACAGAAACCGTAGTAGGGATACTCTTATGCCAGATCATTTTAAAAAGCTTGGAAGACTCCTTTTTACTTCTAAGCACATGCCAAGCATCTTTAGTTCTTAAAAGACCATCTTTAGTAAAGGTACAAAGTAAAACATCTTTAGCATTACGGTTTTGGGAAATGTTAATAATCAAATGAATTATAGAAACATGAATAATAGTAGAAAGTTTATCCAAATCCCAATCATTGGCAGAAAAGAAAAAATTAACCTTCACCGTATCAATAGAATTAGTTTTAAGTAAAGACTCAATAGAATGACCATTAATCCAACGATATTGCTAGAAGAAAACATTACCCTCACCAAGCCCCCAAGCTAAACAAGGGTCAACTTTCCACTTAATCAGACAAAGACGATGCCAAACCTTAGACTGCCCTTTAGAATAGAAACATTTGGAGGGATGGTTGCCCCCACAATACTTAGTCCTCATAAAGTTAGCCCACAACGACACATTAGCCCTGAAATTATACCACAATTTAAAAGAAAAGCAGAAGCCATAGGGGTGTCAATTTTTGATACGACACGAAACACGACCCGAACCCGACCCGGAAAAATTCGGGTTCGGGTCGGGTTCGGGTTGAACAAATCAACCCGTTTTAAAAATTGGGTCGGATTCGAGTTGACCCGGCAACCCGAAATTGACCCAAAAGTGACACGAAAACTCATATTTGACCCGAAAATCCGAGATTTACCCATTTTTTACCCGATTTTGACCCGAAAATCGAATATTGACCCGATTTTTAACCCAAAAATTAGCAATTTTAGGTCAACTTCGGGTCATTCGTGTCGGGTCGGGTTGACCCGGACCCGAATCGGGTCAGGTTTGGGTCTGGAAACCTGACATGTTTTTAAAAATGGGTCGGGTTCGGGTTGACCCGAACAATGCCGGATCAATTCCAGGTCCGACCCGAACCCGACCCGCTGACCCGAATTGACACCCCTAAGAAGCCATATCAATCATAGACTTGCAACCAAGAGCACCTTCATGTAAAGTACCACAACACTTCTCCCACGAGGACCAGTGAATTTTTGAATTATTAGAAGAACCCCTCCAAAATTTTTTTTTGAAAATTCTATCAATCCTAGAGCACACCATCTTAGTAAGAAAAAGAACTTGAAAACTGTAAACATGAATAGAAGCAAGAACACTTTTAATAAGAACAAGCCTACCATCATAACTCAAAAACTTGGAATCCCAAGTAGCTAAACGATTCTGCACCGTCAAAAGTAAGCCATCAAAAAGAAACAACTTCTTCCTTCCCTTAAACAGAGGAATACCTAAGTATTTTAAAGGCAAAACAGTTTGAGAAAAGCCAGTAAGATTCTTAATATCCAAAATCCTGTTAGAAGGAACTTTTTTAGAAATAACAAAATAACTTTTATCTTTGTTAAAAACAAGACCACTAACAGCTTCAAACTGATCAAAAAAGCCCAAAACTTTGGAAACCTCATTCTTCGAAGCATTCATGAAAACAATGAAATCATCCGCAAAGCATAAATGAGAAATATTGATACCACCCATATTTCTCACGGTGGTGGATATAGTGTGTTTAATATCTTAGTCTTTTATAAAGATCTAACATCAAGATATATAAGTTGTAAAAGACATTTGATTTTTTTTATTTGTAAAATAAAAAAAGGGGAATAATCATATGGGGCTTAATTCTATTATAATACTTCACTATAAAACAAGAGTCATTCTTAGGAATAATTCGAGAAGATGCCATTTCATAATTACAATAAATTATCCATTTGGGGACAACAAAAGTCAAATGATGAGGTGATGAATTATTTTAGTGAAGAACAATTAAATCCTCAAACGGAGTTACTTAAATATTATTATTTTGATTTTGTACTTGAATGAGATATCTTTATCCATTGAACATTAAAATCTCACTATGTTGCACCGAAATGGATACGATGACACGAATATGACTCGAAATGAATACGAGACACATTAATTCTTAAAAAAAATAGGATACATGTACGGCGGGGACACGACATTATAATTTATAAATCATACATAAAAATTAAGAAAGCAATCAAAGCATAATATTTTAAATGACGAAAAAAAAGCAACATCATTTGTAGTAATATCAAAATAAAGTAAACATTAAATATCTAGTAACTTTTCTTTCCATCCATACTCCTTTTGGTTGGCTCGAGCAAATTCTCAATGTTAGCCCACTCTTTGTGTAATTTTTTTCAGATTTTTTTTTTCATTTTTCAATAGGACATGCGTATCCGATACGCGGACAGATACGCGTGTCCTTTTGAAATTAAATATTATTTTAATTGGATATGGATTTGCCGTATCCGACACATATCAGTGTTGTATCAGATGTGTATCCGTGATTGACACGTATTTGATACAATAAGTCTTCATAAATAAGTGTAACGGTGCAACATAGAGATCTCATTTATCTGTTCTTCCATGAAAAAGAATATAAACTTATGATAATCAATATTTTAGAGAGATTTAATATTGTTATGAAGAGTGAATGCTCCTTTCTAGTTATTATATTATTACAATTTTTTAGGTACATAGTGTATAAGATGTCTTTAAAAAACGTAAAATTACAATGAACACTAACTATTTTAGCCAAAGAAGTCAAAGTAGAATGGGGAAACTCTTGAGTAAGGCTCTAAGCTTGATTTTTTAGGTCGCCAATTCCCACATTAATTACAAGTGGATCCTGATGAGGGGTATGAACTCCGTATAGATCAGTATCATCAAAAGCAATAGAGTGGCCAGCACTAGACTTCTTTGGCATTGGCTCCTTACTAGCTATAATTAAGACTTGATTGGGTAATAAGGGCCCCCCATTAATAGTTTCAATCTCTTCGACAATTTGATAATTATTCAATGGTTGACTTTGTTGTTGATTATGCCCCCTAGCAGGACCAGCTTTATCCCAAGATGCGCTTTGGATAAATTATCAAAGATATCCTTATCAGATTACCCTCTCCATATCTTCCTTGAGTTGTCTACAAGCTTTAGTCGTGTGTCCCCGACTACGATGAAAATGATAATATTGTTCTTGATTTCTTATATTGAGCTTCAAAGGATTTGGCCACTTTACAACCTCCTGATCCCGGATGGCTATGAACACATTGGCCTGAGATACATTAAGCGGCATATATTTCTTCTCTTGATGAGGCCCTCGTTGTTGCTGTCAGGGTCGAGGGGGCAATTTATAGTTTCCTTGCTTCTTCTGTTGTGATGATGAAACATCTATCCTCGGCGCATTTTTACGTTTTCTAGTTATTTGCTCAAATTTCTTCTTATGAGCATTATTTATGGCCTCATTTGTCGAGATTTGGGCCTCTACACAATGAAATAAGTCAGTATATGAATGGATTGTATCTCATATAAGTGATGAATAAAAAGGTCCAGGACGAAGTCCTCCAAAAAAAACTCCTCCTTAGCAGTTTAGGATCCACCCCTAGAATTTATCGAGCCGCAGTAGAAAATCTTTAAAAGCATTCTTTGAGGGACTCATTTTCTTTCCATCAAATTCTTGAGAGATGGGAAAAATCTTTAACCGTTCTTTGATTAGCAACAAATTGTCCAACGAATACTTTGGCCAATTTAACGAACTTGGAGATGGTTCATACAAGAAGCGAGTAGAACCATGTTCGAGCATACCCTTTAAGGGTAGTAGGAAACACTTGATAAAGGAGCGCATCTGAGGCTCTATGAATGTGCATAATAATTCTATAGTGATCGATGTGCTCATAGGGGTTAGACATCCTATCATAAGAATCAATGCTCGGTAGTTTGAACCCTATAGGAATGAGGTGTTGAAGGATTTATTTCATCAGTAGTGAGGTCTCCTGGAAGTCCCACTGATTGAGAGATTATCTTCCACCCTTGATGATGAACTCTTCTCGGACCAACCACCTTAGTTCATGTGGTGTAAGAATGCAGACTAACTGACTGGGGCGAAAAGGATGGGTAGAGCTAGTGGTGTCGGCAAGGTCAACGTCTTGTTGTGTTTTAGGATTACCCCTTGATTGAGGGATAGGGATGTCTGCCTAAACACGTTCGGGTTAAACACCTCTGGCCAGTGATGGATCTTGAGGAAGACAAACCACCTCATGCTATGCTAGCATTGGTTGTCAGGCCCCTCATAGGAGTTAAAGGATCTCCTTTTGATATTCCTCCATTTTTTAGAGGCTAACTTCCATAGATGGGCTTGATTTCCCTTCTCTAGTAGAGTTTTGCCCACCATGGTGAAAATAGGCAAATATTTTTCATCCCTGATTCAGGGATGATTCCTGGACAGGTGAGAGTTGGAGCGAGAGGCTCTATGGTGGCGATTACTATGCCTATTGGTCATTGAAGTAATTATTAATATTGTGGAATTATCGTTCCCACAGACGACACCAAACTGTTGCGGGATATAATATACATAGTGATAGAGTTATAATCCTACATCTTAGCGTTTCACGGATATCCAACTCACACATAGAGAACACAATATTTTTAGGTGGAAAATTTGGGAAAGGGAAAAAATAACGGGCCTAGCCCAGTTGAAAATTATTCCACTAGAATTTGTGCAAAGTATAATTTGGATCATCCTTGAATATGATAAAATTACAAATGTCAACTGAAAGTTTTGCAAAAATCCAGTGTCACTCCAACATCAGGTGGCAGTCCAACAGCACTCTGAGGTCAGGCGGTGGTCTGATAGTGGCACTTTAGCGTCAGGGAGCACTCCATCTTTAAGTGACACTTCGACGCCCTTTGATGGTCTGGTGGTGATTAGACAAAACTCCAGCATCCCTTTTGGTCTAACGATGGTGCGACAGAATTTCGGCGGTGGTGTGACAAAACTCCAGCGGTGGTCGAAGAGTAGTTAGGTGGCTGGATTTTTCTTCTTTCTTCTCTCTTGGCTTCCTCCTCACTTTCAAGAGAAAATGGGGTTCTAATTATAGAATTCTTGAGTGGCATGGCTTGTAAATAAATGGAAATCTTGATTTCTATGTTCATGTACTGTTAAATAGACCCTTTAATGGTCTTATTGATATCAGAATTTATTGATCTTTAGCTTGTTGCATTTGTCTCGTCTAGTCGTTCGATTCGACTATAAGCATGTTACGATTGAAGACCGTTTGGTAACCCAAATTTTGGTTTGATCCTTCCAAAAGTGCTTCGAGTCATTGATTTGGACTCATTTGGGCTTAGATTGAGGTCGATTTTGGTGTCATTGGGTTTGTGTTTTCAAGTAGTTCAAATCGACTATAAGTTTGCTTAAATCGGAGTTTGAATTGGCCTAGCTTTAATTTTGGAAGCTTTCAACTCTTTTTGCATCGAGATTCGTGCCCGATCAAGATAATTTTTTGATGATATATCAAGTTGTTGACCTCTACTTATGTAGCACGGTCAATGTAAGTAACGAAGGCGATGATCTATTATTGTTGGTAAATAAGACATCGCTCAGAATGAAGATCGATGTGTTTGGACTAGGATGAAAGTATTCAAACTTTGTCCAATTATAAAATAGACTACATTGATGCATTCAAGATATCAAATTTACTAAATAGGAGCTATTCGTGCATAACTCGGTCGAAAATTATGATAAGCATGATTTTTGCCAAGCACGATGCTTGCGGAAATTACCCAAATGGCATCCAATTATTACACGGGCTACGTCGATATGCTTCGAATATCCAATTTACATAAAGGGGGACCCCTCACTATTGAATTGAACAAAAACAATCGAAATAACATACTACAAGTAGAATGTTGCTCAACATTGACAAAATATCGCTCGTTTATAAAACAAACTTCGTCATCGACTCTAGAACATTGATAAAACTCAAAATTTATAATAATATTGTCTAAATCCCTACACCAGCGAAAATATAAAATTTAGCATGACTTCCGAGGCGACCATGACATCTAATTTGAAACGCTCAATAAATAAAAATTGGCGAGTGGCAAATATGCATTAAAACAAACTTGATATTTTATAAACATATATATAAATTCATGTATTAAATAAATTTAATAAATATTAATTACTATATTTAACTAATGGTTAACTGTTAAAATAATAATTAATATGCATATTATAATTAATTAACATATTAATTGATAGTTAATAGTTAAGATATTAGTTAACATGTAAATATTCATAATTATCATCTGTTATATTATGTCTAAATTTATTCTTAAAATATAATTATTTATTATTCTTTATAGTTTAATACGTATATCTATATCTTTGCTACATTATTATATTATAATTCCATTAGCGAAATTAATGTTTATCCATCCTGCAATCTAAATCTTTTATTACTCTCTAAAGATTATATATAATTTTGTTTATATTTTTAATTACCACTTAAAATTGAATAAACTAATATTTATCAAATTCAAATCAATACTCAATAGTGTTAATTATCCATTAATTAAATTTTTCTGACACATTTTAAAAGTAATGTTCTTCAACCTCGCTGTAAATCGTGCTGCCATCGTTGTCTTCGTCTCGTTCGTCAAGGTATAACACGCACTAAACTCCAAAAACTCAATTCCTGTTTTTGGTGTTTGGGCTCAATGAGGATCCCCTATGCATGCTTTTCTCTAGCGTGGTGGGAGAGAACTCGGTGCGGCACTTACAACGAGGCAGGCGAGCCTTGAGCGTTCTTTTCTTGGCACGGCAAGGTAAAAATATAAGTACTTGTACGCGTCTTAGTACCATCGGGGAAATAACTATACTTTCTAATAGGTTTTTTTGAAGACCCATGCACGTCTTTCTATGGCGTGGTGGGATTGAAGACTTTGGACACTGTGTCATCCAACACAGCCCGTGCACGCTTTTCTCTAGAATGGATGGAAGCTCAGACTCTTGAAATTTCCCATATGCGGGGAAGATGTTGGGATACTGACAAATTTTTTACTGAAACATACTTGAACAAAATAATTTGAGGGGTATCTGAAATATGAATTTAACAAAAAAATGGATGAGAAAAGTAAGAAAAATGCAAATATATTCATATGCCGAACAAAAAAAAAACAAAAAATAAATTTGGTACAACATTTAGTGAAGTCTTAATGTATCTTTGATTGTTCCGGCATGTAACTTTTTAGAAAGGACAAGATAAATAAAGTAAGGTTTCATAAAAAAGAATGAGGAAGGATAAGTTATTAGAGAAGGCATGCTATATTCATATGATGAACTTCTTCTAATGCTTAATGTTGATGGAGCGACTAAGTTTACTAACATAGAAAAAAATTGAATCTCTAGTATATACAATGGCTAAATATAAAATAGATAGGTATATCTTGAGAGGTTTTATTTATATGATAAACTTCTAATGACAGATTTCCATCTTGTGGTTTTATTTACTACTCGTCCAAATATGTATGATATATAGGGTGGCCTCAAGTTGTTCACAAGGACACTTGCTGAGAAATTTTTTAGAATATTCAATTGATGGGATATATAGGGTGGCCTCAACATGTCTATTTATGCAAGTGTCTAAATATTCTAATGATCGAAGTATTAGTCAATTGGACCGAAATACCTAGATCAAAAGTGTTGCTGACTAATATAATTCACATAATTGAAAGATTTTATTGATTCACTTAAGCTATGGACTTGGCGTATAAAAAAAAAACATTTAATCTTTGTCAACTTATACCATAGTAGATTATCATATGGAGAAAAAAAAATGATTATCAAATGTGAAGCATTAGCCGCCTCAAAGTTGTATGAAGAGCGATTTTGATATGTTATTTGTTTAATATCAAAGTTCTATCTTGAGAAGAATATAATTATTTAGATAAGTGCACAACCACTCCAATAAGTATGATCCAAATTTGAAAAATTCAAACATGACACCAGATCCACAATACATTTACAAGCGAATATAAGGCATTTGTAAGCTCCCTAAAATGAAATTTTGTGCACATCTCAACGACAATGCATATAGCAGTAGTCTTGGGAAGCAAGTGATTGCCCCGAGAAGAGTGCTATCGCCTTGAGAAGTGAGTCACCACCTCGAGAAGTGTGCATATTAAACCTAAATTCAAGTTTAATCCTCCTATTCAAATAGAATGGAGTTGACAAGACTTGAATACGATCGTGAAAAGTTCACTACTAAAAGCATAAAATTCGATACTAAACCCAATCTTCTATTAGTATGCAAACATAATTGACACGATTTAAATAATAAATATACAAGCTATTTTAATCCTTGATGATTATCGTATTGAATGCTTATATCAACCGGAAGGGACTATACAACATCAAATGCCTCCAAATGCTTATGAAATGCAACTATTTTCAAATAACTACAATAAATCCTCGATGATGGACGTATTGAACGTTTATGTCAATTGGAGGGGATCAAATATTCAAAATGTCCTCAAATTTCTACAAAATACAATTATTTTCAAATGCCAAAGTCACCCCGATGATAGCCGTGTTAAAAGTTAGTCTCAACCAAAGGGGACCTCAAACATTTAAAATACCCTCAATTATTATTTAAAACTTAAAGCAAAAATACATCCATCATCCACAAATGTTTGTTAAGGATGATAAATTTCAAAATAACTTTAACTCACAAAGAGTCATTCTCAAATGATTTCCCACTAGCGGAGACGTGGAATGTGCCCTCTGACCGGGTGGTTTTTTTACAAAATAGCTCCACTATATCACAGTTACGGTCAAAGCCCGTATGTTCTCTAATGGTTAAAAGTTACTTGAGTAATGAATCATAGGGTGCACTCAATAAGGCATAAAGCTTTCTGTTAGCTAAGGTTGACTAAAATTTGTATCCTTAAATAAGCATCCACCCCAAGTCTACAAGGTACCCTTGGACGAAGCAACTCATGGCTGCCGACATGGATCCTTCGATCAGGTTGGGTTGACTACCTCCTATGACTAAGTAGACTAGGGATCATGATGGCCCGGGACGACGGAACCATGAGATTTTGATCGGGCTCATCATCATTCCCCTCACCATCCTCTTTAATTATAAAAATAATAAATTTATGAATCTAAAAAATTCACATGCTGCTACTATATGCTAGGTATTTTATGCATATTTAATGACTAGCCTTACTCAAAATTTCTCTCTCGTGATCGGGAGGGGTAATTAATCATAGATGCTTGCGCCACTGGGAAACCTAGAACCATATGATAAAGTCTTCACAAAAGGTGGGCAAAATCTCTAGGTAGTGCTTTATCCCAAAATTAATCTGCCTTCTGAACATTTGACCCGAAACGTCGTTAAAACTCTCCTATGCAGGGGAGGCCGGGGTGCAAATTTTCAGAGCCCACACAAGTATATATGGAAAATCCATTTCATTTCAATATTGGACATCAATTCAATGCTTCCATATAGATAAAAAAAGAAGAAGAATAGAAGTAATGTGAAAGTTGAAGCCCAATATTCATGAACCAATTTAGAATATTAATTAGCAAAACTTACTTTCTAGAAAAGAGACAACATTGTAGATTAGAAATCTATAATATATATATATATATATTAAATCTCAAAGACATTTGAAGTACTAAACCCAAATGAAATAATTAAAAGAAATGCTTATTTAAACATAAGCAGAACAGAAATTTTCAGAATTATTTTTTATTTGGCATCCCTCAAAATTTGGCAAACAAAATTTTATGTTCTCTCAATAGAATATTCTACTATACCAGGGGCTGATATTTACCTTCTTACCAGAAGCGCATCACCTTGACCTTCTTTTCCTTATCCAAAGTGATGTAGTCGTATTCTCCCTTGTTTAATTTGTTCAGCCACCACAGCAGCAGGTTGGGTAAGTCGAATCAGATTGGTCATAAGTTTGATCAGAGCTAGATTGGACAGCTGGGAGGGTTGGAGTTGACGGTAGGGTCATTGGTGGACTGGTCGTAGTCGAGCTTGGAGGTGGGTGACAATTTGTGTGGTCTATGGAGTCCGGGGAGAGGCACGAGAGGGAGACCTAGAGCTGGCTTTCGTGCACAAGATGGGGATGCCGAGAGGGAGAGGGCATTCAACCCCATTGCATGAAAACATAGAGGGAGAAGAGAGTAAAGCCATTACTCTCATCCTCCTAACTCCAACTACTGTAGGTGGAGGGAATCAGCTGTCCCCTTCCTCCTTGCTTGGCCGAATGGAGAGTTGGAGAGAAGAGGTAGTGCGTGTGGCCTATAGAGTCGAGAGAGGGAGAGACAAGCTTGAGTGAGAGCTGGAGGCATAAATGGGTTGTCTATGTGAGCAATGGCTTTACTCTCTCTCTCACACACTCTCTCTCTCTCATTCGATAATGACCAAAGCCACAAGCAAACAACCCATTGATGCCTGACTAAGGAATTTTTATTGCCTCCTCCCACCTGACGCATCTCTACGTTCGGTATGGCTTCATAACGCGACATCTGGCAGCAGCTTTACCCGAGACCCGACCCGGCGATGATTGGGTCTATGGCACGTGCGAAATTTAAAAATAATGGCCCGAGCAGCGGACCCGAATATTATCGCGCGGACCTGAAAAAAACGGCTCTGTTTTCGAACAAACCTTACCGTCTTTCACTTCAGTCATCATACGATTCGATATACTTCATCTTCTCCAACCGGCGCATCTGCTTCTTCCATTTCTGCGAAGTTTCAAGCTCTGCATATTTTCTTTTACGATGCCTCAGGTTAGTTACTTCTTCAATATATATATGGTAGGGTTTACGAAGCGTATCCGAGTAGTATACCGAGCGGACCGCTCGGTATAGCTCGGTATCGATCTGTTCCATGCTAGGTACTGCGCCGTGCTGAAGCGTATCCTAGTATACCGAGCGATACTGCTCGGTATTGCTCGGTAAGCTCGGTATATATGTGTTCCAAGCTAACTACTTATGCTGGTACTGCTCCGTGCTGCTCGGTAGGTACTGCTCGGTACAACTCGGTATTGAGTAGTATCGAGCAGAATTAGTAATAATTATGCTCGGTACTGCTCGGTGCTGCTCGGTATTGATCTGTACCGAGTAATGTTGCTAAATGTTATGCTTGGAACTACTCGGTACTGCTCGGTATTGATCTGTACCGAGCAAAGTTGCTAATTGTTAAGCTTGGAACTGCTCGGTACTGCTCGGTTTAGATCTGTACCGAGCAAAGTTGCTAATTGTTATGCTTGGGAACTACTCGGTATTGATCTGTACGAGCAAAGTTGCTAATTGTTAAGCTTTGAATAGCTCGGTATTGCTCGGTTTAGATCTGTACCGAGCAAAGTTGCTATTTTTATGCTTGGAATCCTCGTACTGCTCGGTATTGATCTGTACCGAGCAAAGTTACTAATTGTTATGCGTTGTACTGTTTGGTACTGTTCGGTATTGATCTGTACCGAGCAGAATTAGGAATAGTTATGCTCTGTAATGCTCGGTACTGCTCTGTACCGAGCATTAATATTAGTCAGTATAAGCAATTGATTTTTATTAATTAATAGCATTACTAACGATTGATTTTACGCAGGGTTATACTCCAAAGATTCATTTCCGATGCAGGTTTTCGACGTTCAGAGAAGTTTGTAATGTTCTTGTTCAGAGGTTTGGAGATCGTTTGGTTGTTAGATTGCGGCAGTTGCATATCAACCAGTTTCTTAGGCTTCCTGTTATGCCTCAAAATGTTCCACTCATACATATGCTAATATCGAAGTGGGATATGAAAACTGAAAGTTTTATTATTAAAGGACGATCTCTTAAATTTTCAACTGAAGAAGTTGCAATACTGATAGGCATGCCAAGTAGGGGTATTATTTTTGATGTTGGCAGTGCGAAATCCACTGGTAAAACATCAAATGACATTCGCCACGACATTGAGAGGTTGGATAGTAGCACTAGATTGGATGACGTTGTGAAATGCTTCCTACTTTACCTGCTATCGAACATATTTTATCCGATGGCTAACTTTTGGATACCAGTTTCCATCTTTGAACTTCTTAACACTCCAGAATTGTTTAATCAGTACAATTGGCCTGAATCAATTAGAGGATTCCTGGTTGAAGAATTCAATGTTGTTGCTACCAAACAAGCAAAGGGATTGGGTTTGGGCTATGTAAATGGTTTTGTTATGATTTTAATTGTGAGTATTGTTTGATTGTTCGATAAATCAATGATTATTGTACAAAATCTAAAGCAAAAATAAATTACCTTCATTTCTACAGATTTGGTTCCTTGAACATACAACAATTCATGCTGTACTGGATGATCTTTCCCGGCCTCATTTTACTCGCTGGGATGGGAACTTTATTTACACTGAAAAAGAAGTAATTAATATATTTGCTGACCTTGAAGAACATGAGGTATGTTAAGTACATATTTTAATTCAACTATCTCTTAAAATTATATGTTTTTATGGTTAAATTGAATAAAATGTTATATTTTTTGCAGATACTTACGGAATTGCAAGGAATAACTGATGCTGAGAAAGATTTATTGCTTCATCTTTCTCCACCAGCCAGTCCAATAAAGGAGGCAAGCCCCAGTACAAGAAGCAATCTCATTTTTTCTCATGGAGTCCGATCGAGCAGGATAGCGAGCTGTGAGTGCAGCCAAGGCCAGATCGAATAGTGTTGCAGTGTTGCCGCATGGGTCGACACCGACAAGCGACTCGACCAGAAACGTAAGGGCTAAGGGAATACTGGCAACGCCGCACTGGCCACAGGATGACGCAATAACTCGAGTCACTCAACTAGAAGCGGTCATGACCAGCATTGCAGTTACTCGACCAGACACGGTCACTAAAGGATGTGATATTCTTGAGTAAACCTAGGTTGGTTTCAAGTTTTCAGGTCAATCCGAACCTAATCAAATTTTGTAAACGGGTCAAAATTCTGAACCCAAACTCGATTAGATTCTCAATTGGGTTGACCATTATCCAAAATTTTTAGGTTGGATTCAAGTCAGGTTTTTGGGCCGTGTCAAATATTGACACCCATAGTGTGGATTCTAGATGGGAAGAACGTTTAGATTATGAGTGTACATATTGTGTACACATAGTGTGTACAAAAATTTAATATATAATGTGTACACTCACATATCCAAACGGTTCTTTCTGTTCACTCCACAGAATAATTTCTCCCCCTCTTGCCCTCTCTTGGTCTGGAAGAAATGCACGCCTAACCCAAAGCTTTCTCACTCTCTGCCTTCTCTATGCATGAAAACAGGATTGTGTCACTCAATTCCTGTTAAAGCGGCCATAATCTGCACCAAATCAAAGAGATCACGCGACTGAGCAATTCATCAGCTTAGATTTTTAATTTCAATGAGATCAAAGCTTTCAATTTCAAAATTGTGATTTGGAACGCTAATTTAGGTTCTACTTTGAACAATTGGGTTGAAATTGAGTCCAAGATGGATCAATTTTTTATTTGGCTTAATTTGGCTCGATTTGATTTGATATGATCGAGTCAATTTGATGAAATTGAACTTGAATCGGCGCCGATATGAATTAAATTAGGTTCAACAAGGTTCAATCGGGTTGATCAATCTCAATTAAGCTAGATTGGGTTCAAATTTGCTCGATCAAAGGAAAATAACAATACTCAAGAGGATGCACAAAAAAAAATGAAGTCAAAACTTTACTCTCTTAGTGAGCTTGTCCTAGAAACATGTCGATTGAGAACATTCCCATCTCAATGATTTATTCCAATTGACATTGTGGACCTCCGAAAGAGCACCGCGCGAACGGGTCAATTGGAAGGGACAGATTGGATCGTGCATACGACTAACCATTGAGGATAGAGGCTGTTGCCAACTCACCCCGATGGGTAGCAATATACACGACCTAATCACGGGTTTCCCCCATCCGATATAACAGTTCGAATGGGGTTTAGTAGATGTGGGACCGAGTTTCCCACGGGCGCAAGCCCCCGTGGTTAATTACATCCCAGGCCGCAGCCTGAGAAAACTCTCGATTAAGTATCATATATTATCCCTTCCTAAGGTGGGATTGGCATATAGGTATAGACTAGGAAATCCTACTCAAAGGGAAGAAAGGTCTGAAGGGCTGAATCAACATGCGTGGCTCATACCAGCATTCGGAGGCTCTAGGGTGTTAAAGAGAAACTGAGAAAAGAAAATCAAGCACTCAATCACATGCGTGAGAGAAGGGATGGAGATGGCATCATCCTGTGATGTAAATGACTTTGAGTGGGATATTGGTCTTCAGTCTTCTGGGTGTCTTCTTCTCCTTGGACTCCTTGGAACTCTCCTCCTTGGACTCCTTGGATCTCTCCTCCTTGGACTCCTTGGAAATCTCCTCCTTGGACTCTTTAGATCTTTCGTGGCTTGAATATCCAAACAAAGAGATAATTCCCCCAGCAGGGGGGGTATTGCCTTTTCTCTTTGGATACCTAAAGCCATCCAACTCGGTCTTCCAAATGGAAGAAGACTCTCCACTTTAGGGATGTCTTCTTCTTTTAGAATCCGAGTTGGATAAGAATATCCCAACTCAAAGTTGTTTTCACAACTCTTAACAATTATTACAAATTATTACATCCATTTGAAAAGAAAATTCTAGACTTCCTGCATGGTTATCCTAATAAAAATCCGAAGCAGTTATATATGGAAATAAAAATGCTCAAACCATTGACCCTGTGCCAAGCCATGCTCTTAATTATGAGGGCTAAGCAGCTCCACCTGTGCAGTTATAATTATAAATTTTAACCATCATTTTTATTTGGGGGGAGCTGAGCAAGCACTTGCATAAAATATTATTAGAAATCATGATAATGCTCCCCCCTTTTATTAGCATTGAGTATGACCACCTGCACGGAAGAACAGTATATATATATATATATATATATATATAATGCTCCTAACCTAGGGGTAAATCTAGCGCTCAACACATCATTCACAGAGTGCAGAAAAAGTAAGCAAACACACAAGCAATTTCAAACAGCATGCAATGAAATCCACGAAAGGCTCTGGCACACAGCAGAAAAGTAAAACCCAGCAGGCTAACCTAGATTTAAAAGTGGTTCCCTAGTAAACAATTCTATGTGTATGTAAGGCTGGTGTGGTTTGGATAGGTCCTAAGCAGGATAGTTAGTTAAAGTTATCTAGAGTTCAAGTTTGTCGGGGGCCTAAAAAGGATATTTTAGTTGAAATTCAAATATTAGTGGATTAGGGTCCATTTTAATTATTTTAGTTTATTGATCAGTTTTAAGAGCTTATGATAATGATATTTAAAGTTAAAGTTATATTAGCTTATTTTAGAAAGTCCCGGGCACTCTTAGGAACTAGACTAAGGGTCCAAAAAGTCACTATGGGAAAAAGGCTAAGTTTAGGTCTTCTAACACCTTAGAAAAATACTAGACCTTAATACGAGTAGTTAGCCAGGTAGTAAGCTGAAATTGGAGTTTTCTAGGCAAATTTATAAATTTTCTAAGTTCGGGGTATTTAAGGGAATTTCTAAATTTCCTAATAAAGGGCTGATTTTATAGTTTTCCTCCAAATCATGTCCAAACTGATTGGAATCACCCCCAAAGCTCAGGAATGACCTGAGAAAGTTTTTCAAAGTGTTTGGAGAAAATTTGAAATTTTTAATAATTTTTAAAGAATTATTAGGGGCAAAATGATAAATTCCACCTATGATCAAGTTAGGGGTCAACCTGAAGTTGAACTAGGGAGCCCTATTTATCTAAGGTAAATGATCAGGTTCTGGTCAGTTTTGAGGTATTATGGGTAATTTTTTGACCTAAAATGTATTTATTGTAATTTTTGGAAGGTCTCGAGGCCTTATTTAACGGTTAATTAGGGTTAGTTAAAAAAGGGGTCTAATCAGCCCTAAAAATTCCTAGAAAATTCTGGGATGCTTATGATGTCCCTAAGTTCAAGTGTTGAAGTTTTCATGTCAATTCGGGATCTATCCTAGTTCCTAGAAAACTTCTAAGTTCGCTAGACGAGTCCTTAATTGTTGTCCTTAGGGTGTCACTACGTTGTAGGAGTTAAGAGTGATGTTTTATCTAACCCTCAAGGTAATAAATGCAGGAGAATACATAAATAAAATAAACACGCCATGTCCTTAAATCTAGGAGAGCCTAAGCTAAGTGCTCGTGGTGCAACCTACACATGTAAGCTATGAACAACAAGAAAACGAAAGCACCTAAGGAAGGGATTAGCGAATGGTTGCGACTCAACCATCCACTAATCCACTCCCCCATGATTTCTCTTCACACATAGACTCTACATTTAAAATTTCATGCGAGTGGGATCTCCCAAAATTAGGATTTAATATATACATGTAATTCTTGCAAATACTCAAAATAGTTATAAATAGCTTTAATTTTTTTTTTGGAAAATAATCTAATTAAAAATAGATCACCTCATATTTATATAACTATAAGGGAGACCCACTAACCACTCTCACGAAGTTTCGAAACGATTTAAAAAAAAATTGTATCCTGAAAATAATTATTATAATAATGAAGGGAATAATAATTAAATGGACAAATAATACTCGAAGACAGAAATCTGCCAAAACAGTTAAAATCAGTGGCTGGAAATAGTTTCAAAATAAAATACACATTTTTTTTGAAAAGATCAAGGGGTTATACGTCAAAATCCGATTTAAAACGACGAAAATATGATTTTCCGAAGTTTAAATACAAAAATAGGATATTTTTAACATAGTGTTATTTTGCTGTTTTACAAATAATCACTCACAGACCCAATACTTCTGAGCAAAATAAACTCTAGACTGTACAGAATTCAAATACGAACAAAATAAGGTGCTGTGCATCGAAATCCGACTTAAAACAAGAAAGTTAGGCATTTTCAAAGTTTACATACGATAATTAAATATAATTTAAAAAATAGTGCTATTGGCTGTTTTTAAAACAACTGCAGACAAATAAAAAATCCTTGAGTAAAACCAATTTTAAAGTGTGCAGAATCCAAATACGATCAAAACAAGATGTTGTGCGTCGACAGCGGATTGAAAACGAAAAAGTTATAGATTTTTGAATTTTAATGCCCTTAAAAGGTAATTTTGAAATAACTTAAAATAATGTGATTTTTTGAATTGAAATTAGCTTAAAATAGATTTAAAAAATGAATTTAAATAATATAAATAGGCGGCGGGACCCGCGGGGCACGTGGCGGAGCCGGATTGGGTCAGCGGCTGCGGCCAATCATTGGCAGCGGCACAATGATTGCCGTAATCATGCGGCATTCAAGCCGCCTCCCACTCATCCACGTGGGCAAAGGACGGGGGCCGTTCGATCCCCCGCCACTTGGATGGACGGCCCTGATCGAGTCGGACGACTCGATCCAACAACCTGGACGGACTGCAGGACGAATCCGCGTGGTGTAGAACTCGATCTGGATCGTGTATTTCAGATCGCACGGTCCAGGATTCGCCCCATGCATGCACACGGCCAGACCGAGCCCTAAGGGGGTTTTTTGGCTTCGTTCTCCCAAACCACTAGACGAAACCCCGCAAAATTTTAAACATAGGTAGTAAACATGAAGAGCATCAATGGGCGATGCTTGGATCAACTTATAAAGTGCTTTTCAAAAAGCTATTTAACCCTAAGTATTGTGACCTATTCTAAGGGATTTTGAGAGATCTAACTGTCCGATTTTTGCGTTCTTGGGCTTGTTGGATTCATTGAAGCGGCAGAAATATTTCTCTAGTTGACATCAAGATCTGAATCTCCTTGGATTGAGCGGTAGAAGCCCTGAAAGTTTTGTGGCTTCGGTTTCGCCGGAGTTCTCGCCGCCGGCGGGCTTAGAACACCGGGATCTGGTTGGGGAAGATGAAGGGAGGTAGTGGGAATGCTCTCTCCAAGTTTCAGAGCCTGAGGAGGTCTGAGGTTAGAGCAAGAGCAGAAAGATCCCAAAATAACATAAGATTTTGATATTTAAATGGTCTAACCCTTAGATCTACGGCTAGGATCGAATATCTCGTCATTTAGGAGGGAAAATAGCCTCATGAGGCCGTGGATTTGGATTCAACACAAAGGGGCATTGATTAGGCATTGAATGGGCATTAATTTGGCTCTAAATAGGTAATTTTAACCTATTTAAGACATGGTTTGACCAAGTCAATGATTGACTTGGTCAAATCAGTCAAGAGGGTCAAGGGAGCCCATGGGTCGAGCCTCGAAATCCATGAAATTGATTTAAAATTAATTTTAGGCTCTTTAGGTCAATTTTGGTCAACTCGGGTTGACTTGGTCAACCAGGTTGACCCACAGCCTGGGCCCGGGCTCGACCGACTCCAACCAACTCACTGAACCCACTGGAGGGGGTCTCGAGGTCTAACTTGATCAATTTGACAAAGTCAAACTCTTCAGGCCCTAATCGGGGTAAAATCGAGGTCAACAAACGGACCCCCAATAGGAGTGGCGAACAACTAGTGAATCGCTCGTGTTGGCGTTGACCGACTAAGCCACAGAAAGGTAGAGTGAAAATCATAAGCAAAAGAATATCAGAAAGATGGTGGAAAAAGTAGGGGGCTCTTCTCCTGGCCTTGCCCCACAGCTAGGGCAGAGCCTAGGAGAGAAGGAAAAGCAGCAGTGCACAAGTCAAGAATCACCAAAATGGCGAACTGGTAGTAGGGACTTCTCCTGGCCTTACCCTTTGACAAGGGTAGTGCCAAGGATAGAACCAACGGTAAAGATCACCTAAAAAGATGAAAACAAGGTAGAGATCACCATAAGGGTGAAAAGGTAGAGGGGTTCTCCCCTGGCCTTACCCTGTAGCAGGGGCAGAGCCAAGAGAAGAACCAAAAGGTAGAGTAGTGAAAGCATACCGACTATCTATCTAACTATATCGAATCAGCAGAATATAAGGTGAAGGGGTCCCATATCCTCCTGCCTAGCTCATAGCAGTGGATTGGGGTGACTCAATATCTGCCTGACCAAATCGGGTCAGCAAACAAAGGAATCACGAGACCTGATGTCTGCCTAATCGGAACAAGACACTCAGGGAAAAGAGTGGCGAGGAGTTCCTGCCAGGTGCTCTGTTAGGCCCTCTCTACCATATAAGTCAAACCAGCTTCCTGTCTGTTCATTTCAAACAGCAGGATAGAAGGTGAAAAAGATCCCGCCCCTCCTGTTCATCTCAGAACAGTGGATTGGGGTGACTCAGTATTTGCCCGACCAACGCAAGGCAGCAAATAAAGGGAGTCACAAAATCTGGTGCCTGTTTGATCAGAATAGGACACTCAGAGAAAAAAAAGGCGAGGAGTTCATGCCAGGTGCTCTGCCAGGCCCTCTCTACCAAGTAAGACCAACTACCTGCCCGCCCATATCTGGACAGCAGGGTAGGAGGTGAAAAGGATCCCGCCCCTCCTGATCCTTTCGGAACAGTGGATTTGGGTGGCCACTACTTCTGCCTGACCTCAACAAGAAGCTCATGAACCACGAAGTGAAAGCCTGCGTAGTCTTTTACAGGACATCCGAGTAAACGGGTGTTGAGGAATTGTGCCTCCCAGGGACTCTGTCGGGCTCACTTATCGGTCGGTAAAAACCAACTACCAGACTGACCGCATATGGACAGCGGGGTTGTAGGTGAAAAGGATCCCGCCCCTCCTGCTCCTTTCGGAACAGTGGATTGAGGTGGCCACTACTTCTTCCTGACCTTAGCGAGAAGCTCATGAACCACGAAGTAGAATCCTGCGTAGTCTTTTATAGGACATCCGAGTAAAGGGGTGTCGAGGAATTGCGCCTCCCAGGGACTCTGTCGGGCTCACTCAACGGTAAGTAAAAACCAACTACCAGTCTGATCGTATATGGACAGCGGGGTAGAAGGTGAAAAGGATCCCGCCCCTCCTACTTCTTTCGGAACAGTGGATTGGGGTGGCCACTACTTCTGCTTGACCTCAGCGAGAAGCTCATGAACCAATAAGTGGAAGCCTGCGTAGTCTTTTACAGGACATCCGAGTAAAGGGTGTTGAGGAATTACGCCTCTCAAGGACTCTGTCGGGCTCACTCACGGTAGGTAAAAACCAACTACCAGTTTGACCGCATATGGACAGCGGGGTAGAAGGTGAAAAGGATCCCACCCCTCCTGCTCCTTTTGGAACAGTGGATTAGGGTGACCACTACTTCTGCCTGACCTCAGCGAGAAGCTCATGAACCACGAAGTGGAAGCCTGCTTAGTCTTTTACAGGACATCCGAGTAAAAAGAGAACTGTTGAGGAATTACGCCTCCCAGGGACTCTGTCGGGCTCACTCAACGGATAAGCTTCAACATCTGCTCAACCAGCTCGGCTTTGCAAATGAAGAAGGGCTCAATACCCACTCAGTCATTTCAACTGAGTGAATAAAGAGTCAGGCTCTGATACCTGCCTGATCAAAACAGGACAATCAAAAGTGTGGCGATGAGTACCTGCCAGGTGCTCTGTTAGGTCCTCTCTACCAAGTAAGACCAACTACCTGTCTGTTCATTTCAAACAGCAGGATAGAAGGTAAAAGTCTCCTCAATATCTGCCTGACACGTATCTGTGTAGGGATGTGAGGGAGAAAGAAGTAAGTAAATGGGATAATTTTAAGGGTAGAGCCACCTAGGGAACCCCTTCTAGCGCTCTGGTAACCACATGGTAGAGGAAAAATCGTCGTGGCCATGAGTATCCAAATGCCATCAGGATCTCCTAGGGAATCCTAACCCTACACAAAAGGGAAGGAAGACATCAGGATGATGTCTTCCAAACAAAACTAGAAGAGATACCCTCTCAGTAGAGTATGCAAAGGGACAATCTCATTCCAACGAAGCTAAAGGAACTGAAGTAGCGAGGGGGCACCTCTACTACATAAGGTAGGACTAAGCCTAGTAAAAACAATCCCCAAGGGGGCTATAGTGGTGAATCCATACTAACTGATGGGGACCCTGTAAAAAGTGGGAAGAGTATCAAAGCATCCAAAGGACCTCTCCAGCAGCTAGGAGTCGGATCTCAATGGAGAAACAAGTGGTAGAAGCATCTAGAAGAGCTGACTCTCTACTAGAGAATCAAAGCTTAAGAAAAGGGTGATGGTAGCATCTAAGGCATGATGCTCCACATCACCAAGTAAGGGCAAAAGAACCAAAGTAACAAGAGAGCACTCTCGCTACTCAGGGTAACGACTCTGAGTAGGAAAAGTCTCACAGTAGTAACACCCACACCAACTAGTGGGACCCTGTGGGAAGTGAAAGTGACCTCAACACATTCATAGGATTAATCTGGCGACTGAGTCTAGCGTATGAATGGTAAGATAGGTCACTAAAAGTAGAAGAAGAACTGACCTTCTGTTAGAAGATCAAAGTTCTCAAAGTGGTGATGTTAGTATCCGGGGCAAGGTATACTACATCACTACAACTATGACAGCTCTAGGTAGAAAGGGGACACACTCACTACCTGAGGATAATAATCATAAATTAAAATCGAACAAAGATCAAAGGGTCACAGTAGTAACACCTACCCTAATTGGGTAGGATCCTGTGAGGAGCAAGAACAACAGAATAAGATTCATAGAGCTACTCTAGTAACTAAGAGTAGAGTACGAAGGCCAAAGTGTGTAAAGAAACCAAAGAGCCGATCTTCCACTAGAAAATCAAAGCTCCTAAGGATGCAATGCTAACATCTGAGGCAAGATGTACTACATCGCAACTAAAGAAACATCTCAAGGTAGTAAGGGGACATACTCACTACCTGAGGATAGTAATCATGAATAATATTGATAACACATCAAAGGGCCACAGTGACAACACTTATCCTAATTGGGTTGGACCCTGTAGGGAATAAAAGCAACACTGACACCTTCATAGAACTACTCTAGCAGCTAAGAGTACGGTATGAATGGTGAGGCAGGTACAGAAAGACACTAAGGAGCTGATCCTCTACTAGAAAATCAGGACTCCTGAGGATGTGATGCTAACATGTAAGATAGGATATACTACATCACAGCTAAGGAAGCAACTCTAGATAGTAAGGGGGCACACTCACTATTGAGGCTAATAATTATAAATAAGATTGATAAAATATTATAGAGTCACAGTGGTAACACCTATCCTAATTGGGTAGGACCTTGTGCGAAGTGAAAGTAACACTACAACATTCATAGAATCACTCTAGCAGCTCAGAGCAATATATGAATGAGATAGTAGACTGCCAAAAGAGGGGAGAAGGGGATTGATCTTTCCTCAGAAAGACCTAAGCCCACAAGGTAGTGATGTTAATCATTCAAAACATAATGTACTATATCACTTAGCAAAGATAATCAAAGTTGTAAAAAATCAAACTTAGATATGTGTGCCTTCATCCTTGAGGCAGACACCAAGGCACCTCAAAGGAGAGGAAAGAAAAAGAACTTTGTGAAACTTATGCTCTTTAGAGAGCATTACCGGGCTCCTCCTGTGACAAGGGCAACCGATTTTGCTCTACTAACAGCTTCCCTCTTTTCGTCACATGTATATTTTTTTTCATTTTTATAAAGGGAATTATGATTGGTTTTGATATCCCAGATCATGTTCGTCACATGAAAAAAATTGGGGAAAGAGATCTAATAGGATCTTAGAAAGAATCTATTCATTGATTTTGATAACCCAGACCATATTCATCTCATGTGAATGAACTGGGGAGCACAATTATAGTGAAATTGATGTACAATTGAAATCAACATCATGATAGAAGATCAACACTACCATATCTAACTAGCATGTGATGGTATGGATCCTGCTTCCTATCTTAAAAAGAGTCTAAACCAATGACTCTAACATCCTTGATCACATCCAACTCATATGAATGGACTAAGGGCTACGTCTATCAGATCAGGACTGATAGGAAGAAGAAACTCAAATATGGATAGTGGATCTCCATCACCATACCTGACTATCATAGGATGGTGTGGACCTAGTATCACCTCTAAAAAAGATCTAAACTAAAGATTATAACCTCCCCGATCACATTCAACTCACATGAATGGACTGAGGGCTACACCTATCAGAGCATGACTGATAGGGAGAAGAACCATACCTGACTATCATGGGGTGGTATGGACCTAGTATCACCTCTCAAAAAGATCTAGACTAAAGATTATAACTTCCCCGATCACATTCAACTCACATGAATGGACTGAGGCCTACACCTATTAGAGCATGACTGATAGGGAAAAGAAACTCAAATATGGATAGTGGATCTCTATCACCCACCTAACTATCATAGGAGGGTGTGAACCCAGTATCACATCTCAAAAAAGTTTAGACTAAAGATTACAACCTCCCCTATCACATTCAACTCACATGAACGGATTGGGGGCTACATCTATCAGATCAGAACTGATAGGAAGAAGAAACTCAAACAGAGATAATGGATCTTTGTCACCACACCTGATCAACATAGGTGGGTTTGAACCCAGTGTCACATCTCTAAATGGTCTAAATGAATGATTTAAACATTCCCTCTCACATTCATCTTATATGAATGGACTGGGGGCTTCAACTATCAGAGTAGGGCTGACAAGAAGAAGCAATTCACTTTCTAATAAAGTCTCAACATCACCAATCCTAGCAAATACAAGATGGTGTGGACCCAGTCAAAAATGATAAATGAGTACATATCCCAAATGAGTTTAGTACTTAACTCTCTTTAATTTTAAAAGGAATCTCAATTTAAATTTACTAACTCAGATCAAGCTCCATACTAGCTAAATCATGACATCTCATTTATATGAGTATTTTTCTCTCTTGAATTTAAATCTAATCCAAAAAGGAATTTAAATTAGAAAAAGAAATTTAATTTTCTTCATTTCTTATATGAGAATAGACTTCCATATACTTTAGGATATCAATGTATAATTATGATTTCAAAATCATAATTTTCAGACTCAAGTATCAAAAATATCAAAAGGATATAGATTTTCTGAGATTTAGAGATTTACTAAAAAGGTAAGCCATTTACTTAACACTTTTGGGCTCTTTGAGCTACTTTCTCAACTTTCATGTGCTTTTCACAAATTTTAATTGCTTGATACACTTTGTGTATCTTTCACTTTTGGCGTTTTGCGCATCTTTTCATTTTTTGTAATTGGCTTCCTTTTTAAAATCTCTAAAATAAAACTATTTCTCAATTGTAAGATCATCTTCCAAGTACAAGAGAAGAAGACTCACTTCTCTTGGACAAGGAAGAATGATCTACAAAATAAATCCTATCTTCTGATAAGAATGAATAACATGATTAAGAAAATTATGAAGTTTTATGCATCAATATACTATAGTTATCTGTGAGATAGAGAATCATAAGATAATAGAGAAAATTTTTACTTCTAAATCTAATTTCAATTTGAAAAAGATTTTAGTTCAAAATAAGAAATATCTCCACCCCTAAGGTGAGATAGAGAGATTATACTCTTTCATGAGTCATCACTACAAAGCTAGTAAAGCTAGAAGAGGTAGAAGAGTCAATCATAATTACAAATCATCATTTTTCTTTTATTGATTAATCATCAACATAAGGGAGAACGAGATCCTTTGGCCCAAGTGCTGGAAGGGAGCCTGTCTTCCCTTCTGAGGTTACAATCATCATTTTTTTAACATATTTTTCTATTACAAATAGAAGTCAAAGGAAAATGTGCTCATCTGGCACTACAACAAAAGAAAAAAAAAATTAAGTGCTAACAAAGAAACTGGAGTGGCAACTGTCAACTTGGTCTTGGGAGGCCTCATCTCAACTGCCTCTAAACTTTGTACAGCTTACTTAATCATCTACTAGGTCTTCTTGGAGAGTGCTATCTGTCACTCTCCCTTAGAATTGTGGAGTGATCTGTCACTACTGCCCTGACTGTAAGTCTGACTATCATCGTGGCTGGAGTCTGAAATCCTCTGCACTATCTGAGTAGCCCTGCTCAAAGGCTGTACTAAGTCACTGACCTGGAGCTGGATCTTCCCACTACCCATAAGGCTCTCCACTCTGTCCTTGAACACAAAATAATCTTCAAGTGTATGTCCAATACATCGGTGAAAGGGGCAATAGAGTGGATGTTCTGTTTGTCCTTCTTCATTTTTTTCTCTTATTAAATAAGAATATCAAAATATCTTTCTCAGCCAAGCATTTGAATATTTTCATTATGCTTTCTCTTTTAAAGGGATATTCTTTATTAAGTCTCTCCTATAAAGATGGCTGACTCTGGATAACTGAAGGTGCTGCAGGCACTACTCTCTTGACCCTGTCCACTCTCAGGGGGTCTAGTGTAACTGGAGGCACAACTGGATGATCTCTAGAAATACTGGCAGCGGCTACACCTGCCACTTGGGGCATCTCCCCCAAGGCTGTCAACTGTGCTGTCATGGCTGTCATAGCTCTGGCCATCTCTGCCATCTGTGCTTGGAGGTTCAGGACCATAGCATATGTGTCAACTGATCTGGGAGATCCACCAACCTCAGGGTCTCCCTGCTCATCCTGGTCTTCGGGCTCTCTCTCATCTGAGTGACCTCTACGGGTAACTACACAAACTCGGTGTACTGGCACCTCCTCATCGGAATCCACTAGTGTATCATCATCATCATCTAAAAAGGCTTGTCGCATCGCCTCTATGTACGGACTCATAGGAGAGGTGATCCTATGAGTACTAGGGGCTAACTCTGTCTTAATCCGTACTGGCGATCTATCTGGGGTAGGCACTGAACCATCATTATAAACCATCGAGACCGCCTCGGACCCGAAAGGAACCACAACCTCCATCTGATATGCTGCCTCATCTGGCTGCTCTGCCTCTGGCAACTGCTCTGCCTCTGACAACTGCTCTGTCTCAACTGCCGGAACTGGGTCGACAGGGGTGTCTGCCTGTCGACGTCTCCAAACCCATCTGGTACGACGAGGTGCTGCACTAGCGACTTGCTACTTTGGGACAACCACCTCTGAACTGACCTGAGGCCGGGTAGACTCCTGCTGCTGTCTCCGTCCTCGACAACGTGGGTTTCGTCCTACCACAGGAGCCACTGCTGGCAACCTAACTACTGGAACTGTCTGCACTGACTGCTGGGGTGTCTGCCCCCTCTGCCAACTATAAAGTCTCCTCGCGGTCTGTCGTCTCAACTGGAAAGTAGCCTGAGAGAACTGTCAGAGTAACCTCTCTTGACTGACAGGCCCTCTACTACGAGCTAGGCGGACGATGTTTCTAATCCTCTGAGAGAGGGCCCGAACACTGGCGTCCCTAGGGACCCTAGCCTGGGGCAAAGTAGTGGTAACAGGAGGGGCCGCTGTAATGCGGGTAACATCCTCCTCATCCCTACTTTGTATCAGTGGAGAGAAGCATCCTCCTTGGATCGCCTCTACCTCAAGAGTTACTATCACCTCTGGGGTTGGTACTGCTGTAACTGGTCGTGGTCTCCGTTGTCTGGGAGCCACCGTCCTCTGAACAAGCTCCTAGTGAGCTATCGCCTCAACCATCTGCTGCATCTCTACCTCGGACGTAGCTAAATGCAACCTCCTATTCTTATTCCTCCGGGCCCTTCTCTCAATGCTGGAGGTGGAGATGGAAGGGACATCTGAACCCACTTCCTGGATGGCAGTGGGAACAGGGACGACTGGAAGTGCGGGGGTCTGCCCGGCAGTCTCGGAATGAGAAAGCCGAGCAAAAATAGAAACCCGGCCAGAAGAGGGCGAAGGCACCTCGGTCTGGGCACCCCTCTTCCTAGTGGAAGCAGGAGGGAAAACCCAAATACGAGGTACATCCGCCAAAATAACAGGAGTAACAACAGCAGCAGGCTGCCGGCGCTGAGGGGCCAGGGCAGCCTGTGCAATAGAAGCGGCAGGCGCAGGTCGCCTGACCGCTGCACGAACAGGTGGAACAACTACAGTAGGATGTCGGTGCTGAGGGGTCGGGGCAACCTGAGCAGTAGGAGCGGCAAGCGCATGTCGCCTGACCGCTGCACGAAGAGGTGGAACAACTGCAGCAGGCTGCCGACACTGAGGGGCCTGGGCAACCTGAGCAGCAGGAGCGGCAGGCGTATGTCGCCTAACTGCTGCACGAACTGGAACATGATGTGGCCTAGGCACTGGTCGCCTAGCTACAGCGCGCACTGGTTGTGCAAGTATAGGAACGGGACGAGCAGGTGCCCGGGCTATCCGCCGAGCAACTGGTCATCCGAAAGGGCGAATGGCTGCGCATCCTCTCCTCTGAGGAGGAGAGAATGTAGCAGCCTCCGCTGGGGTCGGCCCGCCAAGAGTGACGAAGGCCGAGTCAGTGAAGGAATCAAAAGTGATCCCTCCAACTAGCAAACTAGCGAGCAGGGACTCAGGGAGAGTCACCCGCGCGTCCGAACCAAAAGCAAAAGTAACAGAAGGCACGAAAGAAGCCATGGCACTGCTGCCAAGAAAAGAAAGTGAAAAGGTCAGAGATTAGAAATCAGAATTGAAATTATGAAAAATGAATGGGAATAGATTTGATAAAGATAGATAGGAATTGATAAGGAATAGGATAGCCTATAAGACTAGAGAGAAGTAGAGTAGGGGAATTCTAGCTACAGGGAAAGGAACCCTAACTAAAGAAAGGCCCTAACTAAGAGTGGGACAGACCTAATCTAAGGAATACCAATCCCGGAGTACACACCAGAAAGGATAATATAAAATCCAAAAAAGGAGAGAGAAACTGGTCCCACCGTAGTCGCTAGAAACATGTGGACCTCCAAAAGAGAACCGCGCGAACGGGTCAATTGGAAGGGACAAATTGTATCATGCATACGACTAACCATTGAGGATAGAGGCTGTCGCAAACACACCCCGATGGGTAGCAATATACACGACCCAATCACGGGTTTCCCCCATCCGATATAACAATTTGAATGGGGTTTAGTAGATGTGGGACCGAGTTTCCCACAGGCGCAAGCCCCCGTGGTTAATTACATCCAGGCTAGAGCCTGAGAAAACTCTCGATTAAGGATCATACATTATCCCTTCCTAAGGTGGGATTGGCACATATGTATAGACTAGGAAATTCTACTCAAAGGGAAGAAAGGTCCGAAGGGCTGAATCAACATGCGTGGCTCATACCAGCATTCAGAGGCTATAGGGTACTAAAGAGAAACTGAGAAAAGAAAATCAAGCACTCAATCACATGCGTGAGAGAAGGGATGGAGATGGCGTCATCCTGTGACGCGGATAAGTAGAATTTATAGTCCCTGAAAGGAAGGGACATACCTATTATTTAAGGCATATTACGAGATCGAATGTAGTAGCCTCGAATCCTAAATCTAGGTTGGGCTTAGTGCTCTATAAAACACTAAGAACCGTGTCCTAGCTAATGCAGTGCAAAACCTGGACTTATCCCGGCCTGGATTGGGAGAGCCAGCTAACCACCTAATCGTTCTAAAGCCATGCTATCAAGTCAGTTATGAAAGATGGGAGGGTGATACAGTTATTTGGAAATATGACCGATATCTAGAGAGTTTCCTAAGTGGTCCTGGAGTAATATGGGTCAGATGCTCCTAGCTAATGTAATTAAATTTTATTTAGTTGGTTACTAATGCAATGCATGCTAATTGAAATGTCAGCTCATGAATGCTATAGAATTTTAAAAATAGGCTTATAAAAAATAATTTTTTTGAAAAGACTGGGTCTTCGTAGGTCCAGCACTTCATCCTCATAGGCCAGATTATCCGGACTCTACCCGCAGGCAGGGAGATGTCTTATAGCAAGGAAAGAAGAATGCAGTAATATGCATGCGACCCCGAACGATTCCGGCAATTTTCTAGGTTCGTTAAGTTTCTATGTTATTTAAAATTCTAAAATTTTAAATATTAATTACGAGTAGAAGAATTTTATAGTCCTTAATGAGCCTAATGAAATTCAGGCGAAAACAAAAGCGGTATGCAAGAAAGAAACTTAGAAAAAGCAGGTAATTCTACTGCACAATCAGGTAAACACATCAATAGAAATCCAAAATTAATCAACTAAATGGTCATAGGCAAATTGCCCTTATTACAACCCAGACATGCAGAAAATAAAGTGGCCGGGCACCACTGCCAACAACCCAGATTCCTAAGACTATGATAGACGCAAATGACTTTGAGTGAGATATTGGTCTTTAGTCTTCTGGGTGTCTTCTTCTCCTTGGACTCCTTGGAACTCTCCTCTTTGGACTCCTTGGATCTCTCCTCCTTGGACTCCTTGGAAATCTCCTCCTTGGACTCCTTGGATCTGTCGTGGCTTGAATATCCAAACGAAGCAGGATATATTCCCCCAGTAGGGGGGTATTGCTTTTTCTCTTTGATATCTAAAACCATCCAACTCAGTCTTTCAAATGGAAGAAAGACTCTCCCTTTAGGGATTCCCTTCTTCTTTTAGAATCCGAGTTGGATAAGAATATCCCAACTCAAAGTTATTTTCACAACTCTTAACAATTATTACATCCATTTGAAAAGAAAATTTCTAGACTTCCTATATGGTTATCCTAGTAAAAATCCCAAACAGTTATATATGGAAATAAAAAATGCTCAAAATATTGACCATGGTGCCAAGCCATGCTCTTAATTATGAGGGCTAAGCAGCTCCACCTGTGCAGTTATAATTATTAATTTTAGCCCTCATTTTTATTTGGGGGGAGCTGAGCAAGCACCTGCATAAAATATTATTAGAAATCATGATAATGCTCCCCTTTTTTATTAGCATTGAGCATACCACCTGCACGAAAAATAGTATATATATATATATATATATATGCTCTTAACGCTAAAAAGGTAAATCTAACGCTCATCACATCATCCACAGAGTGCAGAAAAAGTAAGCAAACACACAAGCAATTTCAAACAGCATGCAATGAAATCCACAGAAAGCTCTAGCATACAGAAGAAAAGTAAAACCCAGCAGCCTACCATAGATTTAAAAGTGGTGCCCTAGCAAACAATTCTATGTGTGTGTAAGGCTGGTGTGGTTTGGATAGGTCCTAAGCAGGATAGTTAGTTAAAGTTATATAGAGTTCAAGTTTGTCGGGGGCCTAAAAACGATATTTTAGTTGAAATTCAAATATTAGTGGATTACGGTCCATTTTAATTATTTCAGTTTGTTGATCAGTTTTAAGAGCTTATGATAATGATATTTAAAGTTGAAGTTATATTAGCCAATTTTAGAAAGTCCCGGGTACTCCTAGGAACTAGACTAAGGGTCCAAAAAGTCACTATAGGAAAAAGGCTAAGTTTAGGTCTTCTAACACCTTAGAAAAATACTATACCTTAATGCGAGTAGTTAGCCAGGTAGTAGGCTGAAATTGGAGTTTTCTAGGCAAATTTATGAATTTTTTAAGTTCGGGGTATTTAAGGGAATTTCTAAATTTTCTAATAAAGGGCTGATTTTATTGTTTTGCTCCAAATCATCTCCAAATAGATTGGAATCATCCCAAAATCTGAGGAATGACATGAGAAAGTTTTTCAAAGTGTTTGGAGAAAATTTGAAATTTTTAATAATTTTTAATGAATTCTTAGGGGCAAAATGATAAATTCCTCCTATGGTCAAATTAGGGGTCAACCTGATGTTGAATTAGGGATCCCTATTTATCTAAGGTTAATGATCAGGTTCTTGTCCGTTTTGAGGTATTGTGGGTAATTTTTTGACCTAAAATGTATTTATTGTAATTTTCGGAAGGTCTCGAGGCCTTATTTAACAGGTTAATTAGGGTTAGTTAATAAAGGGGTCTAATCAGCCCTAAAAATTCCTAGAAAATTCTGGGATGCTTATGATGTCCATAAGTTCAAGTGTTGATGTTTTCATGTCAATTCGGGATCTATCCTAGTTCCTAGAAAACTTCTAAGTTTGCTAGACGAGTCCTTAATTGTTGTCCTTAGGGTGTTACTACGTTGTAGGAGTTAAGAGTGATGTTTTATCTAACCCTCAAGGTAATAAATGCAGGAGAATACATAAATAAAATAAACACGTCATGTCCTTAAATCTAGGAGAGCCTAAGCTAAGTGCTCGTTGTGCAACCTACACATGCAAGCTACGAACAACAAGAAAATGAAAGCACCTAATGAAGGGATTAGCGAATGGTTGGGAATCAACCATCCACTAATCCACTCCCCCAAGATTGATCTTCACACATAGACTCTACGTTTAAAATTTCATGCGAGTGGGATCTCCAAAAATTAAGATTTAATATATACATGTAATTCTTGCAAATACTCAAAATAGTTATAAATAGCTTTAATTTTTTTTTTTTTGAAAAATAATCTAATTAAAAATATATAACTATAAGGGAGACCCACTGACCACTCTTACACAGTCTCAAAACGATTTAAAAATAATTTGTATCATGAAAATAATTATTATAATAATGAAGGGAATAATAATTAAATGGACAAATAATACTCGAAGACAGAAATCTACCAAAATAGTAAAAATCAGTGGCTGGAAATAGTTTCAAAATAAAATACACATTTTTCTGAAAAGATCGAGGGGTTATACGTCAAAATCCGATTTGAAACGACAAAAATATGATTTTCCGAAGTTTAAATACAAAAATAGGATATTTTTAACATAGTGTTGTTTTGCTATTTTGAAAATAATCACTGACAGACCCAATATTTCTAAGCAAAATCAACTCTAGACTGTACAGAATTCAAATACGAATAAAATAAGGTGTTGTGCATCAAAATCCGACTTAAAACAAGAAAGTTAGGTATTTTCAAAGTTTACATACGATAATTAAATATTATTTAAAAAATAGTGCTATTGGCTGTTTTTAAAACAACTGTAGACAAATAAAAAATCCTTGAGCAAAATCAATTTTAAAGTGTGCAGAATCTAAATACGATCAAAACAAGATGTTGTGCGACGACAGCGGATCGAAAACGAAAAAGTTATAGATTTTTGAATTTTAATGCCCTTAAAAGGTAATTTTGAAATAACTTAAAATAATTTGAAAAATAATAATAATAATAATAATAATATAAATAATGACAAAAAAATGATAATAACAGTAATGATGGAAATAAAAATAAAGATAATAATAATAATAATAATAATAATGATAAATAATAATAATAAAGATAATAACAATAATAATAATAATAATAATTGAAAATAACATTAGATTTAAAATAAAATAATAATAATAAAATAACAACAACAATAAAATAATAATAATAATATAAATAGTATAAATAAAATGATTAAACTAATTTAAAATAATATGCCTTTATTGTTTCTTAAATAACTAAATAAAAAAAATATTTTTAAACAAAATTTATTTTAAAATAACGGAGACAAAAATACGATTAATTCGAGGTATTATACGTGAAAATCGGAGCAAAAATGAATTTTTCTGTGATTTTTTGATTGAAATTAGCTTAAAATAGATTTAAAAAATCAATTTAAATAATATAAATAGGCGGCGGGACCCGCGGGACACGTGGCGGAGCCGGATTGGGTCCGCGGCTGCGGCCAATCATTGGCGGCGGCATAATGATTGCCGCAATCATGCGGCAATCAAGCCGCCTCCCACTCATCCACGTGGGCAAAGGACGGGGGCCGTCCGATCCCCCGCCACTTGGATGGACTACCCTGATCGAGTCGGACGACTCGATCCAACAACCTGGACGGACTGCAGGTCGAATCCGAGCGGCGTACAATGTGATCTTGACCGTGGATTTCGGATCTCACGGTCCCGGATTCGCCCCATGCATGCACACGGCCGGACCGAGCCCTAAGGGGGTTTTTTGGCTTCGTTCTCCCAAACCACTCGACGAAACCCAACAAAATTTTAAACATAGGTAGTAAACATGAAGAGCATCAATGGGGGATGCTTGGATCAACTTATAAAGTGCTTTTCAAAAAGCTATTTAACCCTAAGCATTATGACCTATTCTAAGGAATTTTAAGAGATCTAACCGTCCGATTTTCGCGTTCTTAGGCTCGTCGGATTTGTTGAAGAGGCAGAAATATTTCTCTAGTTGACCTCAAGATCTGAATCTCCTTGGATGGAGCGGTAGAAGCCCCGAAAGTTTCGTGGCTTCGATTTCACCAGAGTTCTCGCCGCCGGCGGGCTTAGAACGTCGGGATCTGGTTGGGGAAGATGAAGGGAGGTAGTGGGAATGCTCTCTCCAAGTTTTAGAGCCTGAGGAGGTGTGAGGTTAGAGCAAGAGCAAAAAGATCCCAAAATAACCTAATATTTTGATATTTAAATGGTCTAACCCTTAGATCTACGGCTAGGATCGAATATCTCATCCTTTAAGAGGGAAAATAGCCTCATGAGGCCGTGGATTTGGATTCAAAACGAAGGGGCATTGATTAGGCATTGAATGGGCATTAATTTGGCTCTAAATAGGTGATTTTAACCAATTTAAGACAAGGTTCTTAGTCAATGATTGACTTGGTCAAATCAGTCAAGAGGGTTAAGGGAGCCCATGGGTCGAGCCTCGAAATCCATGAAATTGATTTAAAATTAATTTTAGGCTCTTTAGGTCAATTTTGGTCAACCCGGGTTGACTTGGTCAACCAGGTTGACCCACAGCCTGGGCCCGGGCTCGACCGACTCCAACCAACTCACTGAACCCACTGGAGGGGGTCTCGAGGTCTAACTTGATCAATTTGACCAAGTCAAACTCTTCAGGCCCCAGTCGAGGCAAAATCGAGGTCAACAGACATTATGGCTTACATCCTTCTTTCTTTGGAATTTACCTCTCTAAGAATTTTTAGAACTTGCCAACAAGTTCGACTAGAAGTCAAAATCTTATTATATTAAGAATTTTCCTATATAGTGGTTGTTCCTAAAAATTTTCCTTTATGTCTAGTGGTTCCCCACACCATGTAGCAATATAGGAAAATGTGTAATTTTCAGCATAATCATTTCCTCATGATTCCGCCGGAAAACTGTTAGTCGGAAAATAGTTTTTGGTAGAATGAACTTTCGTCAGCAATACTTCCGATGTAATTTCAGCAGATTACCGACGGAAGATTGCTTCTTTAACTGACAAAAGGAAATCATCCAAAATTTAAAAAATGACGGAAATTCCAACCGCTAAAATTTCCGTCGGAAAAAAAAAAAACTCATCTATATATCTTTATCATTTGATTCTACTAATTATTTGTATTATTTCTTCTTCAACTCCTTTTCGTGCTTGCCCTTAAGCTCCTTTATTTCATCTTCAAACTGGCTGACACCAGCTTCCCGAGTTGTTGCTTCCTCCTTCGCAATGAAATGCTCTTGACAGTTCTCAGCAGATCTCTACCTCTCCTTCTCCAGTTTTCTACTTAGCTAACCTTTCTCTGTTCTAAGAAATGTAATCTGAAATATTTCTCAACGAATTAGTACGTTTAAATATGATGTAATCACTGTAATAATACAAGAAAGAAGCACTGAAAAAGCATGTGATAGATGTGCACCAGCATTGTGGTGAGGTGTGGTTAGAAGGTGTGCTGTAATGTGGAGATTGAGGCTTCATTTGGGATGGCTTTCTTACTGCTTCTTAAAGCAGCTTTCTAGTGTAAAAAAATTTATATGGTCTGTATTGAGGATAGTGAATTTCTTTCAAATTTTGTTTGCTTCCTAGGCCTATCACTTTCTTCCTGTAAACCACTTACCTGAATGCTCAACTTACCTTCTTGCTCTTTTGATTTGATTTCTTTGTTTGTATCTTGAGAAACTCGACATCTAAGAGCTTCAGACTATTCCTCAAAGCTTGAAGTTCTTCCAATTTCATAATGATTGTTTCACTTTCTATCAATTCACCTGTTAGATGTTGACTTCATTTTTTTATAAATTTTGTCTGCATTGAAGTAGCTCAAGCCTCAAGTTCTGTATCTATCTACTCCTTAAACGATTGGTAATTCTGTAAGGATTGCTGCTTCATTAATTTTTGTTCTTGAATCACATTTGGTCCATCCTCATCAGACGAATTTTCTGACCGTGGATCAAGGAATCCTGATCTTAAAGTAAACTTAATAACCTTATAAATCAAAGCCTCTCTCAAAATTAAATTAACACAAAAAAGCGATATTTTTTTCTCACCACCAAGAAATGGAAGCTCAGCTTAATTTTCCTTCTCTTTTGAGCTGGAGAAGAGTGGTGAGAATCTGACTGAGATTCCAAAATTATTTCATCATTCAAATTTTTATTTAATTTAATTATATATTCTTTTAATTAAATTTAGATTTTTTTATGATTAAATTCATATTTAAGAATCCCTTGTGTTTATTTTGTTCAGTGAAAGTTTCAGCAGTATCTCGATGTCTCGATCCCTAGTACAGTAGGGGAAATTTATTTAGGCCTATCCACCACGTCAAAAAAGATGTGAGTAGGTAGTGTCGTAAGATATCGCGGTCGTGTATGGGAAGTTTGAGTGAGGTGGCGTTGCTAGAGTGGGTTGGTGAGGAGTTTCCTGTTGGCTATGAGTGACCAGATATAGAGCAGTAGGGGAAAGCTGTAAGTGGTTGAAGATGTATGGAACTGGAGTTTGGTTTTAGCTAACTATAGGGGGTGTGGAGGGCTGCTGCTTGTTTGGTTTGATGGGATGAAAAAGGCAAAAATAGGAGAAATATGTTGAAGAAACTAATCCTGTAGAAAAATGGAGAAAGCTACATAATACAAAGGTTAGAGCTGTAGATCATTTTTTCCTGTATCATCCTCCACACACATTTACATATAATTAGCTCTATATATCATATATAAATGTCTATTTATATGCATATCAATTTGTACCATACATGTATAACATGTACATGTGTTATGTATCAATCTTATTATATGCATGTATCGATTGTATCATGCATCATGTTCATATCATGCCATATCATATCACATATCACTTATGCAAGTATCATATTTATTTATTTTTAATATAAAAGCCATATTTAATTATATCATATGCATATGTCATGTAATAATAATAATAATAAGCAAGACAGGACATTTGAGGTTTGTGATATTTTCTTATGTCAAGTCATGAAGGAACTTCAAACCAAACAAGAATAAGTCTCAATCATATTAGTCATATAAATATGAATCAATCTCATATCACATGTTATAAATCATGTGGCTTCATATAAAGGTTTGTGGGCTCCAAAAATTCGGCCCCGGCCTCCCCACCGCGCACTGATTGTTTGCTTTTGCTTGAGCGAGGGAGTTTTAACGAACTAAGTTCCGGGGTAAATTTTAAAAGGCAGATGGGTTTGTAGATAGGACACTACTCAGAGATTTCGCCCTCATTTTGCGAGGACTTTATGATCTGAGTTCTGGTTTTCTATAGGCGCAAGCCCCTATAGTTAATTACCCCTCCCGATCACGAGAGATTTTCGATTAAGGCTAGTCTTCAATCAAATACGTTGTATCCATAAATACGTAGTACCAGGCGTATAGTAACAGCAATGGACATTTGAAATGATTGGAGAATTTGATATTTAAAATAGAAATTTCACCATCTTTCACTTAAAGCGGATGGTGGGGGAATGGATGATGGACCCGATCAAGATCCCATTATTCCATCATCCTGGGCCATCGTGGTCCCTAGTCTACTTAGTCAGAGGAGGTAGTCGACCAAACCTGACAGAAGGATCCTTGTCGGCAGCCATGGGTTGCTTCGTCCAAGGGGACATTGTAGACATGGGTTCGATGTTTGCCTAGGTGGACAAATTTGAATCCACCTTAGCTGACAGAGGGCTTTGTGCCATATCGATCATATCCTATTGATTTATATCTCAAGGATTTCATGTCGTTAAGAAACGTATTGGCTCTGGCAATAACCGATATTTCGTGGTGCCATTTGGCGGCAAAACCACTCGGTTCAGAGGGCCCCGGGTCATCATAACTGTTTATTCTGCGGTGCCATTTGGCGGCAGACCGCCGGTTAGAGGACACGTACCACGTCCTTTTTAGCAGGAGATTGTTTGAGAATGGATCCTAGTGATATTCTCGACTAGGCATTTAGCTCTTTGTGAACTGAAGTAAATTTTGATTTGTCCACCCTAGCAAACTATTGCGGAGGGTGAATGGATTTTGCTTTAAGCATTGATGGATAGATTTCGAATTTAAATATCTGGATTTTAGGATTTGTGGAATTTTGGATTTTTGGGTGGAGCTTGGATGACATTTTGATATTTGATAGTCATTTGAAAATGCTTGTAAACCCCTCTGGTTGAGATAAGCAATCAACACGGCCATCATCGGGGAGTTTGTGGTCATTTCCCTTTGTAGATTGAACCTTGTCGACCCTATCAATTTGTCGATAGGGGATCAGGTTTCGTAGGCTTCATGCCTTTGTTTGTGAATTTTCTTGATTGTAGGCCTTGAAGGCCCAATATGAATGTATAAGATAAATATTCCGGTTGACTTCGTGACCGCATATTTATCCAATGATTCGAACCCTGTCTACTCCTATTTGCTTGCTTAGGAGGATCAGGCTTCTCGTAGGCTTCGTGCCTTTTAGTGAATTCTTTTGATTTTAAGCCTTGAAGGCCTAATATGAATGTATTTAAATCAATACACTGGTCACTACAACCGTGTATTTTTGTTTGAAGGTTCGAACCCTGTCGACTTCTGTTGATCGGTATAGAAGGATCAGGTTCGAACCTGAATTAACTTGTCAACCCGCGTAACATCCCTAGATATCACGTGTGTACCAATAACACGCTCGTCGGAACCCATATAGGTGTTTGATTGTATACGCCTTTAGTGTACCTATGCATATATAATTTATAGTGCACGTGTAGGGGTACTTTGAAATTATTTGTGGTTGTGCAGATAATTGACATTTGAATACACAACATTTGATTTCAGAGCTTATACATGCCTTCTATCCTCTAGTACGAGTGTTGCGGATCCGGTGACTATTTGGTCTCTATGTTATGAGGCATGTCCTCATCTTAATGTTGACTTCCCTTTATCAATCATCGAGGAAGGTTTCTTCTAGACTTTAAAGTCCGCAGCTTTGCCTTGAAAGGATCTCCTTTCAAGATCTTTAGTGTAGTAGACTTGTTGTTTTGACATTTGTAGATGCCAGAGTTGTTTTCTTCTTAAATATAGAGTCGGGAAGAAACTTTGGAACACGAGAAAGTTTAGTTCTAATTTGTTTGAACTTCCCTTCCATTCTGACAGGAGGTGTCCTTCTCCGTTCATCGAGTTGCCCTTATACTTGATGTACTCGGAGATCTTGGTCACCGTTGTTGTAGTGATATCTATACTTGTGTCCACAGTGATTCGTTATTATTTCAATACACTGTTATTATCCATAAGTATCCATTTGCAGGGGACCGTTGTATCAACTATGATCTCATAGAATTATTCGTAGGAGAGCCACTGTCATTTAGTCACGACCACCTTTCACCAATCTCAGGTGGTTTGATTGTACTTGTTTGACCTTGTAGGGATCGTCATAGGAGATACTTGTACTTGTGCCCACAGTGGTTCGATGGTTCTTACGATATGCCCACTGTTTTTATCCACAAGAGACTCGTATTTGTTTGTAGGGATCCGTTGTGTTTGCTATGAGCCCCTAGGAATGTTCGTAGGAGACCCTCGTTTCTTGCATCACATCCACCTTTCACCAATCTCAGGTGATTTAATGATTAAACTTGCTTGCAGGGGGCGAATCTTTGATTGCTGGTCTCCGTTATTGCCTTCTCGATCAACAGGCATTTGTTTTGAGGATAGTGGTTTCGGGTGCATGCAAGAGGGACACCAATGCATCTCATTCTTGCAGATACGGTGCTCCTAGTTTCGTAGAGATTGTTGTAAAAGTCCACTGATCTGAGTCCACCGTTGTTCATTTGAGCCCCAATATTTATTCTTTTGAGTTCAAAATAGGTCCAAGTAAAGTAATATTTCACCCAAAATTTTGGCAGCCTCCCGGTGTCTCCCCCGTTTAGGGGAAAATGATAGAAAACTGGGCATTTCCCACCACGCTAAGAAAAGCGTGTATGGTAGGTGCCCTCTTTCTAGGACACCGCGGCCTTGTAAAGTCTTTGTCCTCACCACGCTAAGAAAAGCGTGTATGGGTCTTCTACTGGTACCTGTTGCAAGAGAAAAGACAGTTGTTTCCCCGCAAACGGATACTTATGGGTATCCCTACTTCGTCGTATGCATCGCACCGGGTTCCCTCGTACCACGCTAAGAAAAGCGTGTATAGGTGGTTAGCCGGCTCGTCGCACACGTCGAGGGCAAGAATTGGAACCAAGGGTCGCTCGCCTACCTTGTCGTAAGTGTCGCGCCGGCAGACCACCGACTCGACACGCATGCCAAGGTAAGAGAGCAAACAAGGGTTCTAGCAATTATACCTTTGGGATCGGTGGACCAGCGGTGGAGGGCACGAAAATTGAGGTAGGAAAAGGCATATTTCATTAATCATAATTAAAATCAATTAATTAAAATTAATTAAATCATTATTCTTATTAATTATTCTTAATTAATTATAATTAATTAAAATTATTAAAATTAATTAAAACAATAAGTTATAATTAATTTAAAATTAATTATAACTTAATTAATATTAATTAATTCTTAATAAAATATAATTAATCATAATAATTAATAATAATTAATTTATAGATTAACTAAAAATAATAATTTTAATTAATTACATTTAATTAACATAATCATAATTAATAAAAATTATTATATAATAAAAATAAATAAATAATCCCTCAGTTTAGTGGATTAACGGGATTTGGCTGGATTTAGGCTAAATCCAGCCAAACGGTTTCAGTGCACGCGTTAAATCCCGGCGATGGTTAAATCCCGGATTAAGGATTTGCGGCTTAATCCCGTATTTACTAAATCCCTTGTTCGGCAGATTTATGGGATTTTGGCCGGAGAAGCGCTTGAGCAGGGAGAAAGTTACCTTTACTTCCAGCGAGCTCCTCTGCTTGCTTCCGATCAAAATGTCTGACTTCCGGTCCGACAGCAGGGAAAGTCGTAGGAGCGGTGTCAAACAGCCATGAAGGAGCTAGAGAGGTGACGAGCTCCCGTTGTTGATCCCGATCAAAATGTCGTGCCTTCTGATCGGGTGGGAAGGGAGAGTCGGTCGAAGGAGCAAAGTCAGCCGGCCATGATGGGGCTGCAGCAACGATCGAAAGGGAGGAAGTCACCTTTACAGTCGGCGAACTCCCTTTCTTGCTTCCGATCAAAAGTGTCGTAGCTTCCGATCCAACTCGTAGGGAATGTCGTCAAGGGAGAAGACGAACAACACGGAGGAGTAGAATAAGTGGCGGGATCCCATTCTTACTTTCGATCAAACTATCGTGATCTTCGATCTTTTACATCAAGCAAGCTCACGTTGTCGCTTCTGACCAAAATGTCGTAACTTTCGTTCCGTCCAGGGAGAGCGGAGGGAGCGAAAATGAGAGAGATTGAGAGAGAGAGAGAGAGAGAGAGAGAGAGCAGCTGAATCCCTCTCTTCGGTCTTTTAACGTCGCGAAGAGGAGATCGTGGGGTGAAACGACTCAAGAGTGGCTTCGACGTGCGAACAACGTGCGATGGCAGAGAGCAGGTAAGCAAAATTTTTTTCTTTTGTTTCGATACAGCAGACGGGTCAACAAATACCCCCCAACAAATGTGGTATGCGCCTAGAGCGAACCACATTTGTTGTATGCTGATTAACTCTGTGGATCTCTAGATATTTATTCTATATGTCACATTAGGGCTTTCATTTAGTGGATCTCCAAAAGTTATTTGGATGTCACACTGAAATTTTTATTTAGTGGATCTCCAAAAGTTTATTTGGATGTCACACTGGAATTTTCATTTAATGGATATCCAAAAGTTTATTTGGATGTCATACTAGTCCATCCTCCACGACTCTTTTAGATATATCCATAAATGGTTGATATTTTGATGAAATTTTAAATATTTATTTGGGGATCTCGGCATGCAGTACGATGTCGACCCAAATAAATATTTAAAATGCCCCCAGTCTTTAGGGACATTTATAAATGTCATCCAGGGTTGTGCTCATTCTGCAGCTTTGGCTAGAGCCTTGAGATTTTGATTCCTTCTGTCACGCGCTTTATGCTGTGGACATTGATGGAGGATTATCTGATTTGTCTATACTGACTTGTCAGAAAGTTTATATTCCTTCTGCCCTTTGCTTCCAACTTTGGTGGGCTTGACGAAGGGATAGACGTCGATGACCTAAACCCTTTAGGTTTGTATTAGGTCGGTGGCAAGAAGTCATCGGTCCAGAGCTTTATGCATATCGGATATATTGATGACGAAATTCTCTTAGTTCGGCCTAAGACTTTTCATAAACTTTAGGATAGTTTTCTTTGGTCATTTGCTTTGTGCTTTGATGGACTTGTTGAAAAAGAATTCCTTCAATCCTTGCTTTGTGCTTGACGGATTTGTTGAAGGATTTGTAGGTTTTGGATTTGATTGACAGTACCGACGTAGGTAGTATCTTTTATCCTTGACCGCTTGAAGAGACTTTAATCTGATTCACTTGAGTTCATCAGATTGGGAGAGCTGAGATTTGACAGCTCTTCATCCTCTGGTTGTTGAAACGGGGGTTCCTCTACTACGGCCTTTCTTATGGCTTGTTGAGTAAATGGAGCTCCCAGCGATCCAGTCATATTTGTGCTTGTTGGATCCGACCTTTTACACCCATTCAGGCTTCAGACTTGAGCTATAGGAATTGTGCTTCCCAATGCTGATTTTATTGAAGTTGACAGATTTTGAGTCATCCTTTGTGGTTTTGGAATTCGGAGCCCACGAACATTCAGTAGTTGCTCGAGACCCATCTTCCCACTGGAACTTTGATTCTCCAGTCATTTAGAGGAATTTAGTATACTACAATCACTTGAACTGGTCGAGTCAAATTTTCCTTCGTTCTTCCTATAGTCCCTCCTGACAGGTTGACGAAGTGGGGGTTCTGCTACTACGGCCTTTCTTATGGCTTGTTGAGTAGACGGAGCTGCCAGTGATCCGGTCATATTTTAGCTTGTTGGATCCGACCTTTTACACCTATTCGAACCTTAAGCTTCAGGCTGTCGAAAGACTTCAAGCTTTTCCGGCTCAATTTTGTAGGAGCGTGCAGTCACAAAAGTCTTTTTCTTGACTTTTGGGTTTTGGTTTGTTGGAGAATGTGTCTCTAACTTTTGAAAGATCATATATGCATATACTTTGAAAAATAAGTATTTGTATTTTTTAGCACAAAGTAATATTTGAATTGATAATTTTATATATTTATTTGGGGATCTCGGCATGCAGCGTGATGTCGACCCGAATAAATATTTAAATAGCCCCCTATCTCGCAGGGACAATTTTAGAGCAGAATAGAATTATAATCTTTTGAAATTTTAAATATTTATTTGGGGATCTCGGCATGCAGTGCTATGTAGACCCAAATAAATATTTAAAATGCCCCCAATCTGATGGGGGGTTTTGAAATATATTCTCATAACACAAGAGAATTTCAAAATCTTGAATGCATACACTGACAGTAATGTATAAAAACTTAATACATTAAGCACAATATTTTCTTGGAAAGTTTCATGGCTAGTATTTTTTCAGATATCCGCCATTGATCGGCGGCATGGGCCTCTGACCATTCAGATCAATGAGTTGATAAGCGCCTCCATGGTACACCTTTTCAATGGAAAAAGGTCCTTCCCAGTTGGATACGAATTTTCCATCGATTTTTCTATGTGGGATGATGGGCCTTATCTGCACTAGGACCAATTCTCTTTCTTGAAATGATGGAGAACGCACCATTCGATCAAAAGATTTTGTCATTCTTGCCCGATATATTTTCAAGTTCTGTTGAGCTTGCAACCTGATTTCATCCAGCGCATCGAGCTCTTCCATTCTTTAACCGAACATTTTGTTCCCGAGTCATCTCATTCTGGATAGCAACTCGAAGGAATGGAAGTTCAACTTCTAGGGGCAGTACAGCTTCAACTCCGAACACTAGAGAGTAGGGAGTAGCTTTTGTTGGCATTTTATAAGTAGTACGATAGGCCCATAGCGCTTCTGCTATTTTCGTATGTCATTTTCTTTTATTCTTGGTGAGAATTTTCTTTAGTAATTTTACTAATGTCTTGTTGAAGGCTTCTGCCAATCCATTTGCTCTTGGATAGTATATGGATGAATATCGTGAATCGATTTTGTGCCGATCAACGAACTTATAAATTTTTGTACTTTTGAATGCAGCACCATTGTCTGAGATTATGCGGCGTGGCACATCGAATCTATAAACAACATTGTTGGTAAAGAAATTGATTACATGCTCAGACGTAACTTCTTTGAATGGAGCTGCTTCTGCCCACTTTGAGAAGTAGTCGGTTGCTGCCAAGATGAAGTGGTGTCCTGCTGATGACGACGGATCTATCGGCCCGATAATATCAGTACCCAAACATTCAAATGGCCAGGATGCTATCGTAGGGTGCAGTGGATTTGGCGGTTGATGTATAACATTATCGTGGATCTGGCACTACTGGCACCTCTTAGCATGATTGATACAATCTCTAACCAAGGTCGGCCAATAGTAGCCCATTCTTTTTATTTTGACTGCCATCTTGGGACCTGATTTGTGCGCTCCACAAAGTCCTTCATGAATTTCTGCTACCACATTTTCAGCTTCTCGAGTCCCTAGGCATCTTATCCACATTTGATCGAAAGCACGTCGATACAATATATTGTTGACGAATGCATATCGTAGTGCTCTCTTTCTGATTTGAGCAGCTAATGATTTGTCTGTTGGTAGCTTACTTTCTTTGAAATAATCTATGAAAGGTTGCCTCTAGTCATCATCTTTTTTGACATCTAGACAATGCCACCATGATTCTGAAGCTTGATTGGCCTTACATCTTTTCTTAGGAACTTGATGTTCTTCAAGTTGATTTTCGAGATCAACTGGTTGGGGAGGTTGAGGATCAACTGAAGTTGCATCCTGTTAACTTGAATTTGGTATTTCCTCTTCCTACGGGAATTATAATAGTGCTGGCTCTAGGATCTGATGACTATGCACCATAATTATGATGGGCCATTCATCATCCATATTTGCCATTTCTTTAGCCAGTTTGGCAAGGGAATCAGCTTTTCCATTTTGACCCGAGGAACTTGAGTTAATTTGATAACTAGAATTTGCTTCATATGTTCAAGAACTCACCAGTGATAGCAGGCTAACTCAAACTTGATGATTTTGTAAACTCCAAGTACTTGATTTATAACAAGTTGAGAATCACTGAAGATTTGGAGATTTTGAATTCGAATATCAATTGAAATCTCCAGTCCTGCTATTAAAGCTTCATATTCAGCTTCATTGTTGGTCTGAGGTTCAGTCAAGCTGAAAGAGAATCTCATTATGCCTCCCTCGGGCGCCACGAAAATGAGTCTGATTCCGGCTTGAGCTTCTTTTTTCTTTTCCAAAGTCGTTCCCTGTTGGCCTTCTAGATTTGGAGGCCAAGCACGTTTGATTTACGATGCTCCATCAAAGTACATTTTTCATACTCGTAGCATGATCTATTCTTCAACATTCATGATCTGCTCGTCAGGTAAATCATCGTTGAGCGGTGAATCTGCAAGGATAGGGTGTGCAACGAGAAAATCTACCAACACCTATCCTTTCACTGCCTTTTGAGGGAAATATGTAATATCAAACTGCAACAGTATCACTGCCCACCTCGCCAAACAACCTATAAACACTGGTCTTGTCATCAAAAACTTCAGTGGATCGATCTTTCATATCAATGTGATTTTGTGAGATAGCATATAATGGTGGAGCTTCTGAACTAAAAAAATAAAAGCCAAGCAATGCTTCTCAATTGGAGAGTAGCAGATTTCTGCTCATATCAACCTCCGACTGATGTAGTAGAGTGCATTCTCCTTGCCTTCTTCATTATGTTGGGCCAATAGTGCTCCGAGGGACTCTTCTAGTGCTTCTTTGTACAGTATAAGAGGCTTCCCCGGAATTGACGCTGCGAGAATGGGCGGATTAAACAAATATCTTTTGATGCTATCAAATACTTCCTGGCATTCTACGTTCCATTTGAAACAGAAATTTTTCTTCATTAGCTTTAAAAATCACTGGCACCTACCCGATAGATTTGATATGAATCTCCGAATGAAAGCCAGTTGTCTTTATAGCGAGCAAAGCTGTCGAAGGTTCTTTGGAGGTGGCATCTCCATGATCTTGTTGGGGTCAACTTCGATGCCTCGATCTCGAACAACGTACCACAGAAATTTGCCTGAGGATATCCCAAATACACATTTGAGAGGGTTCATCTTTAGATCATATTTTCTGATCCTCTCGAACACAATTCTCAAATCATCAATGTGGTCTTTTCGGTCCATGCTTTTAATGACCAAGTAATCTACATAGCATTCGACCTTTTGACGGATCAAATCTTCAAATATACGAGTCATCGCCCGTTGGTAAGTGGCACCAGCGTTCTTTAGGCCAAATGACATAACTGTGTAGCAGAATATGCAAATATGCATTCTGAATGATGTATGTCTTTCATCTTCATGCGCCATTTTAATTTGATTGTATCCCGACGATCCATCCATGAAGGAGAACATATCATAGTTGGATGTATTGTCAACTAGAAGCTCTGACATTAGGAGCGGAAAGTCATTTTTCGGACATGTCTTGTTGAGTTCTCTGAAGTCGATGCATATACTAATCTGACCATTCTTCTTATTTACAGGGATGATATTGGCAATCCAGTCGGCATATTTTTCTTCTAGGATGAAGCCTGCTTCTATGAGCTTCTTTGTTTCTGCAATCACCTGCTCTTCAATCTCCAATCTCATTCTCCTTGGAGCTTGCTTGACAAGTACTGCATCAGGCTTCATTGCTAATTTGTGAAGTGCCACTTCAGGGGATAAGCCAGGCATCTCAGCATATGCCAGGAAAATCAGTCCCTGAATTCACATAGTAGCTCTTTTATTTTTTCTACTTGATCTTCTGGTAGAAGAGAGCTAATGAAGGTTGGGCGAGGGTCTTCCTCAGTTCCCAAGTTGACTTCTTTGAGCAAGTCCATCGTAGCAGCCTGTCCACCGTCTTCCAGTTCTTCAGGTGCAGGCTTGGCCTCTACGGATTGATCATCATAAGCATCAGCTTCATAAATCTCATAAGCGTCACCATCATTGGATTCAATTTCATGCATGTGATTGCCCTATAAGTCTCTTTCCGGAGGAATTTTCTTTTGATGAATCTGATACCTTTATATGCATCTATATCGTTCTGTCATAGTGGATACAGATTCCTTCCATACCAGGGGCCCGAGCTTGTACGAAGCTGTCATTTGGTAGTAGAAATATTGATTTTCTTTCGTAGTATTCTTTGAATATTCTTGGTATTGAACTTGGGTAGCCTCGTAGGAAATAATTCTTCGAAGTCGAGGAGCATACAACTCCAATCATTATTCTCCTCTTTGCGTATTCCCATGGAATACAATACATTCTTTGGCACAGGTCCCATTTTTACGGGGAGGCAGATAGAGGGTGACGAGTTCTTCAATTTTATGAACCTCACGCGAAATGAATTCCTTAAAGTGTTGTAGGGGGATATGTGTGACTATGAGTACACTATCTGAAATTGATAGGTTTTCTATTCTTCTAGAGAACACATTCTGCCCCGTGTTCATATAAATAGAGTCGTAGGCATAAACATCATTTGAAAATTCAACCTCCCTACCCCATTCGTCCATGGACTGGCATAATTTCTAAGATTTAGTAGGAGTAACATCATCTTCATCTGTGTCACTTTCAAGATGAGATACAAATTTCTTTTCTTTGGAAATGGTCGGTGCCTTGGGAAGAGTCGGCGCTGTCTTCTTTCTCCCCACATACTTCTTCTGACCTTCCCATTTAGGTCGCTTTGTAGCCTCTGAATTTGATGCCCTAGCCTCAAGAGAACTCGAAGGCTTTTGCTTCTTTGGCATGAAGTACCGTGCATCTTCATAAATTGTTTCTTCATGAACTGTTAAGGGTTGAATATCACCATAAATTCTAAATTATTCTCCTTCTCTGAGATACTTCATACACTGGTGTAATGTTGAAGGGACAATGCCATATTCGTGCAACCAGGGGCGACCTAGTAGTGCCTTGAATGAAGTGTCCGCATCAATCACATGAAATTTAGCTTCTGTATGGAGTTTCCCAAATACAAAAGGGAGGATAAATGATCCAAGGGTTTTCTGCCCTTTCTCATGGAAGTCGTGCACCATCAACTTATCTTGTCCAAGATGTTCCACATCAAGGCAGAGGGATCTCAATGCTTTCAAGCTCATGAGATTTACGAAAGATCCAGGATCGATCAAAATTTGACTGATCATCATACCGTCGCTCTCTGCCGTAACATACAGAGGGCGGTTGTGATCTGCCATTCCAAGCATCATATCATCCTCAGCAAAGGTGATGAGGGGCTCATTTCGAGCTTGCAAGACTTCCGTCAAGTTGCGCTCAACAAAATATGCCTCATATCTTTCGGGGTCATTGAGATCTTGAATTAAAGTCTCTCGAAGGTCTTTAGACATCAATAAGGCATCATATATAATGAGTTGCACGGGATCTTCCTCAAGTGGGATAAGATATTATAATCTATCCCCTTGGGTGAAGTCTCTTTCTTTTTGGAGTTTTCAGAGATAATATTTTCATTGATAATTATATCATTTCCCTTATCTTTGTTAGGAGCCCCTTTCTTTAGTGGAGGTGGCAGTACCTTGCTACTTCTTAATTGCACCTGGGCCACCTCATCTGATTCAGACTTGTTTGATGAAGCATTCTCTTCAGAGTCAGCCATTTTCACTTCTGGGGATCCATCTGTAGACTCGGAATCGTCTCCCAGTTTCACTTGCTTCATTTGCGATGCTACGCTTGGGTCTGAATCTTCATCCTCTAGAAAATATAGATCTTCTTCTAAATTGTATTCCATTGATGACACCATCAGACAGAATTCAGGGGCCGCTTCTTCAGCGTATTTCTCCCTTTTTGTTATTTTTGATGTCGTAAATACGACTCGGCATGTCTTTGTAGGAAGGGATTCGACCTCAGCTTCTTCTTCCTTTTCATCTATTTTAAGCTCTTTCATAAAATCACCGAGCTTAATAGGCCTCCTAGTAGTCTGGTAATATTCACCTAGACTATCAATAACCTTTTGAGTTGCAGTCTTCTTTACCACAGGCTTCCTCAGCTTGGATTTCTTCTTGGAAGACTTTGACTTTAACTTTCCAGATTTTGATGAGCTAGCCTGACCAGGTTGCTGTTTAGAGGTGGATGCTTGTGACACAGGCAACCACTTTAGATTCAGCATTGGTTCAGTAGGAGACTTCCACTTCACACCAGGAACTCCTTCTAGCTGTTTCACCATTTTGGTTGTCTTCTTATAGACCACAGTCTCCCATTGGTCATCTTGAATAGGTTCTTTCATTTTTCCTTTAGGCGGGAGTACAGAAGAGGACGTGACTACCCGAGTGGATTTCTTTCTAGGACAAACTAACACATTATTTGATAATGTCAATTCTCCCACTTTATACTTCTTCTCTAGCCAATCTTTGAAGACATAGCAATCCTTAATTGGATGGCTAATCACCCGATGATATGGGCAGTAGTTTGGGTCGCCACTGGTTTGGACTCTTCAGGTCTTTTGCATTGTGGCAATTCCAAACCGCTCTTGAGTGCTTGTCAGAACAGTTTAGCAACACTCTCCCTCTTGAACGAATATTCTTTATTCATTTTCTCCTTGAGGGAGGGGAACATAAAATTGACTTAAAATTAATTAAACCATAAAATGATCATTAAAGTGCATTGAATTAAGTATTAATTATTTTCTGGAATTTGAAATTATTTAAAATAATTTTACTTAAAGTTCAAAATTATTTAAATTTTAACCATAACTAAATGTTTTGAAATTATTTAGAATATATATATTAAATGGAAGATTTATAAATTTTGGAATTTTTAATATATAATATATATTTTTTATTATTTAAAATAAATTTTAAATCATTTAAATGAATTTGACAGCATCGGCGGCGGCTTGAGGGCCATGTGGCAACTTTTGGTTGGGCCAGTGAAACTGCAGTGGCTACGCGGCATTTACCAATGATTGTCTCCGTCGATAATCATTAGTATTAAATGAATTCACAATAGCGCAGACACAATTTTAACTTATCTACATCAGCGTCGTCGCATAATCGTCTGATCTCTACTATTTTTAAATAAGCAGACCATATGTAGCCGGACAGAATAAATAACCTCAGGATCATATCTGTAGTTATTCAAAGCCGCGGAATGGCTTGATTTGGACTGTTGATTCCAGAAAATGTACACTCACTGCTGACTACAAATGACACCCTAGAAGCGATTTTTACTTCGTTCTATTAATCCAGACCATCAAAACTTATGAAACTTTAAACATAAATCTCCTAGAGGAATAGAAATATTGGGGAATACTTTTTTGGCTTGAAAAGCGCTTAAATAAAAGTTATTTAAACTTGAATCTAGTGACCTATAATTAGAGTTTTAAGGGATTTTACCAAGGAATTTGGGGGGAAAATGATATCTCTGAAAATGCAGTCTATCCTCGTATTAGTTCCTAGTTGAAGCCTTGACCAAATGAGCTGTGATTTGAACGGATAGAATTTTGGATGGACTTGAGCTTGAGTTCACCGGAATCCACTTGTTGGTAGGGTTTAACGGCCGAATATTGGTCGGGATGTGAAGGGGAAAAGCTTGAGGCGTTGAATGAGCAGAGGGATCGGCTGGAGGGGCTTGAGGTTGTGAGAGAAAGGCTAAAATAGAATGATCATTTATTTCATTATTTTGCCATATTCAAAATGACCCAGGTAGTTTGAATGGCTGGGATTGCTTGGGGGAGTTCCTAGATGAGTGTCATCTGTCTATGGATTAGGTAGGAGCAGGAGGTTCAAAGGACACAAGGACAAAGGACATGTAAATGTCATTTTTTCCCTTTATGGGCATGTGAAATGGTTAAGGACCACTAGATTTTGATCAAAGGGGTTAAAACAACTCTAGAAATGTTCTAGAGACTATTCAAACAGTTTGAGCTGAGTTAGCATGGGCATGGAGGTAATTTGGGCTAATTTGACCAAGTTATTTGAAAGCTTAATTTGACTGTTTGACTAATCAACAATCAAGTTGACTGCTGAGTTGGCATGGTGAGATAGATTGAGCTGGTGGATTGAGTTTAGAGAGGTTTAAATGGGGTAGGTTAGGCTTAAGTGGTGATTTAACCACCTTTGACCACTCCTAATGTTTATGTTAATTTTTTGACCAGTCAACATGCCACGTGGAGTGATGAGGTGGTATAAAGGGAGAGTGTTAAGTGCTTTGGAGGGAATATGAGGCCATGAGGTTGGAGCTTGAATAAGTATATGGGATTTTGAGTTGATTTGACCAAGTTAAAGTAAAATGATTTGGTCAAATTGACCATGGCTTGACTCCAAGCAAGTTTGAACATTTTTTAATCATGACTTAAAATTGATTTAAGGCTTAATGGGAAAAGAGACAATTTGAGTTGATTGGATGGAATGGTTTGAACATATGTTGAAATAGTTTGACTAAGTCTTAGTGAGTTGACTTGGTCAAACTTATTATCATTTAACTAACCAATGACTAGGACATGACTAGGCAATGGTTTGGATTTGATTTAAAGTTTGAATTGATTTGAGATCTAGATTGATCTTAGGGTATGGGAGAAGTCCTAGTGACCTCAAACAAAAAATGAAGTCAACATAGGTAGTCAAGTGTCCACAAGCAGGATTAGATATGATCTCAATCCCAATCTGGGAGTTCTGTTAGATTGGTATGGAGACCGACGATAGTTCCACTCCGTATATTTTCTAAGGGACCATCTGGTATAGACAGTGGATGTGGTTCTGTGGTAGGCACAGTAACAAGTAGACCGCTTGGCAGTGATTAGAGAGAGCTTAGTAGTTCAGTTGCTCCAACTCCAATTCAATCATGTTATATTTTATTAGATTCTTAAATAATTATTAATCCATCTATAAAAATAAATAATTAATATAAATAAATAAAAGATAATAGAATATAAATATTAGTAGTAATAATGTAATTATATTTTTATATTATTTATTTATTTTCTTTAATATAATTAATAAGCTATGTATGTTAAATTGATATGGTTGTACATGAATGATTATTGGTAGTTAACTGAGAGAAAAATGAATAAATTAGTTAAATAGATAATAAAGAGAAAAAACAGTAATTCCATTTTAGATCTTGGGGTGTTACACTAATGCACTAGTCCTTTTTATGGATTCGATGAATAAAATATTTAGAGATTATCTGGAACATTTTGTTAATAATTTTAGAAATTATATTTTTGTTTATTTTACTTTTAAGAAAGATCATGCCAATCATGTCAGATATTTGAGGATTATTTTGGAGACTCTAAGATAGTATTAGCTATATGCAAACTTTTTTAAATGTGAGTTTTAGCTGAGGAGTACTTTTTTTGGGGTATGTGGTGAGTATTGATGGTATTTTTATAGATTTCTAGTAAGTTCAGATAGTTACTAGGTGGCCCAGGCCTACTACTATGTTTGAGACACATAGTTTTTTGGGTATGATTATATATTACAAGAAATTTGTGAGAGAATTTTCTCAAATTTTTGCATCTTTAACGAGACTGAGTCAGAAGTCAGTAGGTTTTATTTAGAAATTTAAATGCGAGGAGAGTTTTTAAAGACTAAATGACTATTTGACTTTTTCTCCAGTTTTGACTCTTCTATCTATTATAGGAGAATTTTAGATGTGTTCGGGTACAACATGGAAATATGATATCTGATCCCTCTAAACAATTGAAGCCATATGAGAGAAACTATATGACACATGATCTAAAACTTGTTGTTATAGTATTTGCTCTGAAGTTTTGGAGATACTATTTATATGGTATCACTTATGAGATTGTCACTGATCATCAAAGTTAAAAGTACATATTTATTTAGAAGAATCTAAATTTGAGGCAAAGGAGATAGCTTGAATTGATTAAAAATTATGATATGATAATTCAGTGTCACCCTGATATGGCTAATATGGTGACAGATACTCTGAGTAAAAAATCTTCTAGATTATCATGTATTCATCTTACTCCTGAAGAGTGATTGATATGGGATATGGAGATATTACTATTGGAGATGATTTCTTCTACTAGTTAGGATTCCAGTATATTGGCTTAAATGATCATTCAACATTCTTTGCAAAAAATATTCATAAGCTCAAAAGTCACATACATAATATTCAAAGTTGATTGATCGGATTATATCTAATAAGAAATTTGAATTATGAGTGTCTGGTTCTGATACTATTTTCTATAAGAATAGATTATGGGTCCCTATTTTTGGAGATTTAAGATGAGATATTTTGCATGAGGCTCACTATTCAGGCCATATTATTTACACATGAAGCAATAAAATGTATAATGATTTGAAAGAAATATTTTAGTTGTCTTAATTGAAAAAGGATGCTAGAAATATTGTTTCAAAATATCAAGTTTGTTAGTTACTAAAGGCAGGCATTATGCCTAGGAGATTTTTTGCAGCCATTATCCATTCCAAAGTGAAAAAATAAGAAAAAATGTTCATGAATTTTACTATGAGTTTTCCTAGGTCGAGACTTAGACATGATGACATTTAGGTTATAATTGATCGACTGACAAAGTATATTCATTTCATTTTGATCCAACAGTCTGATTCAGTAGATAAATTGGCACAAGTATACGTGAGTGAGATTATCATATTACATGGTCTCTGATAGAGATAGTAGATTTAACTCCAGACTATAAAGGGATATTCACCATGGTTTGGATACTAAGTTGTATTTTAGTACTACATTTTATCTTCAGACTGATGGACAATCTGAGAGGATTATACAAGTACTGAAAGATCATTTGAAGTAGTGTATTTTAGATTTTGGTGGCAGTTGAAAAGATCGTATTCCTTTGATTAAGTTTACTTATAATAAAAAAATTTAGTCAAGTATATGTATGGCTCTATATGAAGCTCTATATGGTAAGAAGTGTCTTACACCGCTAGCTTGGATATATGGAGGTGGGTGAAAGACCATTGATCAAACCAATATTATTATACAATGCCACTAAAAATAACCATCTAATCAGAGATAGATTGAAAGTAGTACAAGATAAGCATAAATAGTATTTTGATACTAAGCATTAGGATGTAGAGTTTCAGATATGAGATTTTATATACGTGAAGACGGCATCAATGAAAGGTATTAGAAGATTTGGCAAGGAAGAAAAGTTGAGTCAAAGGTATGTTGGACCCTTTGAAGTAGTTAAAAGGATTGGGAAATCTACCTATAAGTTACAATTGCTAGATCACAAATCAGAAATTCATAATGTGTTAAATGTACCACTTCTTAGAAAATGGGCATATGATTATGAAAATAGGATACCAACTGAACACATCGATATACGTTTGAATCCAAGCTACATAGAAGAATTAGAGAGGGTTATAGCTTACGATGTAAGATAATTAAGGAATAAACAGATTTTAATAATGAAAGTCCGGTGAAAGAATAGAACTGAAAGAGAAGATACTTGAAAAAAAAGGTTTGAGATGATAGCCGTATCCTAATTTGTTTGTGTGGTCTGAGATCAACACTTTTCTAAGGAGGGGAGAGTTATGATACCTCTAAATTTAGTGTTCAACTATACTTGTTCTAACATGAATTGAAAATGTAAATATTTTAAATTTTGTATTTTAAACCCAATTACATGTATTTATAAATGTTTTGGTGTATACAAAAGTTGTGCATATATTCTGAAATGAGTCCTAGGGGTTTGGAATGCATATTGGTGAAATTCTAAAAAAAATCCCCTAAAGCATCGCAATATTGGGTGTTCAAGAGTCACAATATTACAGTGGTGCCTAGGTGTTGAATGGTGACATTGCAACACTATAGTCTCAAATTTTGAGAATTTAAACTATCATAGCAACATTAGGCCACTTTTTACACTTAAATATAATATTAAATATATTATTTCATTTATTTTGCTTGACATTGGCAGCCAAAGGAGAAAGAGAAGGTGAGGAATTTTGAGAGAAAAGAAGAGTATTTTGGCCGCTTCGGTCACTTTTAGCCATTTGACCAATTTAGAAAGTTTGTGATTTGAGATAGGTCACATTATGCCTATCTTATTTTAAAAAATTTTAAGTTTTTTTCAATTTTTTTGATTAAATTTATATTTTCGTTATCAAAAAATGATGGTAACTTTGCAGTAGAAAAACTTTAACCGCTTAACTTTTTATATGTTATAACAAAGATTGAGATTTTGAATATTTTGATCAATATTTTTTAAAAATTTTATAGCTGAGGTTTTGGATATTAAGCTTTATTGAATAAAAAATAATTCAAACTCTAAAAAAACAGTGTTGTAGTATGATTAAAATCTTAAAAAGATATTTAAAACAATATCTGATAAATTGGTTATGTTTTGAAACTGTGTATTTTGTATTAAATAGAATTTTTTGTTGCTTACCATTGTAAAAAATTGTGCAATTATGAAATGTGCCTAATTATACTTAAATTGCTACAATATGATGAAATATGTGTTTATAAGATTGAGTTATGTGATATTGAATAGTTTTGATATGAAAAAAATATATGCTACGAGATATAAAGGATCAAAATCCTTTGAGATTCTATTTATGACTAAGAAATTGAATTTGAAAATTTGTCTGTTGGGAGTCATAAGAGGCTAAAATCCTTTGAGATTCTATTTAAAATAGGGAAAAATTCTATTGAGAGTCTTAAGGGGCTAGAACCTTCTAAGATTCTTTCTGGAATAGAGAAATCTACAATATGAACTATTATGTAACATGCAGTTCAGGTTAATTGACTGCTCAATATTACTATTTGAATCTTTAGATAACTACTATACTTTTTTTTACTTTGCTCGGCATAATGATTTATTATATTGTATTTAACTGCATTTAAATATTCTAAAAATATTTAATAAAAGAAATAATTTAAAATTTTAGATCGGCATTCAAGGCTTATTGCGCTATTGTATCTCACTTTGGTTTTGCATTATGTTCTATGAATTTATAGTTTAACAGCCTGTTGATTAGCAGTTCAGAATATGATCTAAGTTTACATAGGTATTTCTCTGTTTTAGTTTTTGTACAATCATGACTAGCTCTAGATATATTTTGCTATACTCTCCATTATGTAGCCATTTATTGTAGTGTATATCATGTATATACATTTTGATGAAATGAATTAGCTTATTTCATGGATGAATTTATTTTTAATACTCTGAATGTTTTTGTAGCTTTGTAGTCTTTTGTTTGTTTAAAATATACGTTGGAAGATAATCTGAAACATTTTCATAATTAGATATTAGGATTTGCTTGTCACAACTCAACACGATAGGACTTGTTCTATTGGGTTGTGAAATATTTGCTCTTTCCTGTTCTCTATGTTCAACTACTCTTCTCTACTGCCCAAGTTCTTTGAGAATTGCTTCTATGGTTGTCACTATGAAAAAAAATCTATAAGTTCTGAAGGATTTCAAGCACATACATTCCTTCAAAATAATGTCTTCTCCAACAAAGACTATTTATAACATTTACCTTTTTACGAATAAGAACTTTATTGTTAGTCTCCACAGAGAATGTGAGCATCCTAATACTACATACAATGATGCGTTATGTTTCCACCGATATCAATGTAGACAATGATGACTTAATTTAATAAATATTTAATATCTAATTATATTGAAAATTATCTAATTAATTAGTTTTTTTAAATAACTATTTATGGAACTTGCTCTCATACTAATGATTTTATTAATTAGGTAAGTATTGTTTAAGTATATTTAATTATTAATAATACTATTAATTAACTTATTAGGCGCTTAAATATTCTACTACTAATTAATTATTTAATTATTATTTACATTGTTAATTAAATAATTAATTATTCTTTTTCAAATTCTAAACCTTAAGCAAATGATATTTATTTTTAAGTATTAATTATACTACTAATTATTTAATTAATATTTAATATTTTAAATCATATAAATTATGATAAATTATATTAATTGGATGAACACCCTCTAGGGTTTGCTTTTCATCTCCATTTCTTCATTTGTTGTTATCGTATTGCTTTTCCTCGACGTGATTTCTTCATTGCTGATTTCGGCCTCACGTGCTTCGTGTGAAGCAGTGTGTTCAAAGAGTGGTTAAAGAAGCTTCTTTGCCTCCTCCTTTGATGGTGTTGGGTCGGAATTCACGTCGAGATATCGCTCACTACGAAAGGTAACCATCTTCACCTCCTCTTTCAAGATGGGAGCTCACTAATTTGTCGCATGAGAACTTGGACAATACATAAATCCCTTCAAATCAATTGATCGATAGGATTTAGTAAATCAAGAATTTACACTATAAATCAGGCATTTATGTTGTGAATTCAGAATTTGCGATTGATTCAGATTTACTGCATGCTCTCAAATCATTTTGTAGGATTTATGACAAATATAACATAGCTCTTGCTACCAAACAACCCCTTAATATTATGAGGACTTAAATTCAATATCATTGCTATTTAGAGGCTATTTGGATAAAAGATTTATGCATAATTAGAAAATGATTTATGCTAAATTCCTTTAAATTGGATTTGAGGACATCTTAAATCTCACGACAAAACAAATTGGATTCCGCTTCGTTTTTTTTTCTTTTTTAGTAAATCTCAGATTTACTAAATCTAGGAGTTTAACAAATCTATAGTGTCGTTAATTTTGATCTGACGTCATCGAAGGAGGCGAAGAACCTTCTTTAGACTCTTTCAAAATGTTACTTCATGCGAATCATAGAAGCCAAAGCCACAACAAAGAAATGGCCACGAGGAACAGCAAACACTAGATAGGAAAAGCATTGACAATGACCAAATATATGAAAAATTATAGAAAAAGACAAGCAATAAAAAAGAGAATACCATATGCTCTTGTCTAGACTACGATTTCACTTTTATCAACTTTTTTAATTTTGCTTTCTTCCCTCTCTTTACTATAATTTATAATTAAACTTTTATTTAAATTATTTGATAATTAAGATAGCTTCTAATTATGTTATTTATAATCATAAATTATTGATGATAATTAAAAGTGAAATTAATTAGTAACTATCATTAAAATTTTAAAATAAATTATAATTTTTATGGAACTAATCATCTTAAATCTTAAGTTACATTGTCAAATATTTTCATAGCATTTATCAGAATTTAACATTTATTTGTCAAACGATTTTCTGGATTTAACACTCATCATCAACAACAACAAAAACATCAAGCCTTTATCCCACTATATGGGGTCGGCTACATGAATCATTTTTCTCCATTGTATCTGGTTAAGAGTCCAATTCTCTTTTAGATCTAATAAGAAAATGTCATTTCTAATATTTTTTTAACCAAGTCTTTGTAGGTCTACCTCTACCTTTCTTTCCATTTGTTAAATCTTACACATCTACTATATATCCTAGCCGGATCATTGGAAAGCCGCTATTTTATGTGACCAAACCATAAGGTGACTATCTCTAATATTATCATCCACTGGTGCTACTCCAACCTTTTCACTTGTATGCACATTTCACATCTTGTCTTTAAGACTAAAGTCACTCATCCACCAGAGCATCCTCAGCTCTGCAACACTTAATTTAATATTATGCTTTTTTAACTACCATCTTATAGAATTTTCTCTTAAGTTTTGGTGGTACTTTTCTATCACACAAAAAGCCTGATGCATTCCTCCACTTCATCCATCCAACTTGAATTCTACTAATAATATCCATCTATTTCACCACCACTATGAATAATAGACCCAAGATATCTATAATGTATACTCTTATTAATGACTCGATCGCTCAAAGTCACAAACCCCCCACTAGATCTATTACTACTAAAATTACACTCCATTTATTCAGTTTTAGATCTACTCAAAGAAAAACCTTTAGACTATAAGGTTGACCTCCATAATTCAAGTTTACCTTCAACTCCCTCTTTTGTCTTATCAACAAGAAAAATATCGTTAGCAAAAAGCATACAACATGGAACATCCTCTTGCAAATCTCTAGTAAGAACATCCATGACTAAAGCAAAAAAGATATGGGCTTAATGCTGATCTTTGTTGTAATCCAATAGAAATTAGAAAATACTTCGTCAAACCATCTTGTGTTTGAACACAAGTAATAGCACCATCATACATATTTATAATGACTTGAATGTAAGCATTTTTAATCCCTTTCTTTTTTTAGAACTCTCCATAGCACTTCTCTTGGAACTTTATCATATGATTTCTTTAAATCAATAAATATCATATGAAGATCTTCCTTTTTCTCTCTATACTTCTCCATCAAACCTCTCAATAAATGTATGGCTTCCATAGTATACCTACCTGGCATGAATCCAAATTGATTTTGAGAAACATTAGTATCAAGTTGTAACATATGCTCTATAACTCTCTCACATAGTTTTAAAGTATAACACATCAACTTAATTCCTCTAAAATTTGCATAATCTTGTGCATCACCATTATTCTTAAAGATAGGAATCAACACATTCATTCTCCACACATATAATATCTTTTTAATCTTCAAAATAATATTAAAAAGTTTAGTAAGCCAAGAAATTCCATTATATACTAAGCATTTTCGCACCTCTATTGGAATATCATCAGGTCCAACAGTTTTCCCACATTTCATTTTCATTAAAGCCTCTCTAAATTCAATTTTAGTAATACACAATAAAAATAAAAAACACTATTTTTATTTAGAGTGTTAATATCACTAAAGTCAATCATATTTTTTCAATCTTCATTGAAAAGCTTAAAAAAATATCTCATCCACCTTTATTGAATATCCTCTAATAAAAAAAGTACTTTTTGATCTTCATCTTTAATGCACTTCACTTGAACTATTCTTACTACTCATATCTCTTTATTTGCCTAGCTTATGCATATATATTTTGCCCTCTTTAGTATCTAATCTATTATATAAATCATTAAAAGCTAAAGTCTTTGCATCACATAATGCTTTCTTAGACTCCTTACGAACAACTTTATATATTTTCTAATTTTTAGAATTTGTATATTTAAATTAATTTTTATAATAGAGTTTCTTATTTTTTATCTTTTCTTGCACATTTTGATTTTACCACCAATTATTTTTACTATTAAAAGCTTTTTATTTTGATACTCCAAGCACATCCTTTACAGCAATCTTAATATTATAATCTACTATTTCCCACATAACATTAGCTTCTTCACGCACCAACAAAATCTTAAGATCGTGAATCTTACTCTTGAATATATTTTTGATAGAGTTCTTTAAATGCCACCACTTAATCCTAGAATAATGATATACTACATTTTTCATACTCTGCCCATTCATCTTAAAATTAAAAAACTAATAAACATTATTGGGTACATAGACATTCACTTGAAATAATTTTATAATCTCTACAATATAAATGATCTATTTTTTTTACAAAGAAATAATCAATCAGAATTTTACTATATGCATTATTATAAGTGATGTGATGGTCATCTATTTTTTAAAATAAGATATTAGCAATAACAAAATCATAAGCTAGAGAAAAATCTAATATATTCTTACCACCTTCATTAGTCACTCCAAACTCATAACCACCATGAATACTTTTAAAATTCTCTACCTCTCTACCAACATATCCATTTAAATCTCCAATAATAAAAACTCTTTCTTCAAGAGGTACCTTTTATATTTGTTGCGTCCAGGAGTATTCACGGCTGTAGAGAAATATAAGGTTTAACAACTTAACGTTGTACGAAAATCCGGTACGCACACAGATAAATAAAGAGAGTGCGTCATTCTCTAGCATTTATGAGAGACACCAAAATTTTTACGTGGAAAACCCCTGAAAGGGGAAAAAATCACGAGGCCTAACCCAGTTTGAATGAATCCACTAATATTGCAGTTGATTACAAATAAGGCCTTTTCTTGAGGGAATGCCTTAGCTTGATGTACATCTTATAGGATACATTACATGTTGAGAATACAGAGAATCACGGTTGACGTGTTTTTCTGGTCAGAAGGACCATAATCTAGTGACGGAGGTCATAAAGACCGTTGTCTGGCGATGGAGGTTGGAAAGACTATAGTCAGCGGCTGACGTAAGTCAGGAGGATCGTAGTCGGCTAACGACAAAGGTCGGAAGGATTGTAGTCGGTAGGCGACATAAGTTAGAAGGATTATAGTTGGCGGAGGATGGAAGTAAGAAGGATTGTAGTTGGTGGGCGACGTAAGTTAGAAGGACCGTAGTCGGCTGGCGACGGAGGTCGGAAGGATTGTAGTTGGTAAGTGACGTAAGTTAGAAGGACCGTAGTTGGATGGCGACGGAGATTGGATGGACCGTGTCAGGTAGAATCCAGTAATGGACGGAAATCCAACATCAGATATATGTCTGACAAAAATCTGATATCAGGTAGAAGTCTGACGTCGGGTAGAAACTTGGCAACGAGCAGAGGTCCGATGTCGGGTAGAAGTCCAACGTCATGGCAGCCGAGGAGAACTATGGTGTTAGATGGTATTCGGGCAGAACTCCAACGTCACTTGGAGTTCAGGTGAAACCACAGTGTCACTTGGAGGTCGGGCAAAATTCTGGCACCAGTTGGATGTTGGGATGAATTTCGCCGTCACTTGGAGGTCGGGTTGAATTTTGGTGTCACTTGGACATAATTTCTTCATTTCATGAAAGTTGGGCTAAATTCCGGCGTCACTTGGACAGAATTCCGGCGGTGGTGGTCGAGGAGTTCTTCCCTCCTATCCTTCTTTTATTATCTTCTCCTTCCTCTCTTGCTTCTTGCTTCTTGCTTGGATCACCTCTCAAGAGAAATGAGGGGTTTATTTATAGATATTATGGAGTGGCATGGCCTGTAAATAGGAGGATCAAGGAAAATGTGGAGTGGTTCGATGGACAGCCGATATTGAATCCCTTGATCATGGACAGTTTGTCAGATATTTAAAGGTCTTAATGGTGTCAGAATTTAGCAATCTTAGGCTTGTTGGATTTGGCTCACCGAGCAGCTCGATTTGATTATAAGCACGTCATGTTTGGAAACCCTTTGGTAATCCAAATTATGGTTTGAACCTTCTAACAGCTCTTCCGGTCCTTGATTTGGACTCATTTGGCCACGGATTGAGTCGAATTTGGTGTCGTTGGGTTCGTATTTATGAGACGCTCAGTTTGACTATAAGTTTACTGAAATTGGAGTTCAGGTGATCCCAGATTTAATTTTTGGAGCTTCCATCTTGATTTTTCCTTGAGATTCGTGCCCGATAAAGATAATTTTTGCATGATATATTAGTTTCCCCTCTATTTTCGGACATCGAAGCTCCAGGAGTCCGAAATACTTGTTCCAAAATTTTATATTGGCCGAATCGCAAAAAATTGCGCTCCAAAAGTTGAACACTTGCACAAACTTGCTCATAGAGGCCCCATTGGGCTCCGAAAATATCAAAATTGAGTTCGGAATGTTGAAAAACATGTCCGAGTACTCCAAAAATGTCAGATTTGGACCGTCCGGGCCGAAAATCGGGCCCGGACACGTGTAGGCAGCCTAACCGGCCGGCCGATGCCTGCCACTGCCACCTTGCGCTAACAGGCGCGTCCCACGCGGTTGCTTATTTTTATTTTTTTGTGTGGGGCCCACAAAAATTTAAAAAAAAATTCCAAAAAATTTTAGAAAAATTTGAAAAACATTAAAAATTTAAAAAATCTAGAAACTTCTCTCTTCCTCCTAAAAATGCTATAAATAACCCCCTATGGCAAGAGGAAAACTTGCACCTTCTTCTTTTTTCCTTCTAGTTTTCTGACAGTTGAGGCTTTCCGCTGTTTTTCAGTAGGTGACTTTCCCTACTTGACTTAGCACCCATCCTCTTGTATAGAAGTTAAAATTTTCTCCTCTTTTTCTTCTTCCGGCTTTCTTATAGTGGAGGCATTCCGCTGTTTTTCATAGGTGATTTTCCCTACTTAAATTGGCGCCCCTCCTCTTATACAGAAGTTAGAATTTCCTATTCTTTCTCTCCTATTTTTTTTCTTGCTCTAGAGGCCTTCCTCTTTTTTTTCATAGGTGACATTCCCTACTTAATTCAACGCCCCTTTTTAGTGTGGAAAGAAAAATTATTTATCCTTACACTTTCTTCTTTTATGTCGATCTTCTTACAATCAAGGCATTCCGCTATTTTTTGTAGGTGACTTTCCCTACTTAACATCAACTCCCCTATTCTTGTGTAGAAGTTGGACTTTTTATAGCCGTTTCTTTTTTTTCTCCTTCCCCGTTATAACTTTCTAACAGTTGAGGCATTCTCCTATTTTTTATAGGCGTCATCCCTTACTAAAATTCAGGGCCACTCTCCGTGTAAAGAAGTTTAGAATTTTCGCAGCTGTTCATTTTCTTCTCCTCGAGTCATCTTCTTACATTGGAGGCATTCCACTGTTTGTGATAGGCGGCATTCTCCTATCGAGTTTTACTGCCCCTATCTTGTGAAGAAAAATATATTTTTTTCTTGGTCTTCACTTGCGAACTTCTTCTTACATTGGAGGCATTACACTATCATAGATAGGCGGCATTTCTTTATCAAGCTTTAGTGCTCCTCACTTGTGTAGAAGGAGTCGCGATGAGAAGCTATCTTCTTAAAAGATGATCCTTGATAGAAGAAGGCAATTGCTACTTGTATGTGAGGGTGATTTGAGAAGATCTAGCAGCAATAGTGTCTGGGAAGAGAACTAAAAGTAATGAGTAGACGAGAAGAATTTCAACACCATCTGAGCAGAAGTTTGTCAACAATTGACAGCCGAGTTAAAGACCATTGGCAGTCAACGACCAATGTAGAGCTGAAGGAGAAAGTTCTAGGGTGCGCTCGAGCAAGAAGTCGATGATGGCCGATATGAAGTGAAGGACCACCAACAAATATTAGACGAATGGCTGATGATGGCGGGAGTCCAGTGGCATATTGCTATTTTAATATGTATCCATATTGAAATTTACGGACATCAGATATCCTTTATGAAGTGGTGTACACTGTCAGCATTCTAGAGACACACTAATAGTGTTAATTGAGTTGAGGCCTGATGAAGACCAAATTATAATCTTTCTATGAAGAAGAATTTATATGAGATGCTTGTGTGCAATAGAGAAGAAGTCACTTAAAACCACTAAGGATTTTTGACTATTTTGAAGTTATTTGTTGCTTGATGATAGTAACTTGTACGAATGATGCCACTATACTTTTGATTTCAGCTTGAGAATAAATGTACACTTAAACTTGATGTATAATTTTGCATTGTAACTCCAGTAATATTGTATATGAAGTTGAGAACTTATCCCTTAGAGAAAATTGAATTTTTTATACATTTTTTAGATATGCTTTGATATCTCGCCCCCCATATTTTTGGAGGCACTGTTAGACTGCTAAAGTCTTTATATGAGTGATGATTCTATCAACCACTTGCTTTCATGAAATCTTTATAGAGAGAATTTTGTTCACTCAGAACATTGCTCGATGATGCTGACTTCTATAAAAGAGGTTACAAGAATCCACTAAGGACGTATGACTTATCCGAGGTTATATGTCAGAGCACTGCTCGATGACATTAATCTGTATGGAATAGGTTGAGAAAATCTAGTAAGGATGTGAGACCTATCCAATATTGTATGTCAGAGCTCTGCTCGATGGTGTTAACTTATAGGGAAGAGGCCGAAAGAATCCACCAAGGATGTAAGACATATTCGAGGTTGTACGTTAGAGCCTTTGTTCGACGATGTTAACTTATGTGGAAGAGGTCAAGAGAATCCACCAAGGATGTCAGACCTATCAGAGGTTGTACGTCGAAGCCTTTGCTCAACGATGTTAACCTGTATGGAAGAGATTAAGACAATTCACCAAGGATGTGAGACCTATCCAAGGTTTTATGTCGGAGCCTTTGCTCAACGATATTTTCCTATATGAAAGAGGTCTAGAGAATTCATCAAGGATGTGAGACCTATCCGATGTTATATGTTAGAGCCTTTACTCGATGACATTATCTTATATGGAAGAGGTCGAGAGAATCCACAAAAAATATGAGACCTATTAGAGGTTGTATGTCGGAGCCTTTGCTTGACGACGTTAACCTACATGGAAGAGGTCGTGAGAATCCACCAAGAATATAAGACCTATCCGAGGTTGTATGTCAGAGCCTTTGCTCGATAACATTAACCTGTGTGGAAGAGGCTGAGAGAATCCACCAAGAAAGTGAGACCTATCCAAGGTTATATGTGGGAGCCTTTGCTCGATGATGTTAACATGTATGGAAGAGGTTGAAAGAATCCACCAAGGATGTAAGAACTATCCGAGGTTGTATGTCGGAGCCTTTGCTCGACAAAATTAACCTGTGTGGAAGAGGTCAATCGAGTCCACCAAGGATGTGAGACCTATTCGATGTTGTATGTCGGAGCCTTTGCTCGACGACATTAACCTATGTAGAAGAGGTCGAGAGAATCCACCAAGGATGTGATACCTATCTGAGGTTGTATGTCAGAGCCATGCTCGATGACATAACCTGTGTGAAAGAGGTCAAAAGAATCCACCAAGAATGTGAGATCTATCCAAGGTTCTATGTTGGAGCCTTTGCTCGATGACGTTAACATGTGTGGAAGAGGTCAAGAGAATCCGCCAAGGATATGAGACCTATCCGAGGTTGTATGTCAGAGCACTTTGCTCGATGACATTAACTTGTGTGGAAGAAGTCGAGAGAATCCACCAAGGATGCGAGACCTTTTCGAGGTTGTATATTAAAGCGCTATGCTCGATGACGTTAACCGTATGGAAGAGGTCGAGAGAATCCACCAAGGATGTGAGACCTATCCGAGGTTGTATGTTAGAGCGCTTTGCTCGATGACGTTAACTTGTGTGGAAGAGATTGAGAGAATCCACCAAGGATGTAAGACCTATCTGAGGTTGTATTTCAGAGCCCTGCTCGATGATGTTAACCTGTGTGGAAGAGGTCGAGAGAATCCACCAAAGATGTAAGACCTATCCGAGGTTGTATGTCAGAGCATTTGCTCGATGACGTTAACCTGTATGGAAGAGGTGAAATCAAATCCCCTTGGGATTGATTTTGCCTTGATTGGGAGGAGGCGAATGCCACGTGTATCCCGAATCAAATGTAAAGAATGATCTATCTTTAGACTGTTACTACCTTTTTGTGGTCAAGATTAAAACCTTGCCCAAAGAGTAGAGCAAAAGACTATATACAGCTTGCAAGTGATTGAAAGTATCCTTGTATTTGCTGGAGTTTTTCTAAAATATCTTCTTCATATTGAAAGCATTAGAGGATCTTTTTAACCACGATCGAAGTCAAAGTTGCCCCTTAGTCCGCATCTGATTCTTATAAAATTAATGCAGTAATGGTTGATGTCAAGAAGTTCACATGAATGGCCTTCTGAGATTGGAGAAAAATTTGCCCCCTAGTCGGGAACCATGTTCCCACAGATGCGCCAAATTGTTACGTCCTGGAGTATTCGCGGCGGTAGTGAAATATAAGGTTTAACATCTTAGCATTGTACGAAAATTCGATATGCCGATAGATAAATAGAGAGGGTGCGTCATTCTCTAGCATTTATGAGAGACACCAAGATTTTTATATGAAAAATCCCTGAAAAGGAGAAAAAACCACGGGGCCTAGCCCAGTTTGAATGAATCCACTAGTATTGTAGTTGATTACAAATAAGGCCTTTCCTTGGGGGAATGCCTTAACTTGATGTACATCTTATAGGGTAAATTACATGTTAAAAATACAGAGAATCACGGTTGACGTGTTCGTCTGGTTAGAAGGACCATAATCTAGTGACGGAGGTCATAAAGACTGTTGTCTGGCGATGGAGGTTGGAAAGATTATAGTCAGCGGGTGAAGTAAATCAGGAGAACCGTAGTCGGCTAACGATAGAGGTCAGAAGGATTATAGTCGGTAGGCGACGTAAGTCAGGAGGATTATAGTCGGCAGGCGACGGAGGTCGGAAGGACTGTAGTCGGTGGGCAACGTAAGTTAGAAGGACCATAGTCGGCTGGCGATGGAGGTTAGAAGGACTATAGTTGGTGAGCGACGTAAGTCAAAAGGACTGTAGTCAACTGGCAACAAAGGTAGAAAGGACAGTGTCAGGTAGAATTCGACAATGGACGGAAATCCAACATCAGATATATGTTTGGTGAAAATCCGACATCAGGTAGAAGTCTGACGTCGGGTAGAAACTTGGCGGAGGTCCGATGTCAGGTAGAAGTCCAATGTCAGTTAGCGGCCGAGGAGAACTATGACATTAGATGATATTCGGACAGAACTCGGGCGTCACTTAGAGTTCAGGTGAAACCCTAGCGTCACTTGGAGGTCGGGCAAAATTTCGGCACCACTTAAACGTTGGGATGAATTCCGTCGTCACTTGGAGGTCGGGTTGAATTCCAACATCACTTGGACAGAATTCCGGCTTTTCGTGGAAGTCGGGTTGAATTCTGGCGTCACTTGGACATAATTCCAGCGGCGGTGGTCGAGGAGTTCTTCCCTCATGTCCTTCTTCTCTTCTCTTCTCCTTCCTCTCTTGCTTCTTGCTTCTTGCTTAGATCATCTCTCAAGAGAAATGAGGGGTCTATTTATAGATATTATGGAGTGGCATGGCCTGTAAATAATAGGAGGATCAAGGGCAAATGTGGAGTGGTTCGATGGATGACCGATATTGAATCCCTTGATCATGGACTGTTCATCAGACATTTGAAGGTCTTAGTGGTGTCATAACTTGGCAATCTTTGGCTCGTTGGATTCGTCTCGTCGAGCCACTCAATTCGATTATAAGCATGTCATGTTTGGAAATTGTTTGGTAATCCAAATTGTGGTTTGAACCTTCCAACAGCGCTTCAGGTCCTTGATTTGGACTCATTTGGGCTTGGATTGAGTCGAATTTGGTGTCGTTGGGTTCGTATTTCCGAGACGCTAAGTTTGACTATAAGTTTACTGAAAACGGAGTTCAGGTGATCCCATATTTAATTTTTGAAGCTTCCGGGTTGATTTTGCCTCGAGATTCCTGCCCGATCAAGATAATTTTTGCATGATATCGCAGTATTAATTCTGTTAAGTCATTCCAAAATTTTAATTTTGAGCACATATACAATCCTACTTGAGGAGCATAAGAACTTATAATATTAATAATTTATCATTAACAATAATCTTCAAAGCTATAATTCTATTTTCAATTCTATCAATTTTACAACTTTATCTTTCATACTCATATATAATCACACATACCATTTCTAATACGACTCCTATTAGAATACCAAAGTTTAAACACTAAACTATCAATCTCATTAGCCTTCTCTCACACCCATTTAATTTTCTAAATGAATATAATATTTATCTTCCTAAGGATCATAATATCAATTAATAAAGATTTAAAACTCAAGATTTCGTAAATCCAAATTCACAGGATTTACTAAATCCTATTTGCGTTAAATCCTACTTGTTGCCAAACAACCCCTTAGATAGATAAAGTTGAATCCTACTTGTTGCCAAACAACCTCTTCAAGGGGCTTCAAATTTTATGATCCCGTATTTAAAAAAATAAATAAATTATAGATACATTTCTTCCATATATAAAAGAATTTAGTCTATTATTATCAAGGTTGTGAAAATCGAATATAATAATTATAATATATATTATAGCAAATTTATAATACATATCATTCAAATTTTTAGCCAAACTAAAAAAAAAATTGAAGCCCAACTAGCCCAAATAAGCTCAAATTCACATTCTAAACTATTCATGCAACATTTTTAGTCCCACATCATAGGGGGAGTTTGAAGTTGTTTCCTTGAACCCTTTATAAAGTGAGAAGTACACTCTCTTTGCAAAATAAATTATGTGAGTTATCTGAGAAAACTTACAAGTATTATGATGAAATTAATCATCATATTTAATAAAAATATTTTTAAAAGTTAAAAAAAATTAATAAACAAAAATATATTTTTAAAATTTTAATTAAAACAAAAATAAAATATTTTTATGAACTGGCTGGTTCTTTCCAACTCGGACCGGTTCAACGGTTCACCGGTTGAACCGCTGGTTCAATCCGGTTTGATCCGGTTCTATTCAGAGCCGGTTCTGAAGTTGGATCGGACCGGCCACCAGCCGGTTCACGGTTGAACCGGTTGAACCGGCCGGTCCGATCCGATTTTCAAAACAGTGATAAATTCTGAAGATTTTCTTCAGAATTTACTAGAATTGTAGTTCTATTTCTGTCTTATTCGATATTTTTTTATTTTTTTATTGAAGAAGATACTCGTTCATTCCTGGAAGTTCAATTCAGAACAAAGTTCGCCAATGCTCAGCTCCTTATCCCTGCTGTACAGTTCTCGACTCTCTTCTTCCTCAGACGCGCACACACACACTCACTTCCTCTCTCTAATGGTGTATCTTACAGAATCTGAGCACCTCCTTCGTTCATTGCTCATCAATCCTTTCCTTCCTGCACCTACGGGATTCTTCTCGCGCCTCAACAAAGTTCACATCTTCCTCGTTCGGTACCCTAAAAAAGCTAGCTTTTTTAGCTCAAAGCGGAGAGGAAAGGAAGGCCTTTCATCGGTGAGTTATTGTTTGACGGCTGAGGATGAGGAGAGCTCGGCTGGTGATGGCGAGTGCCGTCCTCCTTTCGATCTCAACCTCGCCGTCCTTCTCGCAGGATTCGCCTTCGAAGCCTACACCAGCCCTCCGGTAGGAATATTTGACACTTCGAAACTTTTGGTTTGAGGATTTGGAATGTGTTTTCGACCTCTGCTTTTCTTGTAGAAAGATATGGGGTGGCGTGAAACAGATCCAGCTCAGTGCCAAACGGTGATTCTTTCAGAGTAGGAGTTGAATTCATTTTATTTTCTGATTTTTTTTTCTTTCTTTTCTTTTGTACTGTATTTACTTTGGATATACTGGATAGGAAAAATTTCTTACATCAACTTACATTTTAATCATTTGGTTTGACTGCTATAAGCAAGAAATTGATTTTATGAAGAAAATTATAACATGTATATTTCTTTTTGTATTTTTGATGAAACCCAATGAAAAGCTGAAGTAAAACATGAAGCGTGAATAATATTAGGTTGTGTTCATTCTTCAAATTATTGGCTATTACTTAAAAAAAAAAAAGAAATTACTTTTCCACTAACTTTCTCCTTATTCAAACAAGTGGGAAAAGCTATTTTCAATTAATGTTGTTTAGTATTTCCATTTCATTTTCGTTTCTTCTCTCAACTCCTTCAAACTAAACTATGTTCATTTGTGGTGATGAATTTTTTTATATATCTATACGGCTATACCAGTAGATGAAGCAACTCCATTTTTTCAATGTGAAATATGCTCTACAGTCTACACCCCATCAAATCCTTGAATTTTCAACATGATCTATATATTATATATATCATAATAAATATATAGTTGGCCCAACTTTTTCCTGCATATCATTCACATCACTCTTATATATAATGTCATATAAATTGTGTTCCAAATGCATTGACTTTGTGGGGTCTTAATAGAAATGAGATGTCTGAGAATCATTTAAAATGGTGGGTGATTCTGACTGATTGTTAAAATTTCCCTGAGTTTCATTCCTTTTTCTGATTCACTGTCAAACTGAATACATTACTTTTATGATCTATGCAGTTCATTTCTTCGTGAGGTGTACGATGGTCAGCTTTACATCAAATTACTAAAAGGTGTGGACCTTCCAGCAATGGATCCATGGGTGTGTTCTTTCTCTCTTATAGTTGTAGCCTTTTTCTGAGTGAGTTGTAGTGAACCATATAGAGCTTCCAAAATCAGTATGGTAAGAATGGGTCATTGGCACATTGTTATTATTGTATTTGTAGATTGAATATTAGGAACTGACAGCTTCATTGGGAACTAACTGCTCCTTAATTTTGAGCTGTTTAGAACATTAAAATTGATTTTGGCTACCTAATCTTATGTTTAAGATAGTAGATAATGAATTTGATGTGGTCTTTTGTAATGTGCATTTTATTGAGCTTGAACATGATATTTTCAAGTTATCATTTACATTAATTCTTTGCTTTTCAAACCTTAAGAAGCATCCCATTTTCATCATATGATGGAACTAAAATTTGATTTTGTTAGTTGAAAAAAATAATGTATTCAGGCTAGGAAATCACCTTTTTTACACATGAACTGATATGTGTCAAGTGCTAATACATAGCTTTCCAGTTTGGTCAAGTTGATATGTTAACATCTTAATTCTAAGGAGCAATTTTATTTATAATTATTGTTTAATGATCAAATTTACTTTCCGCTGTTAACATCAGGGAACAAGTGACCCCTATGTGATATTTCAAGTGAATGGGCAGATTGCCAAAAGTAATGTCAAATGGGGGTGAGTTGCTATTCATTTTTCTTAACTATCATTAACATGCATTATATTTCTGATAGGGTTTCACTCCCTTTGTTTTCTTTGATGTTATGATTTTTCAGTTTTTTAATTCTTGACAATATGCTTACTTTGATAGCCTTTTTGTATTTGTTGAATATTAGTTGTGTCTTTTCCCATATAAAGTTAGGTGGCTCGGGCTTATATATATAATGAGAAAGAATTCATCCATTAGACCTAACATGACATTCATGGAAGTTGCCCATAAAGAATTACACAAAATAGCTTTGATACTTCATTCAATACTCAACATGAATTAATGGAAAATGAGGATTCTTAAAGCTAACTTCAAATAGTTGAGAGATGATGAGTGTTATGCCACATGAAAGTTACATTTGGCAAATAGTACTTAATGGAATCAAAGAACGATAATATTAGAAACCATACTCGGTTAGTCAATTGTGAAATATTTCAATTCTTAGATAAAAATAAAGGATTTGGGGGTGGTCAAACATAGCATGTTTACAAAACTTGGATGAGGAAAATAATACTTAAAACTCTGTAAAAGAATGAATGGAGAAGGATTTAAAAAGTGATCCCTAAATAAATAAGATAAAATTGATGGCGTTCAAAATAATGATGTTAAGAAATACAATCATAATAATGAAAATAATGAAGATGAAAAAAATAAATGTTGATTAGTGTAAATATTGTCTAATATGCAAGTTGAAGGCTATGATGCACCGACACGGACACAACACGGACACGAAGACACGGACACGACACGGACATGACATTTTTTAAAAATGTAGGACACGGGTGCGGCGTGGACACGTCATAATAAATTTTTAATATAATATGCAGAAATTAATGTGACATTATATTAAAAATGACAAGCAATAATAAATTTGTCATGATAACTTGTTTAGCTTATAACATAAAGATGTTTAGTACAAAATGTCTAGTACAATAACAAAAATATAACAAAAAAACTATTTAGTACAACATGAAAGTCCAACTACTCAATAGAGGGAATGATATAATTAGATTCAGAAGTTTGTCTTTGGCCTTTAATATCATCATCATTGAATATCATTGCTTCCAACTCTGGTTCATCTAAAGAAAGATTTGCAACATTCAATAATCCCATATCATCAAGGCACTTGAACCCATCTCCAGCAACATCCCACATCTTGTTATCACTTGTCATATAAAGTGGGGTTTTCCTTGATAGAAGATGAAGATTTGTATGCTCATAAACTAAATCTTCAGCTCGTTGTGAAGTTATTTTATTCCTCTTCATTGATTGAATAAATGAGTATGTGCTCTAATTTCTCTCACAACAGGAAGAGGATGATACTTGACCAATATGTTTTATTACTATTATTTAAAGAAGAGGTGCCGAAGCTCCATGAATTAACCATCACATTTTTGGATCCATCCTTCATCTATCAACCAAAGATTCTTGATCACCAAAATCCTTTAAATATCCAAAGAACTTTGCAAGTTCTATATTAATTTTTCTTCTCTCCTCATTTGGGAAATATCGTTTCAAGCATATCTTTCGCATATTTGAAACTTCTAAATCTTTTTGTGGTGAGACACGTTGACGGTCTTCTAGAAGCCATTCTTTACTTGAATACTTTCATATAATACAAAGCATATAAAATTATATGTTCATTAACCAAGAAATTTAAATTAATTTAAAAGATGAATATAAATGTACCTTGGATTTAATGAATGGCTTATCATTTTCTACAGATTGTTCTTTTGAACCTTCGCCTAATCCACTCCCACCAGCCGTAGAGCTCATTTTGCTTTAAAATGCACTGGTTAAATGGAAGTAATAAAGGCTTAATAAATATCTCAAACTCATTTCAATAAAAACATAAATCTCTCTCACAATAAAATCACTATTTCAAAATGCAAGAACAACCTACAAAACCAAACGCAAAAGCAAGAACTAGGATGACTTTTATACTATGTTGTCATATCGTTCTTTTTAATACTTCAATAAATGAAGGATGACTTCATAAGATTTGAACACTTATGATTACATCAACAATAAACAATGCCATATTTATTGGATATTAATACTTATTAAACATTTTTGGCATGGCCTTCTACAATCAAGTGAATAGGAATTCTAGAAATATTAGACTGAGCCATGCTTGCATCACTAAGCCTTGTTCTATAAAAGATTTTATCATGCTTTTTATCATACCAAGGATAAAGTGATGCATATGTATGGTAGGTTTAAGTATTGTGATCTTTTTAATAGAAGAATAGAGTTATGGAATAGAATATAAGTTTTAGAGTTAAGATTGAAATAGACAAGTATTATGTGATAGGAGAATGTCATGAAGTTTAGAAGGTTGACGTTGCATGAAAAAAGAGATTGACTTTGTTAACTAGGATGAAAAGAGATTGACGTTGCAAACTCTCTACCATTCATTGTAATAATGATTTACATGCATGAAAAAAATACAAAGAGAATAGGGTTGCAACTTGCAAACTCTCTACCATTCTTTTGTTCTTGTCAACCAAAACCAAAAGCAAAAAAAAACCTACAATCTACAACCTAGGGTTTGATTTAGGTAAAAACAAGAACAATCGCACAACCTATAAACTAGGGTTTGATTTAGGTATTTTTTTTTCAAAACCCAAAACAACCAAAGTAATTTAAGAAAAAAATAACATGCTCTTGTGAACACAAATCCACATGATAAATGAGAAAAAATTGAGAGAAATGATGAATGACAAAAAAAAAAAAAATCGAAATCTAACTTACAGAAATTTTTTTCTGGTCGATGGTTCGCTCGGCAGCACGCAGAAGAAGAATGAGAAATGGGAATGAGTGCTCGCCTGCTCAGGACGGCCGAAAACTGAAGGCGACGGTGCGGGCTGGAGCCTGGAAGAATCTCGACGGTGCGTGAGTGCGGCTGCTCGCGAGTCGCGTGAAGACTCTGCTGCCTTCACTCGAATGAATGCAAATAGCGGGATTAGGGCGGACTCGGGAATGAACCGGTGCTTACTAGATGTGTTTTCCTTTTTTTTTTTTAATTTAAATTATGAAATAGCCGGACACGCGTGTCCCGCTTAAGTTTTTTTAAAAAAAGACTGGACACACTCAAAACATGTCGGACACGTGTCCCCGTCTTGTCGGACGCTTGTCCATGTCCGACACGTGTCCGACACTGCACTGCCTCTTAAAACGGAGTGTCGGTGCATCATAGGTTGAAGGGCATCTTGGTATCCCATTTATGTAGATGGGAACTAATCAAGTCGATGTCGATGAACGTGGTGCATAATTATTACATAAAAGTATGCAGTTTAGTTTTTTGTATGAAATTGAGTGGGTCTTAATAAGTTTCAAAAAAGTCTTTCTTGCAGTTTTTGACTTTATACATATTCAAAGTGGTGTTTAATGTAGCTTTTGTATGGGTTATTAATGCCATTACTTTTAATTTTATATTCGAGGGTCTTGGAATGAGTTTGGGTCGCATTTGCAATTATCAGATTCTCTTGAAAATTAGAACAAAATGAGAGGAGAGTAGAAATTGAGAGATTTTATGATCGATATATATATATATATATATATATATATATATATATATATATATATACATATAAGTGGAGAAATAATTATCTAGTAACAAGACAAATATGGAAACCAGTCATTAATTTTGAAATCCATAATTAGCTATGTAGTAGAAATTGAATGATGCTATCTATAAGATGTTGGATTATTGTAGATGGAAAGTTGCTGTCCACAAATTGTTGGACATCTATATATGGTAAGCTGATGATTATTTTAACACTCCCTCAACCTTGGTTGTATATGTTGATCATGCCTAACTTGTTAATTAGATTATCAAAACTTATCCCGAGTAACTCCTTGTTGAGGATATCAACAATTTGAGAGATTGTTGGAACATAAAATTTGTTGGCTGGTCTATTTTTAACCTTTTTGAGATGAAATATTGGTTTGTATCAATGTGTTTAATCTTAATATGATGGACATAATTTTATGCAAGACTTGTGGTAATGTGGTTTCCATAATATAATTTTAGAGGTTTTTTTACATCATAGTTTTGTGACTATGTTCTTGAAAATATTTCAATTAAATCATCACACTCTCACACACGCTTTACAACTAAGTGAAATCCAATACATATGATACAAAATGACAATGACCAAGTCTTCAATCCAAAGTATAAATTAAATATTGAAATGAAAAAAAAAAAAACACTATTTTTCATTGTTTTGGTCATCGAAGAAGAAAGATCGACACTTTCACAGATGTCTTGCACAAAAGCACTAGTTTGTAGGCTTTTGCACTTTATTTTGCTCTAAGGTGTGGTTTGAAGGCTTTATGATGGATGTTGAGAATGAGAAGCTTGGAGGATTTTAGCAATGTGGATTCCTAACCCCTTAATGGTGTGGGGTATTTATAAGCTACAATTTGGTCAAAAAGTCTTTCTAATGGCTAGTTAAATCCCAAGTTGATTTGGAAAGTCAAAACCCAAAAATCAACTTTCTCGATGATCATATATACGGTCATTCAAAATTTCAAAATTTTTACTTATTTTTGTATGTATTCAAAATTTTTGCTTATTTTTGTATGTATTATCTGAAATAGGATTTTGGGCCTAAGTTTGCTTGAAATGTGCATAAGTGCTATAATTATTATTGATAAGATCTTATAATAGCTAATGTCCAATAGATAGTCTATGTTAGATAGTATGCAAAAAACAAAAATTGCATGTCGATACAAAAATCATATGCATGATCATATGTGCGATCGTAAAAAAATTAGAAATATTATGGAAATTAGTTTCAAATTATATGCATTTACTTATTGTTAATACAATTAACTTTATTGCTCAAATGCAATCATTCAAAGAGGCATCTTAGGCAGACTTTATGAAAGAAATCTAGATAAATAATAATGATATTTCTTACCAAAATAAAGAAGCTATGTAATTTCAGTTGCTCAAACAAAATTTGGATGTTGGAGGAGGCATTTTTGTACAACTATAATAATAATTTAAATATATATTATTAATACATGCATCACTCAATCAAAATGAAGAAGTCCATAAACTAGAATCTTCATTTATATCATGTCTTTTCATTTTAATGCAGATTAATTTGAATTAAGCATCAAGAAAGTTTTCGTTACCGAAAGGCCAGTGAAAAGATGCTAGGGCATACCAAGAGAAGACATGCATGCATAGCATATTAAAATGGCCCAAAGGATATAGTAGCTTCATAAAGGAGTGAGGTTTCTTTGTATGGGAGACATGAGTGACAATCAAAGAAAAAGGTGGTTGAAGGCCATGAAGCTTAGTTGAAGGCCTATCGAAGGGGAGTCACAACGATGCAGAAGAGAAAGGGGGTTTGAAACAGTGGACGTTGAAGTCTTGTCGAAAGGCATACAAGAGATGTGTTGTAGCTTGCAGGTACCCTTGGAAGAAAGACGTGATGCTAGTGCTCACATTCACAAAATCATGATAGAGTGAGGATGTTATTAGACTGGTCCATTGGATCGGTCCAGCGGGTCTGATGGGACCGGCTCATGCAAAACAGGTAGAACTCTCCGTCTGTCTGTACGCGCCGAACGGAGGCCGCAAGCCTCGGTGGGCTGTTTCCTCCGTTCAGCTGTTTTGGAAGAATTTTTGAGGGGTTTGGTTTGAGAGGGAAGTTTGAATGTAAGGACCGTTTAGGGATTTCCTTTGAATTGTATGCATTAAATAGTTTGTTTTTCTAGGGTTAGGGCATCTTGAATTTGGCTGAAATTTGAGATCTCTTAGATTTTAGGTATCCTTTGGGCTCTAGCGGAATCTAGAGATTTGGGAGAGAAAGATCATCCTCTCGAATGGAGGATCAATTTTATCTTGGTATTTTCCGTTTCCATTTCATCAAATATTATTTTATCTACTATTTTCCTATTTTTGTGGAGAATTCTCGCTATTTTTCGAAGATTGATAGGAAATACTTGAGATTTACAAGTACTTCCTATCAAATTGACATCAGAGTGCTTTCTTGGGCGAAAAAATAAGATATCTTGGCTGTTTTGCAATTGGAGCCTAGATTCAGTTAATGACAACAAAGAAGATGGAGGCGGAAGGCGAAATGGAGCAATTTAAAATCGAATTGGAGAAGTTCTCTACATGGGGAGAAAAAATTATATATATGAAAAACCGTATGGAAAATTGATTTAGAAGGGTGGAGGAGATGTTAAGAAGGCTCTTGGAGATGCAAACAAACATTTCACTAGTGGTTCCGATGGCTAACCCTAATCAAGATTTGACCGGGATTCCCTTGGCTGAATCGAAGGGAAAGGAAATCGGACAAGAGAAGTCTGACGAGGGGAGTTTCTTTCATCAAGAGCCACCTCATGTGGCTCCGATAAGGGGTTGATCTGGGTTTCTAATAAGGGGACAACAAAGATGAAATCTTTTGGTGAAGGTGGTGGGGTGGTCGACCACTATGGGAGGTCTTTGGGCAAGGGGAGTGGACGACTGAAGGATGGGGATGGGCCGAACCATGGGGATCGGGTCATGTGAGGCGAAGGGAAGGAAGGGGGGATTCCCACTCTCGATACATGGGGGAAATATGGAGAGATCACGATAACCGCTACATTGGAGGAGGAAGAAGATATTGGGGTGGTAGTGATCCTAAGGTGAGGAAGTTGGGGATGTCAGTATTGGAAAGGGAGTATGCTTATGGGTGGCTGCACCGGGTGGAGATGTATCTTATGATGAATGGGGTGACGTAGAAGGAGAGACTGACAGCAACGACCCTAAGTTTGGAAGGGAAAGCTTTAGCTTGGTTCCCGTGGACGATAGTGATAGGAAGTACTTGAGTTCGCAAGTAACCCTAAGGTAATACTTGAGTTCGCAAGCATCCCTAACCCAAATCGATGATCCAACAACGTAAAAACTGCTGTCCACAGCAGGAAAACAGCACCAATCTGCTGTTTACAACAGGAAAACAGCACAAACTCGGAGAAATTTGAGAGAAAACTGAAGTAGAGACTTGTATTCCACTAGAAAATGAAGTAAAATAGCAAAGATACAATTGTTCTTCAATTTAAGAGGAAGAACAACTCTCCAAATCTCCGGCAACGTCAAGAGCCCAAAGCAAAAGAACCCTAGATCTCAAATCTCATTCAAATTCAAGATGAAAACCTAATTCTATCATTACTCCCTAATTAAGGCTAAAGGAATGATACAAATTCCCTAAACACCCTTCTAATTCAAAATTTCCCTCCAAACAATGTGTTTAACTCATGCCTGGGCCAACCAAAGCTTCCGCCCCCCTTTACCTGGTTCCGCCTGGCTTCTTGGATCGGTCCAGCCGGCCCCTCCTGGGCTGGCATAACATTACTTCCCTCCCAAAGATTTACCTTGTCCTCAAGGTGGAAGGAAGGGAATTGATCCTTCATTCTTTCAAATGGCTCCTACGTCGCATCAAACTCGGGAAGACCTTTTCATCCAATCAACACTTCTTTCTCCCTGTTTATCTGATCTGACGCCTCGTAGCTCTAGTGGTTTTAATATCATTTCCAGCTCCGCAGTCAGGGTCTCTAGTAACTCCGTACTCACTGCATGCTCCCCAATAGCTCTCCTCAACCGAGACACATGAAAAACTGGGTGTATGATAGTTGATGGGGGCAGCTTTAGTCGGTATGCCACTGCCCCAATCTTTCATAAGATTTCATAGGGGCCGAAGTACATTGGTGCAAATTTCTCATTCCTCCTCGCCACTGTCCTTTGCTTATAGGGGCATAATTTTAGGAAGACATCCTCCACTTCAAACTGCATGTCCCTCATGTGTGAATCCACCTGTCTCTTCATAATTTGTTGTGCCCTCTGCAGATGTTTTTTCAACTCTTCTAGCACATTGTCCCTTTCCTCTGAGTACTGCTTCACTGACGAAACTGGTGTGCTTCCCTTCCCATAGTGCACTAGGTGTGGGGGTCTCTGCCATACATCACCTTGAAAGGCATCATTTGAGAAGTAGAATGGTACGAGGTATTGTACCAATACTTGGCCCAAGATAACCACTTCGCCCACATCCGCGGTGTTTCAGAGTCAAAACACCTCAAATATGTTTCCAAGCTCTGGTTTAACACCTCCGTTTGTCCGTCTGTCTGTGGATGGTAGGCAGTACTTCTCTTGAGAATCGTGCCCTGCATTCTAAAAAGCTCCTTCCAAAACTAGCTAAGGAACACTTTATCTCTATCAGACACATATCGACTCAGGAACCCCATGTAATCTCACCACCTCCCTGATAAATGTTGCCGCTACTGATATTGCGGTGTAAGGATACCATAAGAGAATAAAATGAGCATACTTGCTAAGTCGGTCCACCACTACAAAAATGACTGTGAATCCCTTTGAGCTGGGGAGGCCGTCAATGAAGTCCATAGATACTTCCTCCCACATGTTGTTTGGAAGTGCTAATGGTTGAAGTAGCCCTCCTGGTGCCATCGCCATGTATTTATTTCTCTGGCACACCTCACACCTTGCCACCATCTCTTCAACATCCTTATACATCCCCTTCCAGTAAAGCTCCGCTGCTAGCCTTCTGTATGTCTTATGTACCTCTGAATGCCCCCCAATAGCACTGTCGTGAAATTCCTGTAGTAAGTGGGGAATGTGTTCTGATGTTCGTGGCATCACGAACCTCCCTTGATGTAACAACTTCTCCCCCTCCAAATAGTACCCCGAATGGCTACTACTATCCTTCCTCAAGTCTTCCTTGATCTTCTTCAGCTCCTCGCTCTGCAGGCTTTCTTCTTTGATGGCCACCCCGTTAACCATCAGTGGTACTGAGACTGCCAACTCCTGAAGTTACCCAACACATCTGGATAAGGCGTCGGCCGCCTTATTTTTCACCCCTAGTCGATACTGGATCTCAAAGTCATAGCCTAAAAGCTTTGACAGCCACCTCTGATGTTCTTCAGTCATCATCCGTTGTTCCAACAAGTATTTCAAACTCCTTTGATCCGTACGAACAATGAAGTGCCTTCTCAAAAGATAAGGGCGCCATTTCTGAATGGCTTAGACGATGGCCATCAGCTCTCTCTCATATACTGACTTCAATCGAGCTCTAGTCTATAGCACCTGATTGAAATAGGCTACATGCCTGTGATCCTGTATCAACACTTCTCCCAAGCCATACCCTGATGCATCAGTCTCCACTATAAAGGTCTGGCTGAAATCTGGAAGAGCTAACACTGGAACCGTCATCATGGCCTTTTTCAATCTCTCAAAAGCCTGTGTTGCCGCCTCTCCCCATAAAAAATTGTCCTTCTTCAGTTGCTCAGTCAAAGGCCACGCGATGGTACTATATCCCTTCACAAATCTCATGTAGTAACCAGTCAGACCTAGGAAACCCCTCAACTCCCTTATGTTCCTAGGCCTAGGCCATTTCTGCATTCCACTCTGTTCATCAAGGACTGAAAAGTAGCAGAGGCGTTAGTGAGCCCAAATAGCATCACCAAGAACTCGTAATGCCCCTCGTGTGTCCTGAAGGCCGTCTTCTGAATATCCTCCATTCTGATTTGGTGGTAGCCTGACTTCAGGTCCATCTTAGAAAATCATACTGCTCTGTGCAACTCATCTAGTAACTCGTCAATCACCGGAATAGGGAACATATCCGGTAATGTCTCCTTGTTCAAAGCCCTGAAATCCACGCAAAACCTCCAACACCCATCCTTCTTTTTGACTAGTAGGGCTGGGCTAGAGAAAGGACTCACGCTGGGTCTGACTATCCCTGCCTCCAATATCTCCCTGATCAGCTTCTTGATTTCATCTTTTTGAATTTGGGGGTAGCGATAAGGTCGGACACTAATTGGTGACACCCAATCTTTCAGAAGGATTACATACTCCTACTCTCTGGGTGGTGGTAAGCCCTGAGGTGGCTGGAACACCTCCCTGAACTGCTGTATGAGCGGTTGCACCACCAGTGGAATGTCTCCCTCATCCCTCACACTAACCCTCTCAAAGCGCTGCAGCTCCACCAAATATCCACCTCCCACTTTCTATATGGATTTGATCTTGCATTTGAGAGATACCCCAGCCTTGGTCAGCCTAGTATCACCCTGAGTCGTCCTCCTTCCTCCCATCACCAGTTCCATCCTCAATGTCCCCCAATTGATCTTTTGGTCTCCCCCAATGTTTGCAGCCACTTCATCCCTAGGATGACGTCAGTACTCCCTAATTCTAAGGGAAGGAAGTCCTCCCTCACTTGGATCCCCTGAATCTTCAGCACTACCCCTCTACAAACTCCTCTACCCATTTTCACCTTTCCCGTGCCCATCATCACCTCATAGCCTCTTGTATCCGCTAACTCCTGTTGACATTGATTTTTATTCGAGTGCCCTCGAGAGCCTTTGATCGATTTAATTAAGTCTTGTCAAATCCAATTTGAGCTCAAATCAGCTCGAATTGAGTCGAATTAGGCTCGATCGGGTTTAATTAAGCCTGATTAGTCTACCTTAGCCGTATCGAGTTTGTTATGATTCGAGTCGTAATTTTTAATTGGGTTAATTTGAGCAAATCAAATTAAATTCTAAATTGACCCAAATCAGATCTAATTTTGAGCTTGGTTTTAATTTAATATGTTTAATTTTTTTATGAGTTTAAATTTGTTCCTAAATCAATCAATCAAACCGATGGCTAAATGACCTCAATTCCCTCCTAATTAGCCTTAGGATGAATCCTAGCCGTAGATCTAATGCCTTGATTATTTAAATACTCTTTTAGGGCTTCATGAGAGGGGTGGGCTTCTATTCTCTCTCTAGCCACTCTCAACCCTAACTTCTTGGTGTGAGAGCTCTTCCAACTTCTCTCACCTTTTTCCACTCAAATCCATCGGTCAAACTCCGTCGGCAGCGATCCTCCTACGAGATCAAGGCTAGATCCATCCAAGGCCTCGATCCGGCTGATCCAGAGCTTGTTTGATCGTGATTTCAACTAGAGAAATATACGAGGACAATCTACAAGCTCAACCGTATAAAGAACTTGAAGATCCAACGGTGAGATTCCTCAAAACTTTAGATCTAGATCACTACACTTAGATCTATATAGTTTTTTTTATAAGTGCTTTTTAGATCTTTCAAATATCACCCCATGCTTTCTCTTCATGATACTAATCTATGTTTAAAATTTCATTGAATTTAGATGTCTCGATCGAGAGAATGAAGTTTTTTTTCTCTTTTATTTTCTTCATTTAAAAAAAAATTCTTTTTTTTGTATTATTATTATCATTATTTATTTAAAAAATTATATTTATTATGTTTAATATTATTATTATTTTAAGTAATTCATAATTTTGGATTGTCATAATTTAGTTTGTCTTTGAATTCAAATTTCCCCAAATTTGAAATTCAAATTCTTTCATAAATTATAAAATCTATTTTATGAAAGTTTTTTAAAATTTTCCTTTCATTGGATTTTGAATTAATTAGGATGACTTAATTCATTCTAAATCCAATCTTCAAAATTAAGTAAGCATTAAAGCCTCCTTAATTTCCTCCATTAATTTTAAATTTGAAATCCTTAATTCCCTCCATGAATTTTGAATTTCAAAATTCAAACATCCCTTAATTACTTTCATAAAATATTATTTTATTTTATTTTAATAATTATTTTTAAATCCCTTTATTACTTTAAACTTTAAAAATTCATACCTTTCTCGTTTTAAATCCATTTTCGGCGCACAATACCTTGTTTTGATTGTATTTGAATTCTGCACGATTTGAGATCATATTTGTTTTAAAATATTAGTCATACCTGCAGTTATTTTGGAAACAGTAAAAGAGCACTATTTTAAAAATATTCTATTATCGTATTTAAACTTCGAAAATACACAACTTTCTCATTTTAAATCCGTTTTTGATGCACAGCACCTTATTTTGTTCGTATTTAAATTCTGTACGATTTGAGACCATTCTTGTTTAAAAATGATAGGTATATTTGCAGTTATTTTGAAAACAGTAAAATGACACTATTTTAAAAATACCCTATTATTGCATTTAAACTTGTAAAAATTATATCTTTTCCGTTTTAAATCGGATTTCGGCGTGCAACCCCTTGTTCTTTTTAGAAGAATGAGGGCTTTATTTTAAAATTATTTTTAGTATCCCTTGCTAGCTGTTTGGACAGATTCCTGTTTGGATTGGCTTGGGGGATTATTTTAATATTATTTATATAATTACCACTATAATTATTTTGAAATTAAAAAATTATTTTGAAACCTTGCATGAATGACCAGTGAGTCCCCCTATACTTATGTATTATAAAATCACCTATTTTTTATTATATTATTTTCTAAAAATTTATATATATATGTAGGTATTTTGATTATTTTAAAATTACTTATATTTGTTAATCCTAATTTTGGGAGTTTCACCATATGAAATTTTAAACATAGCTTCTATGCATGAAAAGAAAATCATGGGGGGAATGGATTAGTGGATGGTTGAGTCCCAATCATTCGCTAATCCCTTCATTAGGTGTTTTCATTTTTCTTATTGTTCGTAGCTTGCATGTGTAGGTTGCACCACGAGCACTTAGCTTAGGCTCTCATAGATTTAAGGATATGTGTGTTTACTACTTTTATATGTTTTCCATGCATTATTACCTTGAGGGTTAGTGTAAAACTCTATTTAAACCCATATAACGTAATGACATCATAAGGACAAAAATTAAGGACCCGTCTAGCGAACTTAGAAATTTTCTAGGGCTTAGGGTAGATCAGTGATTGACATGAAAACCTCAACACTTAAACTTAGTGACATCATAAACCTCCTAGAATTTTCTAGGAATTTTTAGTATTCTTTAGACCCCTTAATTAATCAACCATAATTAACCCATTAAATAAGGCCCTGAAACCTTCTGAAAATTACAATAAATACATTTTTGGTCAGAAAATTACCCATAATACCTCAAACTGACCAGAATCTGTCCCTTGACCTTAGATAAATAGGGCTCCTTAGTTTGACTCTAGGTTGACCCTTAATTTGACCATAGGTGGAAATTATCGTTTTTTCCCTAATAAATCATTAAAAATTATTAAAAATTCAAAATTTTACCCAAACACTTGGGAACATCTTTTCAGGTCATTCCTGACCTTTGGGGGTGATTCCAATCAGTTTGGAGTTAATTTGGATCAAAACAATAAAATCAGTCATTTATTAGGAAATTTAGAAATTCCCTTAATTACCGTGAACTTAGAAAATTCATAACTAATTATAGAAAATTCCAAATTAGTCAAACTCACTTGCATTAGACTCCAATTAGGATCTAGTATTTATTAAAAATATTAGATTTCCAGAAAATGGCCTAGATTAGTAAGTCAACTTTTTGGTCAATCATAGTTCATTTAGGGCCCAAAACTTAGAAAATTCATAACTTTGCATAGAAAACTCCGATTTCAGTGTACTACCTGGATAATTATTCATCTTAAGGTCTAATATTTTACTAGGGTGTTATGAATCCCAAACCTGGCCTATTTCCTATAGTGACTTTTTGGACCCTTAATTTAGTTCCTACAAGGACCCGAAACTTTCTAAAACTGGCTAATATCACTTAAACTTTAAATATCAGTATCTTAAGCTCTTAAAACTGATCAACAAACTCGTGAAGATGGTCATGATCAAGCTAATAAAAATGGGGGAGCATTATCATGATTTCTAATAATATTTTATGCAGATGCTTGCTCAGCTCCCCCTAAATAAAATGAGAGCTAAATTAATAATTATAACTGCACAGGTGGAGTTGCTTAGCCCTCATAATTAAGAGCATGGCTTGGCACATGGTCAATGGTTTGAGCATTTTTTATTTTCATATATAACTGCTTGTGATTTTTATTATGATAACTCTGCAGGTTCTTTAGATTTCATTTATGCTTTTCAAATGTATGTAAAATTTGTAATATAGTTAAGAGTTGTGAAAATGCACTATGAGTGGGATATTCTTATCCAACTCGAATTCTAAAAGAAGAAGACATCCCTAAAGGGGAGAGTCTTCTTCTATTTGGAAGATCGAGTTAGATGGCTTTAGATATCCAAAGAGAAAAGGCAATCACCTGGTTTCCGTTAGGCTCATTACGGATTATAAAATTCTTCTACTCGTAATTAATATTTAAATTTTAGAATTTTAAATAACATAGAAACTTAATGAACTGCCGGAATCGTCCGGGGTCGCATGCATATTACTGCATTCTTCTTTTCTTGCTATAAGACATCTCCCTGCCTGCGGGTAGAGTCCGGATAATCTGGCCTATGAGGATGAAGTGCCGGACCTAGGGAGACCCAGTCTTTTCAAAAAATTATTTTCTATAAACCTGTTTTTAAAATTCTATAGCATTCATGAGCTGACATTTCAACTAGCATGCATTGCATTAGTAACCAACTAAATAAAATTTAATTGCATTAGCTAGCAGCATCTGACCCACATAAGTCCAGGACCACTTAGGAAATTCTCTAGATGTCAGTCCTATTTCCAAAGAACTGTACTTTCCACCAATCTTTCATAAATGACTTGATAGCATGGTTTTGAATCGATTAAGTGGTTAGCTGGCTCCCCCAATCCAGACCGGGGTAAGTCCAAGTTTTGCACTGCATTAGCTAGGACACGGGTCTTAGTGTTGGTCGTAGAACACTAAGCCCAATTCGGTCTCGTAGATCTAGGGTTTAAGGCTACTACATTCGGTCTCGTAGTATACCTAAATAGTAGGTAGGTCCCTTCTTTTCAGGGACTCTAAATTCTACTTATCTACGTCACAGGATGACGCCACCTCCATTTTTTCTCTCATGCATATGATTGGATGTCTGACCTTTATTTTCTCCAGTTTCTGTTTAGTACCCTAGAGCCTCCGAATGCTGGTGTGAACCACGCATGCTGATTCAGCTCTTTGAGACCCTTCCTCCTTTTGGATAGGACTTCCTAGTCTATACCCTTGTGCTAATCCCAATTTTGGAAAGGATAATGTATGATCCTTAATTGAGAGTTTTCTCAGGCTCCGGCCTGGGATGTAATTAACCACGGGGGCTTGCGCCCGTGGGAAACTCGGCCCCACATCTACTAAACCCCACTCGAGCTTTCATATCGGGTGGGGGAAACCCGTGACTAGGTCGTGTATATTGCTACCCATCGGGGTTTGTTGGCGAAAACCTCTATCCCCAATGGTTAGTCGTATGCGCGATCCAATCTGCCCTTCCATCGACCCGTTCGTGTCGAGTGTAGAGGCCTACGATCGTTTTGTCCTACGGGATAGTGCAGCCGTACCCTCTGCGTTCGCGCTCACGAGTGGTGCTCTTTCGGAGGTCCACAACTCCATCCCTAACAGCTCAACGATCTGGTTGGAAATGAAATTGTGGGTTGCCCCACTGTCAATCAACACCACCACCTCACGGTCAGCTATATCTCCTTTGACTTTCATAGTGTGACTCGGAGTAAATCCCACTACAGAGTTCAGAGAGACCTCTGCCACATCCAGGTGCAACTTCTCCTCCTCTTCAGATCTGCTCCCACCTCGCTCCTCGTCTTCCTCATATGCACAGACAAGGAGAACTTGAAGAGTTCGATCCTTGCACCTATGTCCCGGCATGTACTTCTCATCTCTTCTGAAGCACAACCCCTTTGCCCTCTTATCATGCATCTCCTTCTCTGTCATCTTTTTGAATTGTCCCCCGTTTCCCCCTCTAGTTTTCTCCTTTGGCATTTCCTTCAGACTCTCAGGTGCTGCCCCCTTTGACGGTAAGAAAGTGGTAGTCATCCTATATGACCCCCCTGAATAGTTTCCTTGAGCCCCTCTTTCTGATTTCTTCTGATCTTCCACCAACCGCGCCAGCTCCATAGCCTTCCCTAGATTCCTTAGCTCCAGCACCCTGACCGTTGTCCGTATCTCCGGTTTCAGCCCATTCATGAAGTTCCCTTCCAGGGCTGACTCTGAAATGTGATCCAATCTGCTAGTCAAGTACTCAAACTTGTCCTGGTAGTCTGCCACCGTCCCTTCTTGAGTCAATGCAAAGAATTGCTCATAAAAGTTTCCTCCCCCATCGGCTCGGAAACGCTCCAATAAGCAATCCTTGAACTCTCTATAGCTTCGGATGGGCTCCCTCCTGTCACGCCACTGATACCATGCCAAGGCTTTTCCTTCCAAACACAAACCCGCCGCTATCAACTTCTCTTCCTCTATCAACCCGTTGACAGCAAAGTATCGCTCCACCTTGTAAATCCAGCCATGACCGTCTTCACCCTCAAAGACGAGCATCTTCAGCTTCCTCATCCGTGGGTCTCCCCCGTTTCCCTTGAATCCTCCATAACCTCCCATTCCTTGAAGAGGAGTTGCTCCCCAACTTTCACGATCTTCCCTTCGACGATTATACCCGAACCCCTCATCGTATTCCCCTCTCCTACCTTCAAAATCAGCACCCCGGCGATGAAATTCTTCCCTTCTCCCTACGAAATCAGCACCCCTCCGGTCATTTCCCAAACTCATGTCTTCTCTAGAAAGTGGTTCTAGAGGTGACATGTCATCCTCTCCCTCAATGATCTCCACTTCCGGATTTCTCCTCCCCCTAAACGGGTTCGGATTCCCTCCTACACCATGATCTCCGGCGGTCTCTCTCGCTTCCGATGTCGTAGGATTGGTCTTCAACTCCAATAGTTTCTTTAGCATTTCTTCCATCACCGTGAATTTCCCCTCTATCCTTTCATTGTTGGAGGTGATTTGAGTTTGAAAATCAAAGAACTTTCCCTCCAAATCTGATTTTAGTTTACTGATCTCGCCTTCCAAGACCTCTACCTTCTTCCCGGCCATCTCTCTTCCCACGGATCACAAAGATCTTCCGGTTGTCAAAAACCTGCTAAAATTTCCGAATTTCAGCTGCCGAAGGTCCCAAATCGACGTTCTGATACCAATTTGATAGGAAGTACTTGAGTTCGCAAGTAACCCTAAGGTAATACTTGAGTTTGCAAGCAACCCTAACCCAAATCGATGATCAAACAACGTAAAAACTGCTGTCCACAGCAGGAAAACAGCAGCAATCTGCTGTTTACAGCAGAAAAATAGCACAAACTTGGAGAAATCTGAGAGAAAACTCAAGTAGAGACTTATATTTCATTAGAAGATGAAGTAAAATAGCAAAGATACAATTGTTCTTCAATTCGAGAGGAAACACAACTCTCCAAATCTCCGGCAACATCAAGAGCCCAAAGCAAAGGAACCCTAGATCTCAAATCTCATTCAAATTCAAGATGAAAACATAATTCTATCATTACTCCCTAATTAAGGCTAAAGGAAGGATACAAATTACCTAAACACCCTTCTAATTCAAAATTTTCCTCCAAACAATGTGTTTAACTCATGCCTGGGCCAACCAAAGCTTCCGCCCCCCCTTTGCCTGGTTCCGTCTGGCTTCTGGGTTGCCGGGTGTAGAATCGGACCGGTCCAGTCGGCCACTCCTGGGCCGGCGTAACAGATAGCATGGCCATTAACAGGACAAGGTGGATATTGGGGGGGGGGGGGGGAGTATTTTTAAACCGGCTAATGGACCGGTCCGACTGGACCGGCTCACTCAAAACCAGCGAAACTCTCCACCTGTCTGTATGGGCCGAATGGAGGCTCGGGGGGCTGTTTTGGAAGAATTTTTGAGGGGTTTGAGAGAGATGTGATTATTGCGTCCAGACACCGAACGTGTCCAGAGACCAATAAAAAAGCGCCACATCACTGGGCACTCGGTACCGACCGCGGTACCACTCGGTACCCTCGGTACGTTGTCCGGACAGAATAATTTTTCTTGAGAGAGAAGTTTGAATGTAGGGACTGTTTAGGGATTTCCTTTTGAATTGTATGCATTAAATAGTTTGTTTTTCTAGGGTTAGGGCATCTTGAATTCGGCTAAAATTTGAGATCTCTTAGATTTTAGGTATCCTTTGGGCTCTAGAGGCGTCTAGAGATTTGGGAGAGAGAGATCGTCCTCTCGAATAGAGGATCAATTGTATCTTGGTATTTTCCATTTCCATTTCATCAAATATTACAAATTATCTTTTGTTTTCCTGTTTTTGTGTGGATTTTTGTGGAGAATTCTCACTGTTTTTCGAAGATTGATAGGAAATACTTGAGATCTACAAGTACTTCCTATCAGATGTCACGGTAGTCACAACATATTGAGTTGTCATTCTTGTCTTAGCATCTCACAGATGGGGATTGCACATTATGCGAGTGTCCCTGCCACGTTGGGTTGCGTTCGGCTATCATTAGAGCCTAATTTCTCCCTAAAATACTTTCTAACACAATTTTGAACATGTCTGATATATATTTGGGTGGTAAGAGATCTGTTTGTGTTTGAGTGCTGTTTGACATGAATATAAAAGGTATGTTAGTGTCTTTTCTTCTTAGAGAACTACTAAAAGGTTTTTTTCCTAAAGAGCTATTGCAATTAGATAATATTAACAAAGAACATATTAGGAATCAATATAGCATGATACAAAATCTATAATCTTTACCTTTAGTTCATCTCTTATGTTTTGTTGACTATGCATTGTTATTAAATTATGTCTTTGATTTTAAACAAATACATTATGGTGATCCTTGTATCCAAATAATCTTGTAATCAATAAATTGAAATATTAGTACCTCCAATCATATGTTTGTATTATTCAAATAAGCTAAACACAACATGCACTTATGGGGTGAAAAATGCTCATTGCTAGCCTTTGGGCTATACTTTTCTTGAGTTTTGAATGGTGTCTGAATGATCATCTTGAATATTTCCATGGTCATTATGAACAAGTGATCTTGGGTGTAACAATTTCTTGGATTCTAATGTACAAGATTGCTCATCAATGAGAGCTATGAAGAGTGTAATCTTTTGCAATAGTATGGCGATGAATTTTTGCTAAATATTTGTTGACCACAATATCGACACCGTTGGAGAGAAACACTCGTTTTTTCTAGTGAGAGAAAGGTTCAAAAATTTGAAAACTTTGTTCCCGGTTTTCATTCCTTCCAATTAGGAGTTGACTGGGGGAATGGTGGTGGATGGCTGGAGGCCATCTTTGGCTGCGGCGGTTAGAGGAAATGTTGTTACAGGAGGTTCGAATCAAAATCTGGGTGGAGATGGTCGTTTGAAGATTGGTTCTATAAGATCTATAGCTAATCCTGGGAACAGATTTTCTAATGGTCCTTTGGTGATCAAGGACAACATCAGTGATGTTCCGAAAAAGATTTCGTATGTTGAGGGTAAAGGTAAGGCTGTTGCTTATGATAATGATATTAGAACCCTATGGGTATCCAAGAGTTCTTCGGAGCAGATGGTTGTTGATCCGTCGGCGTCGTCTTCTGAATTGAAAATTTATGTTAACAGGTTCGGATATTCAAATGCAATCTCTGGACATGTCCATGAGATAAATGCGAATTCCGGTATCAATGTTAACAGAAATCTTCATTTTAATGATAGTTTGACTACAGAGGATTTTGGTGTTGTGAACAAAATGAATGAAGTAATGCCTGTTAAGAATGGTATTGGTGCAGAGGTTAACCCGTGGAAGAAAAAGCCTTACATTATGTTGGATTTCAAGGATGAAGATATGGTACTCGCTGAAGATGGAAAAGCCGTGAAGATGAAGGAAGATGCTGAGATTTTGAATGCCAATAGGCTGAGAAATTCCTTAGTAATTAAGGTGTTTGGAAAGGAAATACCGTCACATATTGTTGCCTGGGAAGTGAGAAGGCAATGGAAACCGTTCGGGAACTTTCATTTCACAACTCTTGTCAAGGGTTGGTTTTTGTGTTTAGACCTGTCAATATTGGACCCGACCCGAAAATCCGATCCGAACCCGACCAGGAATTTTCGGGTTTGGGTTGACCCGAACCCGAAGCGGGTCGGGTTCGGGTCCAAAAAATTGACCCGTTTGCAAAACCGGGTCGGGTCAACCCAAACCCGAATAATACCGGGTCAGTTTCGTGTTCGGGTCAACCCGACCCGTAACCCGAAATTGACAGGTCTATTTGTGTTCTTTTGATTCAACATATATGATGGAAGGAGTTCTATCAGGAGGTCCTTGGTTTGTTAATGGCCATAAAGTGGGAATGGAGAAATGGACGGTGGAATTTTCTACTTTATCTTTGAAGGGTCTAACTTCACCTATCTGGATTAGGATGCCTCACTTGCCCTTACAATGCTGGGATGATGTTAATGTGGCTAGGATTGCTTCATCGGTTGGAAAACCTATTATGATGGATGGAAACATGTTTCAGTGGGGGAAAAGAGAATTTGCCAGAATTTGTGTGAGGGTCAAGTTGGAGCAACAGCTTCCCCTAGGAGTTTGGGTGGAAAGTATCTCAGGAAGGTTTTTCCAGAAATTTGAATATGAGAAAATCTCAACATTCTGCTATGAATGTGGATTGATAGGACATGTGAAATCAGATTGCAAAAATAGGAAGAATGATACTATGGAGAGGATTGCTGATTATGAGAAGCCAAGACCTGTTATTGAAACAGAGAAAGCTATAAGTATGGTAACTGAATCCTCTTATGGACCATGGATCATGGTTAAAAGGAGGAATAATAGAAGACCTGAGGAGAGGCTGAAGGAAAATCCAAAAGTTGTTAAAAAACAATGGAAGAAAACAAAGGAACCTCATGGGGAGGAAGCTGTAGTGGAATCAGCTGATCTTTATGTCAATGAAGAGAAGAAGTTGGGTTCAAATACTATTAACAAACAGCTGGAGGAGGGGGATATTCCTGTGGAATCTGAATTGCAAATTAACGGGCTGCAGGCTGCTACTGTCGGAGATGCTGAAGTGATGAATAATGTTAATACAGAAGATGGAGTTATAACAAACAAGCTGAAAGTTACAAATAATCAGGTTGAAATTCGTGGTTCAGTTGAAGCTGCAGTGAATTCTATTGAAGCTGAGAAGGGTGTTAATGTCCAAGCCAAAAGTTTGGTAGATTGGAGAGATCTCGAGGGGAATTTGGAGGTTGATTCAACCAGGATGGCCTTTTTATCGCCAGGTAATAAATTTGAGTTGTTGAACTCTTTATGTGAAGAAGACAATCGTGAGGATAATCAAGTTGATTCCTTAGTAGAGGAGTTGGAAGAAGGTGAAGTAATGGGAAATCTGGAGGAATGTCAAAATAATGACATAGTGGCAACTGCTCAGGGAAGGTTTGAGAAGGATATTGTTATTATGGCTGAGGAAGATTGTGCTCTGACTATAGAAAAGACTTCTTCTCAAAAAACTAAACTAGCCAAGGAACTGAGACATTTGGGCCCGTTAAATTTGGCTTTAAGGCAAGGTAGAAACAATATGAACAAAAGAAAGGGTGGGGAATAGGGTATTCCCCCATTCATCTCCAAATGAGTTATATTAGCGATTGGAATTGTAGGGGGGCTAACAAGAAAGAGGCCTCCCCATATTTGAAGGAGTATATAAAAAATTGGGATGTATTTTTTGTGGGTATTGTTGAAACAAAGATTGCTTCGCTTTCCAAAGAAGAATTTGGCAAGTTGATGGGTGAAGACTGGGATTTTATCCTGCAGCCCTCTAGAGGAAATTCTGGTGGAATTATCGTGATCTGGAAGACTAATGTGGCTTCATTTTCCTTGATTAAGACGTCGGACCAATGTTTGCTGGGAGAACTGGAGATATTCAACAAAAGAAAGTGGATGGTAGCTACTATTTATGGTAGCAGGGAGTATCAAGGTAGAAGAGAATTGTGGAATTTTCCGGATGGTATGGTTAAACGGGAAGTTCCATCTGTGATTTGAGGCGACTTCAACTGCATACTTTCTCAAGATGAAAAGAAAGGTGGGAAGAAATTTTCTTTCTCACATTGGCCTTTGGAAATGAAGGCTTTTATGAACATAAATGACCTACATGATGTGGGTATTCTTGGTTCTAAATTTACTTGGTGTAATAACAAGAGTGGTAGTGCCCGGATTTTAGAAAGGCTGGATAGATGCATGCTGAATTCAAAAGCTTTGGAACTGATCAATCAAGCAGCAGTGAGGCATTTGAATAGAATTGCGTCTGACCATTGTCCCATAGTATTGAAATTGTTTCATCAACAATTTCATAGAACCAGATTTCACAAATTTGAAGATGTATGGCTGTCTTATTTAGCTGCAACTTCAGTGGTCATGAATTCTTGGGCTAAACCAGTGAGAGGTGATGATATGGAAGCTCTAAATAAGAGAATATCTAGAGTTCTTAAAGCCTTATTTTTTTGGAGTAAGGCTAAACATAAAAAATTGGAAGATTTGAAGGAGAATTTGAAGAAGGAGATTGAAGAACTGCAGCAGGAAGAAGCATCAGATCAGCTGTTTTCGGACAGCAAAGCCTTACTCCTTAGAACCAGAGTCAAGGAATTCAACTGTACTCTTGCAAGGTTGAATACATGGTGGAAACAAAGGGCTAAAGCCAAGTGGATGAAGGAAGGGGATTTGAATTCTTCCTTCTTTCATGCATTTGCTAATGGAAGAAAAAATGGAAATTCTATCAAGCAACTGAAAAAAGAGGATGGAGAGTTGACTGAAGACCCGGCTTGTATTAGGAGCAATTTTTTTTTAGTTTTTTTGTAATAAATGGAAGTACAGAGAATGCAATTTGGTCAATTGGCCTTTGAATGAGAACATCCTGAAGCATGAAGAATGTGAAATCCTGGAAGCTGTCTTTACTATGGAAGAAATTGAGAGGGTGATTAGAGAACTTGGCAACAACATTTCTCTGGGTTTGGATGGAATCACATATTCCTTTTTTAAAGCATATTGGAAGATTATTGGGTTGGATGTGTGGAAAGCCATCCAACTTTTCTTCAATTCGGGAAGAATGTCTTCTAGATGGAAGGAGACATTAGTGGTACTTCTACCCAAAGTAAGTAATCCTCTATCTCCCTCAAATTTTAGGCCTATTAGCCTATGCATGTCAATCTACAAAATTGTGGCAAAATTACTGTTGAACAGATTGAAGAAAGTAATTCCTTGCTTAGTAATAGAAGAGCAAGTGGCATTCATTGAAGGGAGGGCCTTATCTGAGCATATGCTTCTTGCTCAGGAAATTTTTCACAAGTTTAGGTTCTCTAAATCTAAAAGGGGATTGGTGGCAATCAAATTAGATATGGAACAGACATACGATAGTATGGCTTGGAACACCCTTAAACAAGTTTTGAATTACTTTGGTTTTTCAGAAAGATTTTCTAATCTCATTATGGAATGTGTTACTGACCAGGTTTTCTTGGTTCATATCAATGGAGTGGAACTGGAAGGAATTAAAGGAAGGAGCGGCTTTAGGCAGGGTTGCCCTCTTTCTACTTATTCATTCTTTGTTCCCAATTACTTACTAATGCTTTTTTATCCAAAGGTAGAAGTTTGGGTTTGAAAATTGCCCCTTTGGCACTAAGGATCTCACATTTATTGTTTGCAGATGACATCTTGATCTTCTCTAATGCTAAAGTAGAGAATATTAAGAAAATTATAAAGATCTTTATGAACTATTGTAGCTGGATAGGTCAACAAATAAATGTTTCAAAATCTTCTATTATTTATAGTAAGAATATGGAGAGGAGAAGGAGGAGAATAATCTTGAAGCTCTTGGGGTTCATGGTGACCAAAGAACTCAATTATTTGGGAAATAAAATTACCTTAAGGAGGCGTGTGGCTTCAGAGTTCTCCAGTATTTTGGAGAAAGCAGCATTTAAATTGGACATATGGGGTAAGAAGCTTATCTCTTCAGCTGGCAGAGTTACTCTTATCAATTATGTGTTACAAGCAATCCATGTCTTCTATACATCAATGTCATTGGTTCCGTTATCAGTTTTGAAGAAAATAAATAGAATGAGCAGGGAGTTTCTGTGGAATAAAAGCAATGGGGATAATGGTTTACATTATGTATCATGGAAGGAATTATGTAAACCGAAAGGCCAAGGGGGCCTTGGCATTCATTCTGCTGTAGATTCACTGGAGCCCCTTAGAGCCAAACTAGTTTGGAATTTCTTTAAGAAGCCAAATTCTTTACTTAGTAAATCACTTTCAGCTAAATATGGTAAGAATGTATGGAATGATGGTAGTAGGCCAAACTCTTCTTCAGCATGGAAATTGATAATAAGTGGTGCCAAAGCTTTAAGACAGATTGTAAGGTGGAGCATTAAAGATGGTGTTTCAATTAATATTATGAAGGACATTTGGATCCTTGATAGAAGATTGGACAGGTTGCCCACTTTCATTACAAATGAAATTGACAATTTAACTAGTCTGTCTAGCTCATTTCAGAAGGAATTTGGGTGCCAGAGAAGCTACAAGAATACTTTGGGGAGGAAATGGTGAAAGCATCTGCAATATAAAGATAGAGTTAGATAATCATGAAGACAATATGGAGTTGTTGAAGATACATTCTGGGAAAACAATTTCAGGCATGATTAAATATGCTAGAACTAATAAGGAAGAGTTCGAACCAATGTTGATCCAAGATTTGAATTGTATCAGAAAAATGAAACTTAATCCTCAGGTCTCTTTTTTTTGGTGGAAATTATTGAAGAATGCAATCCCTACAATGGATTTCTTATTGCATAGAAGATTGACTGGTAGCAACCTTTGCCCAAGAGGTTGTAATATGATAGAAAATGGAGAGCATGTGGCGGTGAATTGTTTGAAATTAAAACAGGTAATTCAAAAGGCTAGCCGTTGGGGTTTTCATTTACCTGTTTTAAACAATTTGGAAGATTGCTTGTATTTCTTGAGAAAGCAAGGTGAGGAGAATCCTTTTATAGCAAAATTTTATTGTGCTTTGGTGTTCAATTCCTGGAAGAGTAGAAACATGTTAATTCATGAAGGCCAAGAGCTGGGAACCGGTATCATTGTGACAAATGCCATCACCTATGCATCTAATTCATCTTCTAATCTTCATTCAGACCACTGGGGTGCTAACCAACAATATGAGCTGATTTCTTTCACTTGGCATCCCCCTCCACCTGAATGGATTAAAGTGAACATAGATGCTTGCCTACTTAACTCTAATGAAGCAGGAATTGGAGGCATATTTAGAGACCATAAAGGAAGGATGCTTCTAGCATTTGGATTCTCGGTAATACACTGGAACATAGGATTCTTGGAGCTGCTTGCTGTACGTTCATTGAGGAGTGTTATAAAAGACTGGATGTTCAATGCTAAAGGCTTAATTGTCGAAGGAGACAACTCTAACGTCATTACTTACAAAAGTCGGTTGGTCTTGACAGCCGAGAGGTGGACAATACTAAAAGAGAAGACTTGGATTTTTTAAAGGAGTTTGAGGTTATCCTATTCCATTTTGTTAATAGAAATTGTAATAAGTTAGCTCATTGGTGTGCTAACTATGCTTTGAAAGGTGATTTCTTTTGAGACATTCTAGAAGTCAATAAGGTTCCTCCTACTTTTTATTCTTTGTTAAAGAGGAAAGTGATAGGACTACTATCACTTAGTTTGTTGTTCCTTTTTTTTTTAATTTCCTTTAATGCAATTAGCAGTTTTATCAAAAAAAAAAAAATGTCGTCACCGTTGTCAAATCAACACAATATCGACATCGATGTCAAATCAACAAATATCTTGGTACTTAGTAATGCATGGGGTAAACATATTTTATAACCCAAGGTTTAAAATTGCGTAAATAAGTCTCGAGGCATTTTTCGTCCGTGTGGCGAGGCGTAAGCCCCGAGGCGGTGCGAGGCGTAAGCCTTATGGACGAGAATTGCGTAAATGGGAATTTACGTATTTGACTTTTCCTTTCCCCTAACCATGTTTCATAATGCACAAATGCAAAATCAAACAAAAAATCTCAAAAAAATTTATACCCTAGATTTTCTATAACTTGAAAAATCAAACTTTGAATTAAAAAAAAAAACCTAAAACCCATAGTAGAGGTGTCGTAGAGGGCGGTCGGACTCAAGTTGCTCACCGGCTTGAGGCGACGGGAAGGCCGGCTGAGGGAAGCTATGGCGTGCCAACTGCGGCTTGCGGAGCTCTTCCGTTCAGTTCGGGTATGAGGAAAGAAGAAAGGGATGAAATGGTTTTTTTTTAAGAACTTAAGTGTGTGGGACCCGGCTCCATAAGGTGTAAGCCTCACCTAAAATTGCACAATTAAGCCTCTAAGGCGCGTCTCAGGATCCATGAGGCGTATACCTCACCTAGACCTGAAATTACTTAAGCAATGAGGCTGTTTGGGGTAGAATTGCACAGAGGCGCGTCTCTTATTACACAATTTTAAACTATGTTATAACCTTAATAAGAAAGATTTAAAAGTGATACACTGGTGTTTAGACTGCTAATGGTAGCAACTCGTTAGAGAAGCTCATAATAATGTGAGCAAAGAAGTATGCTGGCCTTAATATTGATTTATGTGAAAACCAATATTTATAAAAACTTATCAACAAAATCTCTTTTGTAAGACCTGTTAATAATCACTAAATAGTCCTGTTTCATTCAGATATTATTATAATTTAAAGCTCAATATTATATCATATGATGATAGATTTAATTGATATGTCGTTAAACATATATAGATTAAGTTATAAGATATCTCATGGCCATCTAGGAAAGAAATTTTTCCATGGATGATGTCCTTTCAAAATTACCTTTTTGGAGCTTATTTGAAATATGTATGTTTGAGTTGTTATCCATTTTGTTCGGTCAAGGTCTTATTGACTCCTCAAATTTTAAGCAAAATGATGTAGAACGGGAGGAGGTGGGGGAGATTTAAAAAAAAAAAATTGAATTTCAAACAAGAAGTATAAAGGAGGGAAGAGGTAATTAATATTCCTTAATTTTAGGCCGTAAATTAGGGAATAAATAATTAGAGAGAGGAGTGAAGGTGGGCCGGCCAATGGAGGGAAGAGAAACAAGTGTCCACATATAATGTATGTGGACCCATGCATTAATGGGAGATTAGAGAGTTAAATATGAAATAATTTGAGATTTAATATGATTGAAAGATGCTTCCTAAAACAGATGTACTAATTAGGAAAGAATTTGAAATTTGGATATGGGATTAATTAATCAATCAATTTCAAAATTGATTAATTAATTAAAAAAAGAAACTTCTCAAAATTATTGTAATTAATGAGGGTGGATTTGAAATTCAAATTAGATTAATTCGAATTTGAAATCTTTCCGAATTAAGGACATCCTAAATAAGAAAAAAGCAATTTACGAGAGAAGTGATATTAGGCAAAGAGATTGCTGGCGGGTGGGTTTGGGTGATGGTGGGGATGAAGTCGGCGGATTGGAGAGACTGGAAGCTAGGGAGGTTTGCGGGGGGTGTTGGAGGCGGAGCTAAAGCCGTGGGGAGGGAGAAGGGGAGGTCGGTTTTGTGGAAGTGGAAGGGTTTATGGGAGAATGGGCTGGTGGAAAGTGGGGGATTTTGGCCGGCGGTCAAGGGAGAAGGAGAAGAGGATTTAGGGAAAGAAAGATACAACCGCGAGCCCGGACTCATCCTGCAGCTAACGGGTACTACGTTGCCCTTCACTAAGGCACTTCAGGCCACGAGCCCGGACAGATCCTACAGCTGGTGAAAGCTATGAATTCCTCTCATTGGAATCTCACCCAAGGTTCTTCCCAAAGAACAAAAGTGCAAAAACACAAATTTTTTATTATAATTTCATCATGCCTAATACAAGAGGAGGGGCCTTTATATATAGGCCTAAAAAAAAATTAAAAGACACATTTGCCCCTTGGGCTTATATAAGACAAGACTCTTAAACAAAAGGGTGAAAAGGAAAAATTGTAAAATTAAATCAAAATACAAGTAATAAATTAAAATAAAATGGAGTGATCTTGATCGTCGATCTTCAACTCTTCCTTTGAATATCATCCACCGTCGGATGTCTGCATCATTCTCCCGGGGTGAAAAAGAGCTTGACTCCGTCGAGTTCGCATCCCGGGCAATCATGCTCTGATACCAAAATTGATGTGAAACGTACATGCAAAGATGAGTTGCTTAATGAATTTGCACGCTTAATATTTAGAGCACAATAATTATAAGCTTTATATTGATTATAAACGACAAATTAAAACATAAAAAGCGGTAAAACAAGCTTATGTTAAATCACATACAAAGGAGTTAAGATCGTAAAACGGACAATTTAATCTAACGTTGCATACATGATTGATTTTCAACGATGATCCCTAAACTAACAATGAGTTTAGTTACTATAAGAATCCGCTCACTCAATTACCTAATTCACTAGGTTATAGCAGATGAGAATTAACATTATCAATGTGAATCGACTAAACCATAATTGAGAGCAACTAGGAAGATAAGAAATTTGGGGAAGAGTTCACCATCGTCAAATTCTCAGATCTGATTTGGGGTGGGAGGGAGAAGACCCGGAGTTCGGGGGTTGATCTCGAAGAAGTCCTGCGTGTGGACGGCCGCATAGGATCTTCTGGGCAGCAAATGAGAGCCTTCCGGATGGCAAATCAGCACTAGAAAACTGCTCGAATCTTGGAACAACAGCTGTGACTCTTCAGGATAGCAAACAGGGGGTTTTTTGGAGAGTAGGGCAGCCGTTCAACTTGCCGAAATCTCCTGATGCTCTTCAAACAACAGACCAAACAGCAACCCGTGGAGCGGGATAGCCATTTGCCATGTCGGTAAGATCTTGGACAGCAAGACGGACCTTCAAGAGAAGTTGTACAGCAGGATGGTTCTGCTGTAAGTTTTGGACAACTATTAAGAATCCCTTCCTGGGAAGAAAATGTGAGGGAAGGGGGTGGAGGGAGGGGCGGCTCAGGCTACAGGGAGAGTAGGAAATTTTCTTTCCGGTAATCACAATCAATAGCGGGAAAAGATCCATTCGTTATGAATTAATTGTATTCCAAATTAAGGAGTTTATTGGGATGTCATTATGGGAAAGAAATAAAGAAAAGGAGGGGTGGGCCAGCCTTGTATTGAAAGAGAGAGGAGGGGGAATTGGAAAACTGAAATTAACTCAGCTTAAGTGGATTTTGAGTGAAAATGTTTTGAAATTACATTCAAATTTCAAATAAGGTTGAGGGATTAAATGAGCATTTAATAGGGGGGAAGCCCATCATGGGGCCGACGGCATCATGAGGAGTGGAGGGGATTGGGGAGGGAAATATGGGAGTTTCCAAATAGGCGATGAAGATTAGGAAAGGGAATAATAAATTCCATTTGATTTATTTTGAAATTGAATTCATGATTGATACTTTCCTAATTTGGAATTCCCTATATGGAAAGAATTTAATTTGAATTTCAAATGAATTCAAATTTTCCCTCTCATGCTTGAGCTAAATTAGAAAGTCATTATGGTGATTGAAATCATCATAATGAGGGGGGAAATTATGAGAGGGCCGGCGGCAAAGGGGGAAAGGGGAGGCTAGGTGGCAGGTTGTGGCTAGGTTTGGTGGTGATTTAGGTGGTGGAGCTTGGAGAATGAATGGGTTGGGGGGGGGGGGGGGGTTGAGGCCACCGGGTGTCGGAGGTTGAAAGGGCCGCCGATTGACTTGGAGAAAGGAGATGAAAGAAAATACACATAAGATAAAAGTAAACTAACCACGAGCCATGGACTCTTCCAACGGCTGGTGGGTATTGCGCTTGCTCACCTCGAGCTCTCTCTCCCTTCTCTCTAGTGCACTCACAAGAAGAAGAAGAAGAAAAACACATAAAATTTCATTATCAAAATCATCGTCCAATACAAGAGAGTTAGCCTATAAATAGGCCTCATAAAAAGAAAAATAATAAAGACTAAAACGCCCTTCAGGCTACAACACTACATGACCACTCCCAAGGGTGAAATGAGAAAAACAGTAATATAAGATAAACTAGTACATAAGACATAAAAATAAAATAAAATAAAATAAGCTCTAGATCGTAGCCATTGATCTTCCGATGTCCTCATCACAAAATTGTTATAACTATTAATGATGCTATATCAGATTAGAAAACCAAACAATTTGAGCAACTCATAAACAAAGTAGTAAGCCCCATCCTAATTAAATACGAGCAACTCATAAACAAAGCAGTAAGTCTCATCTTAATTAAATTTGGACCTTCGAATGGATGTAAGCACCATGCTAATTAAACCTTTTAGGTATCTGTAATTCCCTCATAAAATATGTTGTGGTTTCCAATTAAGTCCCAAATCAATTCTAATTTTGGGCATTCCAAAATATGTTAGCCCTCTCAAATCAACTCTTGGCATTCCAATGGATATGTCCTATCCTAAATCAACTATCATGCATTCTAGTAGATGTATGCCTCACTTTAACACAAATATACTAATTCTTAGTGCTAGGTTCTAAAACCCACCATTTTGGTAAGTCCTAAATTAAGCAGTAAGCCCCAACCCAAATAAGCCATTGGTTATTTCAAGGGACGTAATCCCCAGTACCTCAACCAAATGTGGCTATAGTGCTATGTTGTAAGACCTACAATCCGGGAAACTCTTAAGTAGAGAATAAACCCTGGCCTAATTAAATTAGGGCCTTCTAGTGGCTGTAAGCCGAAACTCAAATCATATTTGAGCCAACTCCTATGTTAAAAAGCTCACCCACCCACAAACATCTCCTTAATCCCAACAAATCTCAGAGTACTAACCTTAAATTTAAAACCATATGAAAGTAGTCACCTTTAATCAAGAGTGCTCTTCTATGAGTGGGAGGGTTAATTAACTGTGAGGGCTTGTGGACATAGGAAGCTAAGATCCAAGATCTAAATAAACCATAATATAAATATCGAGGGAAATTTGATTAATTAAAATTAATCTACCTCATGAAGTATAGAATCATTGCTTAAAAGGTAGGGTTCGGGCACATTTTTTCCTATTTCATTATATGATTAATGCACAAAGTTTTGTTGATTATTTATGATCTATAGTACTTTAGTCATGTTGAACGAAGAGAAAAAAAAACTTGCTTCTCCTAAGGAGCTCATTTGATTGCTTGAAGATACATGACGTAGAAAATAGTGATTTTGTTTTCACTTTTGTGAAATTGAAATCATTATATTCATGGAGGTTTTAAAAGGGTTTTGTGAAGCTCAGAGACAATGTTGATTTATAGCTATACTCAACGGTCGACCAAACAATTGATTTCACAAATTTCAGATTTTTTCTAATTTCAAGTGAGGCTGAAGAAATAATTAATTAATTGTAATCTCACTTGGATTTCTCTTCTCTCTTTGTTTATATTCAACTTGTCATTATATATTGATTTTTAATGGCAATACAGTTATATGCTGATGTCTGTAGGTCAACGGATCCAACATGGAATGAGGACTTTACCCTCAACATCAAGTTAGCTACAGCAAAAAAATTGCAGGTATGGTCCATGAACAGTAAAAAGTGAACCATTAATTGTTTTGTTTTTCTTGTTTGTTTTTTCTTTGTCGTTTTTGTTCTTTCTCCATACATAGATGCATTTGAGGTACAGTTTTCCACTTGTGGCTTCCAGCTTTTCCAGTGTCCATGTTCTTGTATCCTTATTTTGGTTGATCATGTTGATAAACTATTTCATCCTTCGAATGCATAAAGAAAACATTCAAAAAGCAATTATTTTTCGTAGTCAGGTTTCTTTTTGGAGTTTCAATCCTTTTCTTTTTGCTCGGTCATACTTAAGTACCGTAGAAGTGGCAAAGCAACACACACATACATACCCTTTTAAAGCATCACAAGATTTTCAAGAAAAATGATGCTTACATTAGTACATTTTCATATGTGTCCATTTATCTTGGTAGGAAGTTGCCAGAATACTCTGATGATCGGCATTAACTTACATGACAAATATTATGATAATTGATATTGTCTAGGTTAATGCTTGGGATGCTAATCTGGTGACACCGCATAAACGCATGGGTAATGGATTGGTCAACCTTCAATCTATTTGTGATGGTGAGAATGGAGCTCGATGCCTTTTTCTTGTCATCGATTCTCAGAATTTTATTTAATACCATTCATTCATTATTTTCTCGCCTCCGAAGATTTCGCCTATGCTTGTTGTTCAAGGCTTATTGGAATGCTGAATAATTGATCAAAATATAACTGTCAAAGTCACAAGCTATTCGTCAGAGGTTAAATAATTTATACTTGATGTGCTAACTGCACCAAGGGATCCCGTTACTTGCAATGAAAACAATGAAGCAGAAAAAAGAGAAATAGGAACAAAAATTCCTCAAGAAACTGTAAAATCTTTGTTCTATTCTTCTCTGTGTCTTTACCCCGCCAATATAAGGCTTAGGTCCCTTTTCTTACAAAGTTTTGCAAAGCAAATAAAAAGCTAACATTTACTATTTTAGCTAGAAGACAAAAGCCGTTACTATGTAGCGGAGCTAAGAAATATTATAAGTAGTGAAATATAAGGGTTGTGGTTGAGCTGAATTAAGAGACACACTGCATCAGGGTCTCCCCTGCTAACAAAGAAGCGACAGTACCATTACTGATTGTATCAAGCTCATATGGAGGCTTATAAGGGTGTATGTCGGAGACATTGAAGGTGGAAGAGGTTTTGATGAGTAGCGGTAAATCAACGATATAGGCATTGTTCTTGATACGCTTTCTAATGGAAATTGATCCAATTTTTGGCGGGCTAAGTTTTGAATATTGTTCAGCTAGAAAACGCTCTTTGTGGAGTCGAACCATCAATAGATCTCCTGGTTCGAACACTTGCCGGCGTCTATGAACATCAGTAACATGTTTATACTTCATATTAAATTCCATGAGTTTATCCTTAACTTCCCGAAGAACAGAGCTTTACTGTCGGTGAAATGGGTAGCAGCTGGCGTGCGGCATTTAGGCAAACTGCAATATCGAGAAGATGATTTGGAGCCTTGGTATACACAATGCTGAAAGGCGAACCCTCCGTGGATCTATTTGTCATTGAATTATAGGAAAACTCAGCTTGCCCCAACACTTTGTCGCACTGTTTTGGTCTACTTTGAACTAGACAGTGCAACATTTTTACCAAACTGCGATTAACAACGTCGGTTTGGCCGTCTGTTTGTGGGTGATAGGCCGAACTGAGCTTTATCTCGGTACGTAAACAATTCCATAAGTCATGCCAAAAATGGCTGATGAACTTCACATCTCGATCTGAAGCTATACTGCGAGGAAATCCATGTAAGAGAACAAACTCATTGAAGAAAACTCGAGCTACCATTAACTGCATCAAATGTTATCTTGCATGCTATGAAATGCGCCATCTTCGAAAATCGATCAACAACTACTATAATGGAATCCGTGCCGTGCTTGGTCTTAGGTAGACCCAATACAAAATCCATACTTATGTCTTCCTAAATGGAGTTTGACACCGGTAATGGCGTGTACAATCTTGTGTATTGGTTCACACCCTTGAATTCTTGACAATTCTTGACAAATAGAGCACCGTTCAACATATTTCATTACATCTCTATGTAGTCGAGGCCAAAAAAATCTTGATTGCAGTTGCTTGAAAGTTTTTTCTCTACCTAAATGCGCTGCTAGTCCCCCACCGTGAGCTTCTCTGATGATTTGTTGGTGGCATGAAGAGTCAAGAATGCATAAAAGGTTCCCTTTAAACAAAACCCATGCCTGATTGAATAATCTTTTATTGGATTGGAATTAGCACATAGGTTCCCGATTTCACCAAAATCTTTGTCTTCAGGATATAAATCCTTTAAACATCGAAGGTCGGTAATCTTGGTTTGAAGCTGAGCTATCATAGCGGCTTGGCGGCTGAGGGCGTCCGCGACATCATGCAATGTCTAGAGAATAGATAGGTGTCATTGGCTGTATTTCTCTTTGAAGGAGAGGCTGAGAGATGGTGAGTTAAACAACAGAGAGAAATTTTAGGGGAAAATAAATGTTGATATCACTTGGGATGAATTTACTGTTATATTCAGAATGTTCAATGTTGTTTGTACCTCCTTCAGCCCGACTACAGATGCAGAAAACATTTATCAAGTTAGAGCAGGGATGCCAGATACTGATGCTGCACGAGGTTGTGTTTATTGCACTGACTAGGTATGCTTCTCACTTGATCCCTATTGATGAGCCAAAGGGCTATAGGTTTTTGCAGGGGTTGAATAGGGAGTTGAGACATCCATTAGTACCTTTACGAATTCAAAAGTTTTTTAAATTGGTGGAGTGGGCTAGACTGATAGAGATTGATTTGACAGCACCAACATTTAGATATGAGGTGGGCTCTAGATATGATGTCAGTAGGAGGAGCAGAGATGAGACAAGGAGATAGAGACAATGATAATAAAAGTCACTATAGTGATTCAAGGGGATCTAGATCGATAGCATCTACCGGTGGCTATGATCAGTGTATTCATTGTGGTCGACGACTTTCGAGTCAATGCTACTTGTTGACAGAGCGATGTTTTTACTGTGGATGGTAGGAACATAAGGTAGAAGACTGTCCTCAGAGGGGATTCAGAGGAAGAACTAATTATGGTGCAGGATAATTCAAACATACTGTTGGATAGAGGACTGCAGGGTGAGAGCATATAGTGAAAGATCAATCAGTAGGGCTTGACACCTTGTTCTCAAGGTGGAAGGATGAAAACTGATGCTTTACCCTCTCGTATGGCTCCTATATGGTGTCATACTCGGGTAGATTCTTCAATTTTATCAGCACTTCCTTGATCTCTCCTTCTCCTTGTCGTACCTCTTTCAGCTCTAGTGGTTTTCATATCACATCTAAATCTTCTGTCAGTATCACATGCAACTCTACTGGGATGCATGACCCCTGATAACTCTCCTCAACTATGATGCGTTGAACAACATATGTATGGTAGCAGTCTGGGGTAACTTCAAGCGATAAGCTACTGCTTCAATCCTCTTCAATATCTCAGAAGGATCAAAATACCTCAGGGCCAACTTTTCATTTTTCCTGTTAGCTACCGTCATTTGTCTATAGGGATGAAGTTTTAAGTATACCCTATCCCCTATCTCAACTGGATGTTCTTCCACCGCTCATCCACTTGCTTCATGATCTACTGAGCCCTTAACAAATGCCTCCAACACGCTATCCCTCTCTTCCAAGTGCTGCTCTACTAACGAGAATGGTGTGCTACTCTGCCCAAAGTGCACCAACTGAGGTGGGTCCTTTGCGTACAACACTTTGAAAGGAGTTATCTGTGAAGCTGAATGATATGAAGTGTTGTATCAGTACTCCACTCATGCTAGCCACTTGGCCCACAAGCAAGGTATTTCTGAAGCAAATATCTCAAGGCTCCTATTTACCATCTTGGTTTACCCATCTATCTAGTGATTGTAAGCGATGCTCCTCTTCAATTCTGTCCTCTACTGTCTGAACAACTCATTCCAAAAATGATTTAGGAACACCTTATCTTAGTCGGACACTATAGACTTTGGTATCCCATGCAATTTAACTACCTTTATGATGAATGATGCTGCTACTGTTATTGTTGTGTATGGATATCATAGGGGAATGAAATGAGCATGCTTGCTCAATCTGTCCACCATCACCAAAATCACTGTAAACCCCTCAGATCTTGGTAACTCATCTATAAAATTCATGGTGACCTCTCACACTCTGGGGAAGGTTATATTGACAAAATTTTAATAAGGAATGCGTGTTGATTTGAATTAAGTAGGAGTGTGGTTAAAATTTGATTCAAGGAGCAAAAACAACACTATTGTATGCATTTTCATCAAAACAACTTGGAGTAGATTATTTTCATGACAACACCAATGATTTTTGTGACTTCATGAAAATACTTAATCAAATTCTGTTTTATGTCTTGGCTGCCTGTACATGAATTTTTGGAAATAATGGGTTATCTGATACAAAGCTTGGCTATATATGGCATGGGTTTATCCAATATAAGCTTGATTATTCTATATAAAGCTTAGTGGTTTTTTTTTTTTAAATTTAAATTATAACTTGTAAATTTTGGTTATGGTAATATTTTTAATGGAACTTTTGTTCTGACTAAAGCTAAGATTGATGCGTTTAGACCTCTGAGGTTAAGATTTTTAAAAGCAATATGGATTAATCCTATATATATATATATATATATATATATATATATCTATTATATATATATATATGTGTGTGTGTATGTCATACATATATTTTTTACATGCTTGATGAATGATTATATCATCAAGAAAATTAATGAATCTCGATCCATATGTAATTCTTATATTGTAGATTTTAATCAACGATATAACTTTGAGTTTAAATATAATGGAAAGAGGCAGATGCAAATACAAATTATAGTCTTTCTTTTCCTTGCATGAAAAAAACCTCTCTCACATGTTAACTTATTTGTAGCTTTTCAGGCAATTTACATGAGGTTATGGTTGAACTAGAGGGCATTGGTGGTTGCGGCAAGATCTATTTGGAGGTAATTTATATTTATTATCAGTATCATCCGCTTTATCTTACCTATATGGCTATAGAACAATGGACGCCTTTAATTTAAAAAAAAGAAAAAAGGACGCCTTTAATTTGTGTCCTATTTGTGTCTATATCTATCTATCTATAAACCTGTCGTTGAAGCTTTGTTTGAATAAAAAACATTGCTATTATTCTAAATACAAATGCTGGATTTACGCATAAAAAATTGTATAAATTAATGAACTTGTGGTTTGCAGTTCAAAACTAACTCATTAGTTAATGATAATTCTGAATGTTCTTTATTAGGTTCCAAATGGTTATGAATCTAAGGTGTTTTGTTCATTGATGTAGTTCAAGGGAATTAAAAGGTAAATTGGTTGACTTTTTCTGTTGAATTGAAGTTTCTTTTTTACTTGTCTATATATACAATGCATGCATGCCTATGCACATGCATATATTCTTACATCTCCATGTACGTGTTTATCTTAGGCTTCATTTGGGGTGACTTTTTTACTGTTTTCTAAAAAACTTTTTTAGTATAAAATTTTTGTACTAAAAATCTGCTTTAAAAAATAGTAAAAAAATTGTCCCGAACGAAACCTTAATCTTAAATATCACATTCATCTTGATACTGCAATCATCATCATCATTGTCATAATTATATTCACTAACTTTACCGAATGTTATTCCATTGGGTTTAAGGATCTTGATATGATAAACCAATGAAAGAAAGAATTCTAAAAATTTGTAGAAACAGCTCAGTATCTGAACAACACCTTCGAGCGCAAATTAATAGAGCGCAAATTAATGTAACGAAAATCCTTTTTCTTTCTACTCGTTACACTCTCTTCCATGAGGTAAGCCCCATTTTTGCTCAAATTTACTCTCAAGAATTTCATAAATAAACATTGGATCAATACCTGATTAATTATTTAGTTTTGATGAATTGTAACATTTTACTTGAGCCAACTTTATATGAAAGTAATGTTGTTGCTAAAGGTTTCCATTAAGGTTTCTTTGCGCTGAAAAACTATTGTTAATAAGCTCTCAATGATGTGATTATTCTTATGTGTAAAATGTAATTCCAGCCCGCTCTCAGTTTTGTTCTGTTTTAAAAATTGTAATATTGATCTATATTTTGCTTTTGCTTGTAATATGTTATTTTCTTGAAACAAGTTTCATGGGAGCTGGAGTAGAAGAGAAAGATAATTATTTTCTTGTGATATTGTTATGAATTGATTTAGTTTTAGGTTATTGTGTTCCTGCTAGTTATCACGCCATTGTAAATTTCTATAAATAGAGATTGTATGTGATGTAACAATTGGGGAACATTTTAATAAAGCTTTAGGATAGATTTTCCTCCTCCAAATTATGTCCCTCTTCCTCTCCTCCCTCTCCCTCTCATTCAAGAACATCTTCATCTTCCTTAAAGATTCTACAAGTGGTATCAGAGCCTCGTTGAGGCGATCTCGAGGAAGAAAGAGAAGAGTTGATGCCATTGATGCGACCAAGCAAGATCGGGCGTAGTAGACACGTGCAGACCCACGCAGGTGAATGCACGCGGGCGGACTCGTGCGGGCAAGGCGAAGCGGCTTGGTGCCGTGATCAAGTCGAAGGCGGGAAGGCGTGCGAGAACAAGCTACATGTGGACGGGGCTCGTTTTCCTTGGTCTGCGTAGCATAATTCGGTTCTTATGATTGTGCCGCTAGGTCTTGGTGCACTAAGACTATGGTTGGCGCTCACAGTGCTATCTGCTTTCTCTGTTTTCTGCAAGTTGTGGTCTAGCTTCAAGGCTAAGGTCCAAGAGCCCCCCGCAGGCGAGGAACGACCAGTTGAAAGAGATGGTGCGGGGTTCTTGAGTATCGGAGCATTTGATACACATAAAGATGCAGTAACATATAAGAATTTGGAACACTTGATTCATCTTCTAAATGGTAAGGATGGAGATATGATGTGGCAAAATCAAATAAAGCGAACCACATCAAACATGAGTTGCCAAGCTTGGCACCATGAACCTGAGACTAGTCCAATAATCTATCGTAGCATAACTATTTTTTGAGGACGCAACTCCAGAGTCGGTTAGAGATTTCTTCTGGGACGATGAGTTTTGTCACGACCTGGCCCGGCTAGCCCGTCGATAACGGGGCGGGAACAGACAGTCGTACGGAAGAGCATATAAAACATAATCAAATTCAATATATGATTAACATCAGTACAAAAATGTCATCCAACATTTAATGAAAGAGCCACTAAGACATCAAAAATAAATTGTTTCAAACTGTTCAATTGTCTCACAACTATTAAAACTTTCAAACCCATCATCATAACATAAACTCTCACAATTACATAAACTCCAAACTCAAACCATAGAAAATAATCTCAGACTCAAACTTAAAAACATAAAAAGGAACCTTCCATCTTGAGGTCCCCTACGACGATACGTGAACGGTCGTCGTGCAGCCATCACTTCTCTCCTGAAAAACATTTCCATAAGTAGGATGAGCCAATGCTCAGCAGGTAATTCATATCTCAGTTAATTTCATAAGATGCATAAATAAAACTCTTTTACAATTGGAACTAATTTATTTCATATCATTTTGCAAGTCACAACCTTTAAACTTTTCAATTTTTCTTGCATTTTTTTTCTTTAATATTTCATTCATTTCAGTCTTTCCTTTCACCTTTTTCATATGCAATGAATATGCAAAAATGATTATGCTAAATGTATCACCCGTCTCGGAAGTACACTTATTCGTACTGATCAGGTACGCAATCAAATATTTGGCCATTTCCTTTACCATTAGTTCATAAGAACCATCCTTTATCATGGCTCATATGAGCCTCCTTTACCAATGCTCGAAAGAGCTCCTTTACCAATTTGGCACTTCCGGATCAACATGCAACATGAAATTGTTATTGCTTTTAAATTTTTGAATCATGCTAAATTTTCTTTCATATTTATTTCATTTATTCATATACCTTAATTGCTTTTCAAATAATGCATGAAATGAGAGCATGAAACTGTAGGGTATTTTTTAAAACATGAATATCAAAACATTTGACAATAAATAAAATATTTGACAAGAAAATAAATATATGAAATTGCATTCTAAGCATAAAAATTTTAAAGCACTTATAAATTTAACTGGGGTCTGAACACCTACCTCAACCCAAGTATGACACGCTGCTTTGACACAGTTCTTTCACCTTACCCTTTAATGGTCAGAACCTAAGCGGTTTACAAAAGAGACGTGTCACATAATTAAAAAATCAAATTTCCTAAGTCTAATTGCTAAACCCGGCATTTTTCCCCTTTAACCATTCCTTACAACATTTAAAGGATAATTAATTAAATAAACATTAATTTTCGGATTTAATTAAATTATGGAAATTACAAAACTGAAATTTTTCCTAAAAAATCAAATTTAATGCTTTAAAACACTCCTAACATCTTTAAGAATAATTTTTGTAAAGGAGATTTCTCATAATTCAAAAACTAAGAAAAACCCTAAATTTTAAATCTCCAAAATTCCCTTAAATCTCTTCATTTTCATTGCTAAAACATTCCTCTAATCCTCCCTTAAAGTTTTCGTAAAGAAATTGCGAAAGAAAATCGAAATTTAGAAAAACCCTAGATTTTTCGATCTCAAATAACTTGAGATTTAGGAAGTTTCGTTCTAAAATAATCGTACCCGAGTGTTCCTCTCGTCGTCCTCTTCGATTTGACCTAAAACTTTTGCCGGAAGATCATCACCGGAAAGCCCTCGCGTTAGCCACGCCGTCCGCCCGTCCGTGTTCGTTCCGCTTGGTTCGTCCCTCACGCGTGAAATGAGAGGAGGAGAAGGGCAGATTTGTTCATTTAGGGAGAATAGGATTTGCTATTTACCCATTTGACTTCACTTAAGTGAAATTAGCCTTCTATTTACAAAAGGGGTAAAATCGGTATTTTTAAACTTCGTTAAATTTTAATTCCAAATATAGGTAAAATTAGGTACAAGTTCTATATATCAAAACGATCAGAATTTCGCAAGAAATTTTCTAAAATTATTTTCGTTAAATTCCGTTAACGTTGAAAATTTCACATAAATCTCGTCGCGACGCTTTGAAAAATGTGCGACGACCTATTAACATCGTTTTTGGGTTTTACAAGTTTGGAATCAAATTTGTGAGATGAGCTATGGATTCAGAGTGAAGCTTCATATTCAGGTGGAGTTTTCGGATCATTTGTTGGAACGGCAGATCAAGAACCTTGGGGCGGCAAGATGGTCGAGAATTTTGAACCGGACAGGTGGATTGTGCGGAGTCGCAGGTCAGAGCGCACACGGGGGTCCGAGGCGATCAGTCGGATTGCAACAAATTCTAATTCTTGTGACCGGGTGGTTCTTTATTTTTTTTCTAAAACTAAATCAAGGTGCAAATTGTAATGAATTGATTTAGTTTTAGGTTATTGTGTTCCTGCATGTTATCACACCATTGTAAATCTCTATAAATAGAGATTGTATGTGATGTAACAATTGGTGAAAATTTTAATAAAGCTTTATTATAGATTTTTCTCCTCCAAATTATGTCTCTCTCCCTCTCCTCCCTCTCCCTCTCATTCAAGAACATCTTCATCTTCCTAAAAAATTCTACAGATATATTAGATACCTTTTATAATTAAACTAAACTCCTGCGTCTGTATGAAGGGCCTAACTTCTATGTTTTGTTGTGATAGATTGGTCACCTGCTCTGAGGCTAAAAAAACTTAGGATTAAGTTTTTTTTGCAACTTGCTATTTACATTTTATTTATCTTAGCTACTCTTTATCCTGATTCTTAATTGGTTTTATAATTCTTGCAATTATTTTTTTCTTTTTTATATTGAGATTTACAGTTAATATTAACAGCTTTCTGACTGCATCAGTAATTTGTGAAATTGATCTTTATTTCACAGATCAAATATAAGAGCTTTGATGAAATTTATGAAGAAAAACAGTGGTGGAGAATACCCTTTGTCTCTGATTTTCTTCTGAAGAGTAATTTGGGTTCTGCTCTCAGAATGGTTCTTGGATCAGAAAACTTGAATGTTAGTCAATTTGTAGAGTCTGCGTTTGGACAATTGAAGTCATTTAATTATAATTATGTCAAGAGTCTTCACGCTTCTAAAAATGGCAAAAATGATTCTCATGAACCAGAAGAGTCTTTAAACGGCATTCATAGCTCAAATGAAGCCCCAAAGAAAGAGAATATTATACAGAGCTCAATGGTAGGACACGAGATTCATAATGTGAATAATTCATCTGCCCCTCTTGTTGATGAAGCAGATGGAAATAATGATCTGATGGAGCAGAAAAAAAATGACTCTATACAGGCTGAATATTTTTGGAAAGCCTTTACTGACATCATCAATCAAACCGTGTTCCTGAAGCTTGGTGTATCGCTTCCTGAGATTGAAAGTTGGGACAAATTTGATTTGCTGAACAACATGAGTATACAATTGCGTAGATCAGCAGAAGAAAAGTATGTTGAGTTTGGACTTGCAACACCGAAAAGTAGGGATAAGAACAATATTGAAACTAGCCAAACTTCTACAAATGCTATTGCATCTTCATCTACAGATATCAGAATAGCATCCCGAGATTTACTTAGTCAGACCGACGCAATTTTAGGAGCATTGGTAGTGCTTGCAAAGACCTTTTCTAAACAGAAAGATGATTCAATGTCACTGGATAATCAAATAAAAAATGGTGATGACGATAAGAATGAAGGACCTTCAAATAAAAAAGGGAGTGATAGCTCCAACAAAGGAATCACATTAAGTACAAAAGGAGCGAAGGAGATGCGGGAATTATTTTCTAGTGCTGAGAGTGCTATGGAAGCTTGGGCTATGCTCGCCACTTCCTTGGGTCGGTCAAGCTTCATTAAATCAGAATTTGAGAAGATATGCTTTCTTGATAATGTTTCTACAGACACTCAAGTAGCTATCTGGCGTGATTCGGTTCGAAGAAGATTGGTTGTTGCTTTCAGAGGCACTGAACAAGCAAAGTGGAAGGATTTGCTAACTGATTTAATGTTCTTACCAGCTGGGTTGAATCCTGAGAGATTAGGTGGAGACTTCAAACAGGAAGTGCAGGTTCATGGTGGATTTTTGAATGCTTACGATTCTGTTCGAAACAGACTTTTGATGCTTATTAAGCTTGCAATAGGTTACCATGAAGAACATCATTTAGAGAGCATGCCAAAGTGGAATGTTTACGTTACAGGGCATAGTTTAGGTGGTGCGCTTGCAACACTGCTTGCTTTAGAGATTTCAACAAGTCCAATGGCAAAGCATGGTATGATTTCAGTTACAATGTATAATTTTGGTTCTCCAAGAGTTGGTAATAGAAGATTTGCTGATATATACAATGAAAAGGTCAAAGATAGCTGGAGAGTTGTGAACCATAGGGATATTATTCCTACGGTCCCACGCCTGATGGGCTATTGCCACGTAGCTCAACCTGTTTATCTTGCAGCTGGAGATTTAGAGAAGGCCATGCTAAATAGAGACTTCAGAGGAGATGGATATGAGGGAGATGTGATTGGAGAGGCTACACCAGAAGTTCTTGTTAGTGAGTTTATGAAAGGTGAAAAGCAGCTCATTGAGAAGATATTGCAGACTGAGATAAACCTTCTTCAATCAATCAGAGATGGGACTGCTCTTATGCAGCATATGGAAGACTTCTATTACATCTCGCTTCTTGAGAGTGTAAGATCAAATTACATGCTTGCTGAAAATACACATTCCTATGGAAAGAGCATTCGATCAACTGCATGAAACAAATTGTTGCATTGAATTTGTGAGGTAAGATTCTCTACATGCAACTAGGAGCTTGGAAGGCAAATAACAGTCTACAAATAAATCAAAGGAGCAGGCACAACATGAAGGTATGATTAGCCTGCTATAGATATTGAAACTCTTTGATTGAAATTGATACTTTGTTACGTATGCTTCCATGATGTTTCTATTATGTTTTTCACCTGAATACTTTGTATTTAAATCTGGTATTCTAAACTAAAATCCTGCATCTTGGTCTTTCTTCATGAATGCAATTTTAGATGCAAGTTGTTCTAAAATCTGGCATTCTAAACATCTCAAATCTCCTATAATGTATTGAAATCCCAAGGGATGTAGGTGCTATTGCAACCTCTATTTTGCAATATGTGTCATTCAATCCTTGGTTGCTTGATTTATTTTGCGCTGCCCATTTTCTCCTGCATAACCATTTCCCAACTCATGGTTGCCCAACTTTGCCTTACCTTGCTGTCGTTTTCCATTGATGCCTTAGCTTACTTCATCCTTTTCATTCAACCTGCTTGCTTTAGCGCCAGCTCATTGAGGAAGATCAGCTTGGGGATCATTGGTGGGTGGCTTTTTCTTGGTTTCCTTTGAGTATGATCATTTGACACCATGCTATGTCCTCTCTACTCCTTCAATTTGGTGTTTTATGGTATTGCTGCCTTGTTAGGGTCATCTTCTATAATGGTTCATTCTCTTATTGTGTAGGATACATTGAACTTTTATTGGTCTATTCAAGAGATTTTTTGTGAAGCTTTGAGGGTGATACCTCAATCTCCTATTGATTATATTTTTATTGGTATTAAATCTATCACTAATCTTAATATTATATCTCAATGAGAAATTATATCTTTGGCTAGGACCTTATAGTTTTCCTTCATTTATAAATTCTCCCCATGTGGAGGAGATTAAAAAAATTTTACTTGATCTTAATCTCTCATGACCCTTTTCTTAGGCTTGCCATATTTTAATTCATTTAGGATTTGGAAAATTATTCTTGATTATTGTCTTGTTAGATCTATTATGTCTGATTTTTTTATCAGGACTCTTAAATTGATTCCATGGCGAGTTTGCTATTGCTCCAATTGGATTGGACACCTCCTCAAAGGTCATTTGCTTAATTATGATATTTTGATATCTCTTATTTTTAGTTTTTGATAATCCCCCTCAGATTTTCAAGATAATATATTGCTTTTATCATCCTTCCATAGCTTATGTTTAATGGAAATGGAAACAACACAAGATGGTTAATAAAAACTGGATTTGGTTGGAACGGAATTGTCATTCTTTATAAGTTGTCTTTAAAGATTCGATATCTTTCTCTATTCTAAAATTTTAGATCATAAAGCTTCTTTTTTGCTTAGCTTCGCCTAAACTTGATGAAGAATTTGAAGACTCCTATAAAGGATCATGCATTTTCTTCAGGGAGTTAATTCTTTGGTCAATGCTCCATTTTTATTGATCATTTAGGTGGTTGTTTTTCTTGAGTTTGTGGAGGACAAATATAAGGCTAGTTCTCAGCCTTTAATTGGTGGTGGTCTTAATGGAGAGTTGTGATAGGAAGTAGATGCAATTTCAGCCAAAATTAATGAACAACAATAAAAAGTTGGGAAGAAGAATACACAACAAATCTTTTTATTGCAAGATATATGAAAGAAAATAGCAAGATACAGTTGGATCTTCAATAGAAGAGGAAGATCCGGCTCTCTCAAATCCCTAGCCACTAGCTAGATCCCTCGCAACCTAAGAAATTCTAATTTCAAAAATCACAAGCATAATCACTAAAATATAATATTATTATTCTTAAATAGCCTCCCATGAATTCCCTCCCAAATTAGCTCCTTTTTTTCAAATAGTTCCCTCATAAATTTGAATTCAAATTAGATATCTTTTCCAAATTAACTTTCTCTCAATTGTAATTAAAATTTTCCTAAACAATCTACTTTTATTCCTTCTCCTTATATAAAGGATTATAGCTCATTGGGCCCCATAAGGGGGGTTGAACTCCCTCTCTGTTGCTATGTTTCCCGCCCAGCAGAATTGTTGGGTTCAGCTAGTCTGGGCCAAAGAGAGCCCTTCCCCTCCCAAAGATGTACCTTGCCCTCAAGGTGCAAGAGTGGGAGTTATCTCTTGATCATCTCGTATGGATGGCATGTGGCCTCGTACTCTAGCAAATCCTTCAGCTTGATTAATACCTCCTATACCCCTGTTTTCCCTCGACAAACCCCTTCTACTTCCAGGGGCTCCAAAATAACCTCCATGCCTTTTGTCAGACTCGGGGGTAGTGAAGATGATGTGTGATCTCCTATTGCCTTCTTCAACTGATTCATTAGTGTCCCAAGATCTTCAGCCATTTCATCCCCAGGATGAAATCAGTGCCCTCTAACTCTAATGGAAGGAAGTATTCTCTCACCTAGAACCCCTGTATGATCAGAACCACCCCTCTACCCATTCCTTTTCCTATCTTCACCTTCCCTACGCCCATCATCACCCCATAATACCCTAGTCCACCATAATTAGCCCCAATTGGTTCACAATCTGGTTGAAGATGAAATTATGGGTAGTCCCACTATCTATCAGCACCACTACCTCTATCTAATATGTCACCTTTTACTTTCATTATGTGATTTGGAGTGAATCCCACCACTGAGCTCAAGGAGATCTCTGCTACATCTAAATGCATCTCTTCTTCCTCCTCCACCACTACCTCACTCTCACCTCCCTTAGTTTTCTTGTCATCACAGACAATGAGAACCTGAAGAGTTCAATATTTTGCACATGTGCCCCAATTTATACCTCTCATCACATCTAAAACACATCCCCTTTGCCCTCTTCTTATGTGATTTTGTCTTAATGAGCTTCTTGAAGTTTCCCCCAGTTCCCCCTCCTACAATTTTCTCCTTCAGGCTTTTCCAAGGAAAACTTGTTGTTTGCTCCTTGGCTGCCAAAAGGGTGGTGGTCATCCTTTACGAACCTCCTAAACTGTTGCCTCTAGCCCCTCTCTCTAGGTGCTTCTAGTTCTCCACTAATTGGATTAGCTCCATAGTCTCTCCTAAATCATGAGGCCTCATCACTCTAACTGCAGCTCGAACATCTAGTTTGAGCCCTTTCAAAAAGTTTACTCTAGTACAACTTTTGATAGCCAGTTCAATCGGCTGGCAAGGTATTCAAACCTCTCACGGTACTCCACCACTATCCCCTCGTGTGTTAGAGCGAAGAACTACTCATACATGTCCCCTCTCCTACTGGTTTGGAATGTTCCAATAGACAATCCTTAAACTTCCTTTATATCTATATGGGCTACATCATATCTCTCCGCTGGTGTAATGCCAATGCTTTTCCCTCGAAGTATAGGTCAGTTGCCACTAGTCTCTTCTATTTCATCAACCCATTGACAACAAAGTACTTTTCCATCTTGTAGATCCACCCATGTGTATCATCTTCCTAAAAAATAGACATCTTCAACCTCCTCCCTCTCGGATCTTCTCTGTTCCCCATGTTTTCTCACAATCTCCCATTCTCCAAGTGGTCCCCCCTAGTGTTCTGGTCATTCCTTCTATGCTCGTTCCCAAACCCTTTATTAAAACCCTCTGTTCTTTGAAAATCAGCACATATCTTATCATAATCAACCCCTCTTCTATGAAATTCAGCACCCCTTCATTAATACCTAACCCCCTCACGCCTCTCCTCATATGGTCTACCTATATCCTCCTTAGGAATGAGCACTATAGTAGGTCTTCTCTCTTCTCCCTCCAAGATCTCAACCTCTTTTTCTTCCCTTCTCCTCATTGGATTAGGGCTCTCCCCACTCCCTTAGCTGCCCACAACTTCCCTCGCCTCTAACAATGATGTTTTGGTTTGGCCCTCTAAAAACTTTATCATCTTTTCGATGATGGTAACTTTCTCATCAATCTTCTCGTGGATGGCTGAAATTTGAGTTTGAAAATATGAAATTTCATATTTCAGTTGTTTGATGTTCCATTCCAACACTTTTGCCCTTTTCCCTGTCATAGGTACGTGGATATAAATTCCAAACACAAAATAACAGCCAATAGCTAATTTGGTTTTCAAACAGTCAAAATCAGTAAGATCAGAGAGAAAAATGCAGCAGAAATCAACGATGAAGGTTTATAATTCGGCCCAAAACACCACTCTAATACCAATTTGATAGAAATTATATGTAATTTTAGCCAAAATCAACGAACAACAATAAGAAATTGCGAACAAGAGCATACCACAAATCTTTTTATTGCTATATGAAAGAAAATTGCAATATACAATTGGATCTTAAATTGGAGAGGAAGATTCGGCTCTCCCAAATTCCTAGCCGCCGGCTAGAGTCCTCGCAACCTAAGAAATCCTAATTTCAGCAAACACAAGCATAATCCCCAAAATACAATATTGTTAGCTTTAATTAAGTTCCCTTTTCCCAAATAGTTCCCCATCAAATTTGAATTCAAATTTGATATCTTTTCCTAATTATAAAACTTTACTAACATTCTCCCTTGATTCCTCCTCACATAAAGGATTATAGCTTTGTTGGGCCTCACAAGGTGGGCTAAACTCCCTCTTTGCTGCTCTGCTTACCGCCCAACAGAATTGCTAGGTTCAACTGGTTTAGGCCAGATCGAACCCCCCACCCTGCTCCCGCTTGCCAGATTCGTTGCTTGTCGGTGAACTTGATCATCCCTTCAATGATATTATTCTTGAAATGAGTTATTATGGTGGAGGGATTCCAACTATTACTTAGTATGCTTTGAATGCCTTGGAAGGTGAGCTAGATTATGCCGCAAGTGATTGATTGCTTCTTGTGGATTCCTTATCTATGTATGTTATGAATTATATAATTGTGCTTTATGCCTAATGGAGCTACTATCATGACTTGCTTTATTGTAAGTGTTAGGCCGACTATCTTTGTGGGTGTCCCTCTTCATAAGTCAAGTCTGGGATTTATTATTCTATACTAATAGTTCATATTGGTCCCATGAACAAGTTGGTGGGCTAGAATCCTCTTATAAATCTTCATCCACCAACATCATATGATTCTCATGAGAAAATTTATGTAGGATGATCTTTTAGTTGATAAAGTATACCATTATAGGATATGAGGTGGAAGAAGTTTTCCCACTTCTTTTAGTTATCTTTTTAGTCACTCTTTTTTTCCCCCCTTGAGTTTTTTATGTTCATTCTCCTTCTACTAAGACATCCTTTTATATAGGCAAGAGAGGTTTATTATTTTTAAATTTGTGAAAAAATTTATATGAAATCATGTATTAATCTTGTAGAAATTAATGTGTTAAACTTGTAGAAATCACGTGTTAAACTTCGGGAAGTTGTGTCTAAGTTGGTATTTTGACTACTTAACAATATTCCTCTTGATGAAGGAGCAAATAATTATAATATTTAATTCTTCGCGAGAACTTTTGCGCTCCACGCAGCCTCATAAAATTTTCTCAACTTCAACATATTTCTCTTGGTATTATTCCAAACTTCCTAACTAGTTCTCCATGCATCTTATTGGCAAGTCATTTGATCTAATGATAATGTGAACCCTTTTTTTGGAGGCGATTCGATCTTGTTTATCAAACTTAAGGCAAGGAAATAATGATGTTCTTTTCATATGACTATAACAAGTTTTTCATGCATCTTATTGATAAGTTATTTGATTTCTAGATAATGTGCACCCTTTTTTAGGAAAAATTATTAGGTGCTGAATGTGCACCATCAGCACAAGTACTGGGTATCCAACGGTACTGAGTGGTACCTAGCTGGGTACCCTATACTTGTGTGCGGACGGTTCTTCTTGTCCGCACTCCGCACCTAATAATCTCTCCTTTTTTAGAGGTGATTCAATATTCTATATCAAACCTCTCTTTTAAGTATAACTTTTAGCTTTGGAGGTTCCTTGTTATTTCTCTTTCTTAGTAGTTGGTTCTCTATTCGTCGATCATTTTGGCTTAATCGTAGTTTGTCAGGAGAGGTTAGAAAAATCTTTCATATAATATTTCAAATATTGATGACGCAAATGTCGTAAATTCTGTATCAAGTATAAAGTAAATAAATACCTATAGATGTGGGCAGTGTTGAATCATGTGTTGTCCTTGATCTTCTAAAGATTCATACCTAATTGTTTGATTTTTTAATGTTCCCCCTAATTCCCTCATTGTTAATGTGAAGCTATAGGAGATCTCATTTTTAAAGTTTTTCTTTGCTCAATGATTGTTATGATGACACTTCTAATTTTTGTGTGACATAGAGAGTTGCTTTGCTGTCATATAATGTAGTTTTTGGATTCTTTTAAGGTATCTTTAAGCCCTTGAAAGTCATTTATGTCTTAGACAAATAATTTTGACTTAAGAGTCATTATAAGTCTAAATCACAAACCGTTTTCATCATAACATAAATATTATATGGTTTTAATTACCGTAAATTTTTATAGTTTTTTTGGCACTGGTGCAAATTCTTAAGAAATTGATATATATTGGTTTAAGTTGGGGGTTTGGAACTGTAAGGTGTTCGTTTTATAAACTAATTTTACATAACTTTTTTTTAATGTATTATTTTATGGATATTTTTTATAATTTTTGAAACTTTAAAAGGATTTATATGAATTTTGTACTCAAAATTAAATAAATTTATATTATATTATTATATATATATATATATTAAAATTATGGTTATTTTTTAGTATTTATTTGAGATTTTCGTCATGATTTTTAAAAAATAGTGATTTTTGTTAATTTATAAATTTATTTCAACATTAAAAAATATTGCTTTAGATCAATTAAAGCTTCATAATATTGTTATATACGATCCATGATAATTTGATTAATTCTTGAAAATATGAATTTATGCTAAGGTGGAGTTTTGTTGCTTAGTATAAAGACATTTTGATACTTTCTGAATTAAGCTTAATTATGATTAATTTATTGCAATGCGTTGGTGATGAATGCGAATATGTTGTTATTATTATTATTGTATTGTGATAATAATGTGTATGTGTAATAGACAAATAAAGACTAGTTGACTTGTTGGTTAGAGATTGATTGATCTGTATAGGATGATGGGATGATGAGCTTTCTTTTAAATATTATAATTTTTTGATATCCTCTATTGATTCACGTGATACTAATTGAGAGTTATAAGAAGTCATTATTATGTCGATGGACAAAGAATGATAACTTTTACCGATTATTGAATATTGAAAAATATAGTTATTGTCATAGTTTCTTACTTTTTTTAGTATGACTACTGAAATGCATGTTATTGAGGTACTATACAAATTTATTATTACTGTACAAATTTGCTGTTATTTTATTTTTTTTATCCCTACCACTAAACTTTTACTATTATAGATACAAACACCAATACTATTTGATACCAATATTTTTGTTTTGATACTGAATATACTAAGTATGTGACATATTTAATAGCATGTATACATAATTATAGAATTTTATTGTATTGATCTGAATTTGATAGTTCTTTATTGATGCTTTGGTTTTATCGTTTTAATAATATTGATATGACAATTGCTTTATTGATTTGACACTCATACTGATTTATTTATTTCTCAACTATATTATTTTCTAGCTTTTATACCGTATCGTTTTATTGTTTATAGGTTATATTGCTACTGTATGTGAGTTTTACTATTATAGGTTATACTGCTACTATATATATAGTTTACTATTATAGGTTATACTGCTACTATATATATATATATATATATATACATATGTGTGTGTGTTAAATGATTTCAGGTCGGTCAGGACAAGCAACAAGAGTGAGAGATTGATCAGGATCCTTCATGTTCAAGTTTTTAACTTTTTATTATTTTAGTTATTCTGTTATAATCGGGATAGAGTAGTAGTTGTGTTATGATTGTATAGATCTTAAGTGGTGTATATAATTTTTTCAGAAATGAATACATATTTATATATTGATGTTTTAATCGATAATTTTATTTTTGTTTCTATTTATATTGATAAAAAAAATTAAGTTGCTCTAGTTGTTATTTATTAAAAGATAAAAGAATAATTCTTTCAAATTAGATTATGGGGCATGACACTTTATCCATCCTCTTATAAGCTACTATCATATCAATTAATAACTCAAATTCAAAGGGAGTTTTAGGCAGACTTGCCTTAAAAGGGCATTATTTATGTATTTCCTTGTTGAAAGAAATTGGATATAAAATAGGCTTTCATCCAATGTCTTTGAGTTAAAAACCTTTTAAGAAGTATAAAATAGTTATGTTGATGACCTTGGCTTGGTCATCATTTTATGGATGGAAGACTGCATTTTTCTTCATAGTAGTATCCATCATGATAATGCTTTTATTCAAAAATTATATAAAATAAAAATGTGAGTCCCTACCCAAGATGATTGAGCTTGTTTTCTTGAAGTGCACTCATATATTAAAAAAAAAAGGATGAGCTATTGCTTTGTTATGCTTGCAAGCCAAGTATTATCAACTTCAAGAATCTATCTACCATAACAAAGGCATAGTTACGACCATTATCGGTCGTCGGTGGACCTTCATGAAGTTTATAGAAATATTCTCTAATGGTTGAGTTAGCACTAATAATAGTGAATAATCCAACTTGCTTTATGTTGGAAGACCTTAATGTGTACACTTCATCTCAAGAATTTGACCACATTGAGGTGCTTTTTGGACTAACTCATTTATTTTTGCAAGTTAAGAAGATTGTTTATTACTTTAAAATATTTGATCACCTTAGAAACAGATACTTCCCTCACCCACTTCACACTCTCACTATCTTTTGGTATAGTAATTGCTTTCTTCTATAGAAATAGAACCAAAGTCCACAATCTTGAAGGAAAATTAAGGATACCCTCCATATATAGGTCTACAACAAACAACAACAACAACATCAATCCTTTATCCCACTACGTGGGGTCGGCTACATGAATCCTTTTTCTCCATTGTGTCCTATTAAAACTCAAATTCTCGTTTAAATCAAATAAAGAAAGGTCATTCCTAATATTTTCTAACCAAGTCTTTTTAGGTCTACCCCTACCTTTCTTAACATAAGTCAAATCTATTACCTCTACTCTCCTAACCGGGTCATCGCAAGGCCGCCGTTTTATGTGACCAAACCATCTAAGGCGACTTTCTCTGATCTTATCTTCTACTGGAGCTACTCCAACCTTTTCACGTATATGATCATTTCGTATCCTATCTCTAAGGGTAAATCCACTCATCCACTTGAGAAATTTCTTAAAGGATTCATGTCATTATTGTTCGACAAGTTTTACACTGGCTGTCGACTACCTAACGCAACCCTCCATATATAGGTCTACTCAATAAAAATTTACCAATAAAGACAAGATCAAATCTCTTTAGCTTGTAAATCAACCACTTTTTTAGAAAAGGAAAAGGAGGGCAAGAAGTTATTCTCAAGTATTTAAAATATTTCTTCTTTCTAAAGAAGCTGAAATTGCAATCACACTATCACCTGATCTTCAATTACCTAACCTACTAAATGAAGTAACATATCAAGACTTTGTTATATAACTTCACATTACAATATAAAAGGCAATTATCTTCCAATCATTGCATTATTTGAGTAGAATGGACCATGACTGGCAAGCCTTAAGGAAGACACATGGAGTGGCCTTGCTGAGCCATCTCCCACTCATAAATTAAAGGATCTACCACAGTTTTAACTTATGTTCTATATTATCAAAGTTATTTAGGTCTTGATTGGGGCAATTTTCTTTCTTTTAATAGAGAAAATGATCAAAAATGGTATATTGACTCTTTATAAAAAATATGATTCTAATGGCGATGGTGGCGAGATCATAGTGGTTGGTTGCTGATGGTGACGAACAGGGATGATTCTAATGGCTTTATTTTTAATAACAATTAAAACCCTAAATTTATTTTTAATAACAGTTATAATACCTAAAAGTATAAATAAAAATAAATAAATAAATACCTAAAACTATTTTTTAGCATTAAAAAAAAGCTTTATCTGCTCTTAAAAATTAAAAAATATATATATAAATTATACATCAAAAAAGATTTTTGATATATATATATATATATAATCCCAATTCGACCCTAAATGTCTATTTGGGTTTGTTTGTTCTTTATTATTTATTATTTATATTTATATTTATATTTATTGTCTTACTTGAAATAAAACATATTTGATATCTTAAAAAAATATTTTTAGTTAAATTTATAATAAGTTGATTTAATAAGTATTGCGAAGTCATAGATGATGCAGCATTAGCAGCCAACTAGGTAATAATTGGCTTAGTGGTTATTAAAGGTAGCGCCCACCAGTGGTGGTGATAGTCATGATGGTGATTGTTTTTAAAAAAGCAGTCAAAATGCCTCAAAATTAATTTTTTAAAAAGTTAGAAGGAAAACATTTTAAAATCACACAAAAAATATGATTAAAAAAAAGGGGTCTATTAGAATTATCATTTGATGAATTATTCCTCAGGAATGTTTTAAAAAATGAATAATAGATTAAACTCATAAAAAACTTTAGTAGTTATTGATGTCAGAAATAATTGATTAATGCCTTGTTAAATGAAATATAATTATAACTGTTGCGTCCAGGAGTATTCACGGCGGTAGAGAAATATAAAATTTAACGTCTTAGCGTTGTACGAAAATCCGGCACGCAATCAGATAAGAGAGTGTGTAGCATTCATTGGAGACACCAATATTTTTACGTGGAAAACTCCTGAAAAGGGGAAAAAATCACGAGGCGTAGCCCAGTTTGAACGAATCCACTAGTATTGCAATTGAGTACAAATGAGGCCCTTCCTTAGGAGAAGGCCTTAGCTTGATATACATTTTATAGAGTACATTACATGATGTGAATACAAAGAGTCACTATTGGCGTGTTCGTTTGGTCGGGAGGACCATAGTCTGATGACGGAGGTCAGAAAGACTGTAGTCTGCAGACGACATAAGTCAGGAGGACCGTAGTCGGCTGGCGACGAAGGTTGGAAGGATTGTAGTCGGCGGGCGACATAAGTCAGGAGGACCGTAATCGGTGGGCAACGGAGGTCGGAAAAACTGTAGTCAGTGGGAGACATAAGTTGGAAGGACCGTAGTCGGCGGGCAACAGAGGTCAAAAAGACTGTAGTCGGCGGGTGACGTAAGTCAGGAGGATCGTAATCAGCGGGCGACGGAGGTTGGAAAGGCTATAGTCTGACGACGAAGGTTAGAAGAACGGCGTCGGGTAAAAGTCCAACAATGGAAAGGAATTCATCTTTGGATATATGTCCAACGAAAGTCCGATAACTGGTAGAAGTCTGGTGTCGGGTAGAAACTTGGTGAAGAGTGAAGGTCCGGCGTCGAGTAGAAGTCTGACGTTTGTTGGTGGCCGAAGAGAACTCCGACATTACTTAGGCAGAGTTTTGGCGTCATGAGGGAACTCTGTCTTGGGAAGAATTTCAGCATCACGTGGAAGTTGGGTAGAATTCTGGCATCCCGTGGAAATCGGGAAGAATTCCGGCGTCATTTGGAGTTCGGGCGGAACTTCGGCGGTGGTTGAGGAGGAGTCTCTTCACTTCTAATGCCTCCTTATTTCTTCCTATTATAGCCGCATGAACTCTACCCCGCTCCCCTCCCCCCCCCCCCCCCCCCCCCTCTCAATGAAGAATGAGGGGTCTATATAGATTTCTGGAGTGGCATGACCGATAAATAGGTACGAGATCATGGGCGGATCGGGAGTGGTTTGAATGGACAGCCGATATTGAATCCCTTGATCATGGACCGTTCATCAGACATTTGAAGGTCTTAATGATGTCAAAATTCAGCGATCTTGAGCTCGTTGGATTTGTCTCGTCGAGCCGTTCGATTTGACTATAAGCTCGTTAAAATCGGTGACCGTTTGGTAACTCAATTTGTGGTTCGAACCTTCCAACAGCACTTTGGGTCCTTGATTTGGACTCATTTGGGCCCGGATTGAGTCAAATTTGGTGTCGTTGGGTTCGTATTTTCGAGACTCTCAGTTTGATTGTAAGTTTACTGAAATCGGAGTTCGGATGCTCCCGGATTTAATTTTTAAGGTTTCAACTTGATTTTGCCTCGAGATTCATGCCGATCAATATAATTTTATGATGACGTATCAATAACTAAAAAGATAATAATTAATTATGAGAAATTTTAGATTGGTCCTAATTAAGTAGAAGAAGTGAAGTATGAGAGCTTCTTGATCTTATAAATCATTGTGATTTAAAGATTTGATAATATCAAAATTTATTTAGCATCATCTAATGATTTATTAAGTATATTTTTTAATATAATGAGTAGTAACAATTGTGGTGATGATGTTCTATTTCATTGGACTAATTTCGGTCCACTTTCAACTTGGAAATACATTCAAATGGATAAAGTATACAAAGATAAAATTTGAAGATCCAAAATTTAGTAGTCAAGCAAGTGTGTTTAGAGAATTTTAAATAAAATTTAAGTGAATAAGGTTAACCCCTATAATTCTAAGGCTACTATTATATTAATTCCTAAAAGCACTCATGCCATCAACATAAATGACTATTGGCCCATTTCTCTATACAATCCCTACTATATAATCATTGCTAAAATCATGCCTCTTGACTCAAGCTTGTTATGCCTTTTATCATTCATGCTAGTCAAGTTGGGTTTATTCATAACAAAATTTTAACTGATGATATTATTTTGGCTAAGGAATTGCTTAGTGAATTCAGGTGTAGGAAAAAGAAGGCTTTCTTTTGTGCTAAGTTGGATATTTTCAGAGCTTTTGATACTGTTTCTAGGGATTATCGGAGTTAGAGAATACAAAAAAAAGGTTTTCCTTCATCATTTATTTTTTGGGTTAAAACATGCATAAATAATGTGCATTTATCTATGTATATTAATGAAAATCTTAAGGACTTCTGCAGTTGTTCTTCTGGACTTAGGTAAGGATGTCCACCATCCCTTTACCTATTCTACTAGATTTTTATTATGGATGGACTCTCAGACCTCTTTGACTCTACCTCCTCCCCTCATGCCTTCACTAGCATTCAAATGGGCAACTTCCATATTTCCCACTTTAGGTATGCTAACAATTTACTTATTTTTTGGAAGAGAAACTATCATAATATAATGAACCTAAAAGATATCTTAACCTATTTCAAAGACTTGAGTGGTATTTCCACTTACACATGTAAAAGAACTATCATCTTCTCTTAAAACTCGCAAGACCGTCAATTATTCTCTAATATGCTTCATATTTAAAACACTTGTGTAGAACTCTTACCTACCTAGGCTAACATGTTTCCACTAACAGGATCCATATCACTAGTTTTAACCCTCTCATGAGCAAACATGAAATGTTATTAGATGGATGGAAAGCCGAATCCCTGTCATTTGAAGGTTGCAATTCTTAAAATTCATAATCTTAAAGACCACTGCATATTGGATTCAAGGAACCATTATTACTAAAAGTTGCTACAAACTCATTTCCAAAACCTATTCAAGATTCCTATATAATGGTAATATTTATGCCAAAAAACTTTATTTAGTCTTAGGCTAACATGTGCAAGCCTAAGAAGCTCGGTAGCATTGGACTACATTCCATCCCTACACTTGTATTTGCATTTTTCTGCTCTCTCATCTACTGTTGTATTCATTCCAATAGTTTGCATGATGAAGGGTGATTTATGGGCATTTCTGGGATCCGAAAGTTTCTAAAGGGTTTGCTTCTTGGGTTAATATTACAAAAGTTGCTTATGCAATGAGACCTAACATTACCTATAAAGTGCATGATAGTGGTAAGATCTGTTTGCTTTGAGATCCCTAATGTACTGGGAAAGGCTTAAGCTAAAATCTACTTTGAGTATTCTGTTACTATTAAAACTCAATTGGGAGTCTCTCTTTCTAATTTTATTGGAAGTGGTGGGTGGATATCTTGACTTATCACCAATGTAATTCAACACAAATCTGCTCCTTGGTCAGTTCATTAACTTAAGCATGTGGTATTCTTTATTAAAATTGATTTCTTCACTTGGCTTATATGACATGAATGTCTCTCCTTTTTGAATTGGTTTTAGCCGTTGGATAATGATGAATGAGATCTCTCCCTACTTGTCATCATGCAGCCTTTGTATGACACTTAAGCAACCGAGGAATATACTTGCAGCGTACTCTCTTGTCTCATGACTGAGTCAAGCCCCTTTTTTTTCTTTTACTTGTTTTTTTGTTATCTTTTCCCTTGGGTGTTTATTTTGGGACTATTACATTCTTTTTGCTATAACTCATCACTCTTGAAGTCAATGATGCAATGACTTGTTTTTTTTTTTTCTTTTGGCTATCCATTGTAATTATCTTCTTATATTAATGAATGTGCTTCACCCTCAATTACCCAAAAAAAGAACACAAAAGTAGTATAAAAGGTGATTATAATTATAAAAATTTTAAATTTATTTTGAAATATTATAAAATTTATTCATATAATTTTTATAATTTGCTTTGCTATTTTTGATATTATGATTATTGAAACAAGACTATTAAAGTTAGCAGTAACATTAGCATAATAAAGATATAGCATGTTCTAAAGAAAGTTTAGCCAGTAGGACTACATTCATTGCTCTTTATATGCCGCTTAAGATCCCTTTGGATGATTGAGTATTTATGTTTGCTTGTATTATTTATGACTTTATATTATTATTTTTTGTATTCTTCTTTAAAGTTCTTTTTTTTAAGATGTCAAATGGGGAAGTGGGAGAACTTAGACGGAAGGATTTTTTTATGGGAGAAACTTTTAGAGCTTTAATTTGTAAATCATAATGGTTATTTTCTTCTTTTATATACCTTGCAATAGTCCAATTTGAAATGTGGCTACTCTATTGGGAGTTCAGTACTTCTCTATGATACCAATAGTAGATGAGGGCTATTAGTTAGTAATGGATGGTAAGGATATAAGATCAGAGGCAGTGGCTACTTTGTGTATAAATTGTAGGGGCGTTAATACGGGTCAACAGGTCGGGTTTGGGTTGAACTCGTAACTGACTCGACACTGTTTGGGTCAACTTGAACTCGACCCATTTTTAAAAATGGGTCAGGTTTCCGGACCCAAACCCGACCCGATTCGGGTCCGGGTCAACCTGACCCAACACGAATGACCTGAAGTTGACCTAAAATTGCTAGTTCTTGGGTCAAAAATTGGGTCAATCTTCGATTTTCGGGTCAATATCAGGTAAAAAATTGGTCAATCTAGGGTTTCCGAGTCAAATAAGAGTTTTCGTGTCAATTTCGGGTTGCTGGGTCAACCCGAACCCAACCCGTTTTGGGTCCGGGTTGACCCTAACCCGGACTTTTCAGGGTCTGAATCGGGTCGTGTTTCAGGTCGAGTCAAAAATCGACACCCCTAATAAATTGCAGGAGGGTGCTTCTTTCTATGTAATGGTATCATGGAGAAGTATGAGCTAGTGTTATTTGTGAAATTTTTGAATTTTTATTCATAAAAAGTTACATAGCCACAAGATGGTTCAGACCGATTATATGATTCGTCTATGGCTGAATCGATCGGACCAACTGGTCTAATTAGATTTTAAAATTAAGATTGTCACTACCACATACATTCTCTTGGAAAATGTAAGGGCAAAAGCTATTTTGGCAAATGATAATTATTTGCTTTTAATGATGATTAAAAATAAAAAATATATTGAATTTCAATAAATTTATTAAGTATAATATTATATGTAATATTTATATTAAATTTATTAAATTAATTTGTTTAACTATTTAAAGAGGATACCAATTGAACCAATTAGTTCAAAAAAAAAATTGAGATCCGTTTCGAAGTCGGGGTCAGTGGCTCTCGCTCTTGCAGTATTTCGGGCGAAGGATTTCTAACCCGCTCAATTCGAGCGAGTTTCGAAGTCGCACGAAACGGCTCTTCAGTTGAACCGTTTGTTCTAATTAGTTCAGTCGGATTTGATATAAAATTGTTTTTTAAGATGAATTAGATCGGTCATAACTATTGAACCAGTCGAACTGACTGACTCGACCCAATTTTTAGAAACATGAATAACCCTATCAAGCCATGAGATTTAAAAAATTAGAAAAATATTTACAAAACAAAGGGAAGATAGAGAGACAAGCTGAGTGAAACCGAAAACCTAGATGGCTTTATCCACTCTCACAATCTTCATCTTACCTGCAACTCTCTTCACTCTCCTCTACCTCACCACGAGCTCCTCTGCCACCTCCATCTTCGACGTCATCTATAAGGGCTGCGCCAACCAGCAATTCTCCGGCGACGGTGCCACCGCCCAGCAAACCCTATCCTCCCTCTCGTCCACCTTGGTCTCCCAATCCTCGAACAGCAAATTCTTTAAAACCTCATCTTCCGGCCAATCACTCTTTGCCCTCTTTCAATGCCGCGGCGATCTCTCCTCCTCCGATTGCTCCTCCTGCGTTGCTAAAGCCGTTTCCATGTGGAGCTTATTCTGCGGAGATACCGTCGCCGCTCGTGTTCAGCTCGCTGGATGCTATGCGCTCTACGAAATTGCCGGATTCCCGCAGGTCTCTAGCACGCAGATGCTTTACAAGACGTGCGGATCGGGGGATGGAGGAGGGGAAGGGTTTGAGGAGAAGAGGGATACGGCGCTCTCGAGACTGCAGAGCGGGGTGACCGCCGGCGGTGGTTTCTACGCCACTAGCTACCAGTCTGTGTACGCCATGGCGCAGTGCCAGGGAGATCTCTCTTCGGCGGATTGCGGTGAGTGCGTTGAGCAAGCGGTTCAGAAATCGCAAGTCGAGTGTGGCGGCGCTAGCTCCGGCCAATTATACCTCGATAAGTGCTATATTAGCTATAGTTACTACCCTAATGGAGTTCCCAATGGCGGAAGCGGCGAAGATGGAGGGGGAGGACGAGGAGGTATGATTTGGGGACTTTCTGGTTTTTATCCTTTTTCTGTAAATGGGCTTTTTATACTCGCAATCGATTCGGACACATTCTATACCATTTACCTCTAACTTTTGAAGTTTTCTGAGAATTTATAATTTGGATTCCCATGTGGGTTATCTTTGTTCTGCTTCTGTATAAGCCAATTCGCTTTTAATGTGTGTTTTTATCTCTGTTTTAAAGTTTTCTGGGAATCTTTGTTTTGAATTGCCCTTTCGGTTTTGTTGGTTCTGTTCAATTTTAATGAATTGAAAGTTTTTCTCTCCCTTTTATGGATCTGTAGCTTTCTACTTCTGATCTAGAATAGTTAGATTCTTAATGACCCCGTGTTCTGCTGATTCATTAAAAAATGTCCTTTTCAGTAACAGATTGTGATTTTTGTTTTGGGATTTCTTCTTTAATTGCTTGCAATTCCATTTCTAATGAATTGAATTTCAACAAGCAAATTTTAGCTACACTGTCATTTTAAGTTAATTTAAGGTCCAAATTCGGGCCATCCGAATGCAAAAACACATTGGGTGGGATCCCACAGTGTGACTCTGTACGATCACCACCACCGAAACTCCATGAACTGGAACAAATTTTTGGGAATATCCGTGTCAATATCCCTTTATACTTTAATCCATCACGCACGGATATTCCCAAAAAAAAAAAATATATATTTTTTCTTTCAGCCGATTCTCGTACTTCCGCATTTGGCCTGTGACCTCCACATAGGCCCACATTGCTGAATCCTTTTCTCATATTTTTTTTGGGAAATATTTTCTCATATTTTCGTTAATAGATATCTCTGTTGTGTCCATTTCTCCGAATAAATAATTATGTATCACAAATGTGAAGGTTTTGAAACTTGTCGGTTAAATAGAATACTGTACATTTTTCACATGACTTTTTGATTTCCATCAAATCACAAAAAAGGAAACTTGCATGTTATTCTTTATACATGAAAATATGAATATTCATTTATGTTTTTTGCTTCAGGTCAGCACACAGGGAAGACGGTTGCCATAGTGGTGGGAGGAGCTGCAGCTCTGGGATTCCTGGTCAGTTGCCTCCTGTTTGCCAGAAGCATATTGAAAAAGAAAGATGGTGAGATTTCATGAAAAAACTAACTTGATCTCTGAGAAGAAAGGGATGTTCTGGATGTTTCTTTTTAAAGAAATATGCTTGAATGTTTCTTTTGGATGAATCTATTGCTAATGAGGGACAAGTCTTGTGTTTGCAGAACGGTTATTCACTCGTAAGTCATCAGAAACTTTTTCAAACATTTGTTCGAACTTGATTTGAACATTTATTTGAACCAAAGTTCAAACCTTGGTTCAAATTGAGGCATGGTCTATGGATTGGTGGGAGAGTATGAGATGCTGCATAAGAGACCTAAAAATAGAAGGATTAACAACATGTGAGAAGGAGAACATGATTATGAGGGCTTGGAAGAAGGGTTCGTGATAAAACTCATTGGGGAAGGCATCAACAAGATTAATAGCGTGCGGCTGAGCTATTTGGTGAAGGGTATCGATGAGATTGACAATGTGTGAAGTGTTGAATGTCGTCGCTAAACCTGCAAGAAGATAACAGTTGAAAACAAGAGAATTAACAGCCAAAGAACTGGATAGCAGAACAATTACTGTTCATCTTCCTTAACGATTCAAAGTTCATTACACCCGTATATAAGGAGAAGTTAGTTAGAGATTAATGGACATGATCCTTTGGCAGAGATCGGACGGTCCTCCTTGATAGTGACAGAGAATGTTAGCAATAGTGAAGCAGCCATGCAGTAAAGGGAGCCGACTTATACATAAGCTGTAGCGGGTATCAGGTTTCCTTATCAGCCTCCCTCAAGGTAACAATAGGTGCCTGGATTGTTATCTTGTGTCGTAACTGCGTATGGCGAGCAGAACTGAGAGATTTAGTGAACAAATCAGCCGGCTGATCTTGGGAGCAAATGTGATGAATTGAAAGAAGCTGTGACCAAATGTAATCTCTGATGAAATGGGCATCATTCTCTATGTGCTTCGTTCGAGCATGGAAAACAGGATTAGTGGCCAAGGCGAAAGTAGAGACATTGTCACAGTAGAGTTTAGTCGGTGCTGACTAGGTAATCTGAAACTCCGCAAGAAGATGACGTAGCCAGATTAGATCGCAGGAAGCTGTAGATAAACCGAAGCCCGAGCTACTGAGGATTGCTTTTTAACTGTCCAGGAAATAAGATTGTGGCCCAAAAAGGCACAGTAGCCCGTGATTGAATGACGATCAAGATAATCGGCAGCCCAATCAGAATCAGCAAAGCCGGTCAACTGAAGTGAGGAAGATTGAATGGGCAATTCAAGAGATAATGTGCCTTTCACATACCGAAGAACTCATTTAAGTAAGTTGTAATGATACTGGAGCGGACGATGCATATGTTGACATAAAAAGTTTACAGCATAGAGAAGATCAGGACGTGTGATCGTCATGTATTGTAGCGCTCCAGTGATTTGTCTATAGTGTTCAGGTCGTTCATAGATCGAATCAGATTCAACATTATGTAAGAATTTGGTCGGTAGAGGAGTGCCTACCGGTTTGCAGTCCACCATAGCTGCTTTATGTAGAATAGATGTAGCATATCTAGATTGTGCCAGTTGAAGACCATTGGATAAGTAGGTAATCTGTAAGCCAAGAAACTGACTTACTGGACCCAAGTTTCGCATGGAGAAGCGGGAGTGTAATGCAGAGAGCAATTTATCAATTTCAATAGGAGAGTTTCCTGTAAGCAGTATATCATCAACATACACCAAGATATACAGCTGTATTTGAGTTGTGATGAAATAGAAGCAGAGACGGGTCAGCTAAACTCGAACGAAACCCATACTGAATCAGATAGCACGAGAATGTCGAGAACCACTAACGGGGTGCTTGTTTAAGACCATAAATTGCCTTTTTCAAGAGACAAACATGATTGGGAAATTGTTTGTCAACAAAACCCGATGGTTGTTTCATATAGGCAACAGCTTGAAGAGGGCCATGCAGAAAAGCATTAGAAACATCAAGTTGTAGAATTGGCCAACAACGGTCAAGAGAATGTGACTTGTAGGGAACTTGGCTACAGGACTAAAGGTTTCAAGGTAGTCCAATTCATACTCTTGTTTAAAACCTTGCTCCACAAGACGTGCCTTGTAGCGAACTATGGTGCCATCAGCATTGAATTTGGTTTTGAATAGCCATTTTGAGCCCAAAATATTGATATTAGGATTAGATGGAACTAGTAACCAAGTGTCTTGCTGTTGAAGTGCTTCAAATTCAGAACTCATTGCTTCATGCCAAGCAGAATGCTGGCTGGCTTGCACAAATCCCGTAGGATTAGTGGGTATAACAGTGGTTTGCAGGTCTAAAATTTGTCTCGGTTTGAGATTTCTTGTTTGTGCTCTTGTAATCATGGAGTGCATGAGAGGAACGGGGCAAGTAGGTTGATCAATGGAAGGCAGAGCAGCTGATGAGGAAGTGGGAGTTGACGTAGAAGTTGTAGTATGAGATGAGGATACAGGTGATGTGGAGGTTGTTGTTGGGTTTGGTATAGATGTTGTTTGAGAATTTGACAGAATGGTTGAAATAGGTACAAGGTGGAGGGTATAACTTGGGAACTTGAGTTTGTATGAGAGGAAGGATGTTCTATAGTGGGCACGATAGTGGTAGTAGTGCGAAGAGGGAAATTAGTTTCATAAAAATGAACATGTCAAGAAATGTAGACCTTGTTTGAAATCCAGTCAAGGCATTTGTATCCTTTAGATTGAGAAGCATACCCAAGGAAAATACATGGGGTGGAGCGAGGGGCAAGTTTATGGGATAAATGAGTAGGAAATCAGGGATAACAGAGACATCCAAATATACGAAGATGAGTATAATGTGGAGACCGATTGTATAATAGTTCATATGGTAAAATGTGCATAGTGGTAGGTGAGGGTAAACGATTTATTAGGTAAACAGCAGTGAAGAGTGTATCAACCCAAAATTTGGATGGCACATTGGCATTAAAGAGTAAAACTCGAACAGTCTCTAGGAGATGACGATGTTTTTGTTCAGCAATCTCATTTTGTTGAGGTGTATATGGGCAAGACACTTGATGAGCGATGCCAGACTTAAGGAGATGAGTTTGAAAGTGATTATTGATGTATTCACCTCCTCCATCAGTTCGGAGAGTTTTAATGGGTGTGTGAAATTGTTTTTCTACAAGTTGTTGAAATTTTAGAAACGTAGAAAATACTTCAGATTTGTGATGAAGAGGATAGACCCAAGTATAGCGGCTATAGTCATCGATAAAAGTAACATAGAAACGATAAGATTGCATTGATAGAGTAGGGAAAGGCCCCCATACATCACTGTGAACAAGTTCTAAGCATTGCTTTGACATAGAGCTAGATAACGAAAAGGAAAGTCTAGTACATTTAGCTTGAGCACAAGCATTACATTGAATAGATTCAAACCTAATACTAATACTAAATGGCAACACATTAGATAGATGCTGTTGGGTGGAGATGGAAGGATGACCAAGCCGTTGATGCCATAACGACTTGGATGTAGGAATAGCAACGAACGCAGTAGTAGATGTAGGCTGTCCTGGAAAAGTTGGAGTGTGGAAAAGCTTAATTGGGTAGAGTCCAAGATGATTGGGTCATCGGAGAAGTAGCTTGTTGGTCCGAGAATCCTTGATGGCAAATCCATGAGCATCAAGTTGCACAAAACAGGAATTATCATTAGTAAGCTTCTGTATAGAAAGCAAATTGTGAGACAGATTTGGTACATGTAATATTTTGGTTAAATGCAGCTTACGGTGTGGTGTGGGAAGCAGACCTTGGCCGGCTATTAGCAATGGACAGTTGCTGCCCATTACCTACGTGGACTTGAGATGATCCTTGGTATGGTTGTATGTTTTGTAGGTGAGCTGGGTTGGTGGTTAGGTGTTCTGTAGCTCCTGAATCCATAAACCAATCAGCGGATTGAGGCGTATCAGTTGTGACATACGTCTGTGGAGCTGTATTGTAGGCAGAGTCATGTCTGTGCTAGCACGCTATAGCTGAATGACCTGATTTCCCACAGATCTGGCAGTCTACATTGAGGCGAGGTCGACGACCACCGTGAGAAGATGGTGATCTTCCTGCTGACGATCGGGCAGAGCCATGACCAGATGAACGACCACGATAATTAGATGCTCTTCCTCGATAGGATCCACGAGTTGCAGTTAAGGCATAGTTGGAATTTGTAGCGGGAGTTGTAGTGACCTCGCGTCTAGAATCTGATAAAATGTGAAGTTCTTCACTACAAAGCAGAGCATAGAAATCATTAAGAAAAATTGGCTGCAGCTGATTGCGAATAACAGCTTTAAAAGACTGGTATGAGGCAGGGAGCCCATTCAAGGTGTATAGTATGATATCTTCAGTATCAATGGATGAGCCAGAAGCAGCTATGGTATCGACCTTTGCCTTGATGTCAGTTAGGTACTGAAACATCGTTTTATCTCCGAGTTGCAATTGATGCAACTCGTTTTTGAGTTGAAGTAACCTGGATCGATGAGTCGATTGTAGACGAAGTTCTAATGTCGTCCAGATTTGGTGCGTGGATTCCAGGTTAAGAATGTAAAGTAGTAAGGACGCGGATACAATGGAGTAAATGGCTGATGCCAAATGTTGGTCGATGAGCATCCATGTTGGAAACAGAGGATTTACAGTCACGGAGCCATCAGACGAGAGAATCTGTTTTGAAGGTTTTGCAGTGGCGCCAGTAATATAACCTTCATAGTTGTTAGCTGTAAATAACTTCAATAGCTGCGACTTCCATATTAAATGATTATCAGTAGTAAGCTGTACTGTAACCATGGTTTTCACGTTGGCCATGAAAAATTTTAGTTGAGGAGGTATACTGACTTCAGGAGCAACAGATGCACCATTCGATGCAGCAATAGCAGGAGAAGCAAACCTACAGCTCTGATACCATGTTGAATGTCGTCGCTAAACCTGCAAGAAGATAACAGTTGAAAACAAGAGAATTAACAGCCAGAGAACTGGATAGCAGCACAATTACTGTTCATCTTCCTTAACGATTCAAAGTTCATTACACCCGTATATAAGGAGAAGTTAGTTAGAGATTAATGGACATGATCCTTTGGCAGAGATCAGACGGTCCACCTTGATAGTGACATAGAATGTCAGCAATAGTGGAGCAGCCATATGGTAAAGGGAGCCGACTTATACATAAGCTGTAGCGGGTATCAGGTTTCCTTATCATGAAGGAGAAGGGGGTTCATGATGGAGCTCAATGGGGAAGGAATTGACGAGGCTCGCGAAATGTGAATGGAAAGGGGATTTGCAACTGAATTCATTGGGAAATACGTCAATGAAGTCAATTACTTGTGAAGGATAAGAGGAAATTGCGATAGAGTTCATTGGGGAAGCTATCAATAGGACCAGTTTAGCGTGTGGGGGTAGATATCAATTGGACTGACAGACATATTTAGGGGTAGGCATTGATGGACCATCATAACAGTTCAAAACTTTGTTTGAAATAGGTTTAAATCATGCTCAAATGTTTTTTTAATCAAGTTTGAACTAGTTTGAAAATATCTTTGCATTTTGATTTCCTTCCAACCAGACAAACAAATTCAAATCCGGTATATTTTAGGCTTACCATGAACAAATACTTAGGAGTCAATTATTTTACTATATAAAGCCCAACATTGGTCCCTATTGTTCCATACACCCTAACAAGTAACATTGATGTTGATGTTTATATTGAATCAAACGGCTTGTGCCTCCCATGAATCGTCACAATTTTGAGTCACTGTTATATGATGCCAAATTTTGATCACCTATGATCTGGAATCTTCTAACTGACACAGAAGTTTATATTTTTATTTGTTTTCTATGGCTTTTTCCAGATTTCTGAAGTCCTTGCTGCTGAAAGCATGAATTTCATGCGGGAGACAGGAAGCTTTCGGCGATTTTCATCAGCCATGCGGAGTTATCTATCATCAAGAGAACTGAGAGGATATAAGGAAAAGCATTTGGTTCTCCCAATTTGGACAAACTGTAAGCGATGCACTCTGCTTATTATGATTAATTATATTGTGCCGACATCGAATGCCGTCCGGAGATCAATCAGAATGTGCCATGTCATCCTTTCGCTCAGTACCGTTGATGTGGCGCATTCTGATTGGTCACCGAATGATATTCTGCATTCAGTCTCTGCACAGACTAATTTCTTGCTTATTATATCTCTCTTTTTACAGAGACGAAAAGGCGTAGTGAGAGATTGATGGGATTTTAACTGTGAAAATGTTCTCATGTATATATTATTGGCAAAGAAGGTTCGATGTTAATATTTTGGAAGCAATTGAAATAATGGATGTATAGCTACGACGATTCATCGCGTTTCTTTAAAATAAAATTGTGGAAGGAAAATTTGTGAGAGATTTCTTGTAAATTGAAATTGACATGGAAGCAGCACTTTGACATCTTTCTGCTTCGAAATTTTTATATTTTTATGAGATTTTTTTTTATTTTATCAAAGGTCGATGTTTGTTGTTAAATATAATATGCTTATACTTTTTTTTAAAGCTTTTTAAAAAAATTTCAAATAATAATTTGTTAAGGAATGATAAAAAAAATTATCTTCTAAATATATTATTTTTTTACTAATTATTTTCTTATCGTAAAGCAATTGAATGGCTTTTCGAAAGTCTTAGTTGCCAACATGTGGGTACTAAGATCATCTCCAACCGAATTATATTCGACTATTTGCAATTCTGTTGAGTCTCCATCCAATTGTTGGAAACTCGTTCAATATGAATTAGGATGTTAAGCCTAATTAAATGTCACAAGGCTAACCAAGAGGGGGGGGTGAATTGGTAATTTAAAAAATTATACTTCTACTCTTTGGATTTTTAGAAAAACTTTTTTTAATTATTAATGCAGTTAATTTTAAGTTTAAAATAAATAAAGCTTTCGAATAAGAGTAAACAACTTGCAATGAAATTTAAATGCGTAAGGAAAAATAAGAAAATGGAACAGCATCATATATTTATAGTGTTTTGTCAAACTTGACTACGGTCCACTCCCGGAGGCACCGCTTCGAGTATTGTAGCTAATACCAGACAAATAAGTGAACTCTCCTTTTGCCCCCACTAGCAAGGCGGAGAAGCCTGTACAGAAATCATCTTTCACCTTCCCGAGGTGCGGCGGAGTAGCCACGATTCTTTTGACACCAAAGATATATTTCTTCCGCCAAAACTCCCTTCAAGACGACCCTTTGAATCGCGATGTACTAGAAGTGCATTAATTGTTCGCCGGAGCAACCGTGTGAATATTCCCTCCACACTCCCTTGAAATCCTCCTCAAGGATCTTCTCCCCTCTCAAATCCACTCTTTCACTCTCTCCCTATTCAAGTTCATCTTTCTAGTTTGCTCCCCAAGAACGAAGCACAATGGCTGTCAAAGAATACACTTTTGTCGTCCTTTTTACACTCTCCAAGTGTTGGTAGTGAGAACCGGACGCAATGTTGTTGAACTTACACTTGAGAGCCTTCAAAGGAGATGAGAAGAAACAAAAAGAGTTCTTCTTCGTTCAAAGTAACCTTGTGAATCCCTCACAACCCCTCACCGCTTGATCTTCTCACTAGCTTCACTCTTACAATCTCTCCCAAACTCTCACTCTCATTGATCCCGTCTCGAAGAGAAAACAACTCCAAAGCACTTGGTAATAAGTTTCTAGGACTTCTTAATAAGAAAAAGACATTGAAAAACCGTTCCAAAAAACTGGCTTAAAAATATGTTTTTCGTGCGCCACTAGATCGATCCTCGGTACGCGAACACTGCGAGTTTAGTACGGACGAACTGTGTAAAAAAACTTATCCCGTACGAACCATTTTGCATCTGTACAAACCAATTTCGTCTTGGACGAAATAGGTTCATCCCCGTACGAATATAAATTGTCGGCCGTGTACGAACAGTTATTCAGAAAGTTGTTTCTGAAAAGCTGTGCGAGAACGTTGCCAGAAACTGCATAGTCTTTCCCATCGTCCTGGACGAACTGGGACTGCGCTGGACGGAATTTTACAGTGAGAAACTCGTCCGGGACGAAAATATGAGCTGTTGGCTATCGATCATTTCTCTTAGAAAAATTTTCTCAGTTCATTCATGTTATGTTCCATTCACTTTTACAGGAGATAACTGTATCTGATCTGTCCCTGTACGAACAATGTTCGCCCGGGAATCAGTACAAAACTTTTAAATCTCTTCTTTAAGGTGTGTGTAAAATTTATTCACTCAATACAATCCACGCCCTCTCAAATTTAATTCAAATAAAAAGTACAAGCTTCAAATTGCAACAAAGTATCTCATGCTGAATCTTGATTGAAGTCTTCGTAGTTCTGGGTTCGATTTTCCTAGTAATAATATTAGTACACACTAAGAGCAAAAAACAAATCTTTCCAAAAAGATGTTAGGGAGATAATAACACTAAAATAAAATATTTGGAATCGATCAAAACTATACAAAGTTGCAATAATGTAAAACATGCAATAGCAACTTTCCTAACAAATCTCCCCCTTTTTGATGATGCAAAACAAATTAGTGTTTGATAATTTGAAATTCTAAGAATCTCCTAAACTCCCCCGTGAATTATATGAACATATGGAAAATAAGGATGGCATTAAAATATATTTGATGTTTTCAAATTTTGAGAAATACAAAACAAAAACACACAATACTAAAACAAAACAAACATACAACGCACGATATACACAACACAACAACAATTCTCCCCCTTGTTGAAAACCATCAAAAAAGTGAAGAAGAAAAGACTAGAAATGTAAGCAAGACATATGAAGAACTCATTTAAAAATTTAAGCCTTTAAAGTGATTGACATAAGGGATGCCAAATAAAATCAAATCATTAGGTAAATAAAAATGATTCATAGAATTTAAGAAGAGATATAACATAGAAACTAAAAAGAATTAATCAACACATGAGTATATTTAGACATTTAAGATAGAGAAAATCATTGTAAAAATGATGATATAAAAATTTTATATTTCATATTTCAATATGTAATATAAATGTACATAAGATCAATTTGAATTAAGAGATTAAAAAATTAAGGAAAGAAATAACTACCACATGTGGCGCTTTGCGCATCTTTTTCAATTTTGTGGACATTTTTGTGCATCTTTTTACTTGTTGGGCTTATTTTGTGCATGTTTTTCACATTGTGAATCATTGTGCATTTCTTTTGATTTTTTGTACATTTGTACAATTTTCAAGAGTAATTGTATTCTTTTCAAAATCAATAATCTAAAATTTCAAATCTTTCTAAGTGCATAAATATTAATTGATAAATGAAATACAAAATAAAAAAATATTACAATTTCAATAATAATATTAAAATTAATGTAGTCTAAATAAGAGACATGAAATTGACAATCTTAATAATATCAAGTTATAAACACAACTTAAATTTAGAAAAATTAGATTTTCTAATGAATTCAATTTTATGTTGCAGTTCAAAGTATAGCACTTGTAAGATAAAAAATTTAAGGGTTTTTCATATAGGCTAACGAACATTTCAAACACAGAAAAAACACTTAAACATAAAAAAAATCTAAAGCAATAAAAGAATAGAAAAACACTAAATAAAATACAAGTACATAAACTATAAAAAACTTCATATCACATTCCAAATGTCTCACAACAAGAAACATGGAATCCGATATGAAAATATCTCAAAATCATACAAAACACATAAAAATTAAAAATAGAAAAACACATAAAACAAACAAAAATATTTGGAATCATCAAAACTATACAAGTTGCAATAATGTAAAACATGCAAATAGCAACTTTCCTAAACCATAGTATATGCATGTGCAGTTTTGTGGTTGTGAACAGTGTGATGCCAATATTGATGTCAAACTATTTAGAAACTTTTTTTGTTTTTTTATTTATAAAATTATCATAAAATTATTAAATTTTAATACTTTGATTCCAAATATATTAGCTTAACATATGTTATTATTTTTTAATTTTAGCATATTTAATTTTTTATGTAATTAATTTATTTTAATTAGGTTCTTTTTTGTGTTAGAAATGGAGTTCGATTGAAAATAAATTACTATTTGAAATGAATGATATTGCATTTTTAAGTGGAAATTTGTCTTTCGGTTGGAGATGTCTTAAGGAAGGGGGTCAACAAGCTTTTTATTATTTAATAATTTTAAATTTTAATTTAAATTATTAAATTTTATTTTATTATATTATTTAATAAGTTTTTCAATTTGTTTTCCTAGAAATAACTCTTTGATGCTTTTTATTTTTTGTTGTCTATTCACAAATTTCTTGAAATAATTTAAAGTAATACTTATTAATTTTCATATTATAAGAATTTTTTTTTGGAGAAAGGCAAATTCTCCAACTGAAAATTCATTTTTAATAAATTTATGTAAAAAAAATTTATTTGTAATTACTCTAATAATATTAAAGTTATACTCTTATAGTTTATACAAAAGAGGCACACTAATCATATTATCAAAATAATTTATATTATTCTTTTTCTGCAAAAAATATATAACCGTTATAATTTATACCCCTACTCATAATATTGAGCTATTATCTTCATCTATGTTATTATAGGATTGCGTGTAAACCTGGGGCTTAGCAATCAAGCCATCTTCTTAGTCTTTATTTAGGACAACTTTCTTTTTTGCTTTCTAAAATTATTTTATAGTATAAAAATTTCTAAAAAGCAGTCAGATAGTCGTCCCAAATAAAGCTTTAATTGTTTATGAAAACCACGATCAATATTTTCTTCTTAATATTGTTCTTCTTCTTTCTAATTTTAATATTCTTCTCCACACTATTGCTAGGAGGATTCACTTTCAGAATATTAATGAGACATAAAGATCTCCATTATGTATAACTCTACATATAAATTAGTGATAGGAGAAAGATCAGGTCTAGAAAACCTAGACAACATTATTTAATACATTAAAAACTATTATACTATTGAATATTTAGACAAAAAATAATTGTTTAGTTTGGTGGTTGCATTTGACTGTCTCTGAGATAGTCAAATCCCTTTAGATTGAACTTCACATTATTTATCGAAGCTTCACTCAACCTTTGCTCACTACATATGTAATTATGAGATATTTTTAGTTGAATCAAAGATATTTATTTTGTAATTATCAATTTATTTTTACCTATATTTAATAGTAGTTTTTTTTAGATGCCATTAGGGTATGGTACATGTAAGATCAGCTGACCTATATGTAATCACTCTCAATATCAAATCTATAGTAGATGTTGACATTCTGCTGTTTGATTGAAAAAGTGATTGGAGTTTTGAAAAAGATTAATTTTATTTGGGAATAATTGATTTTTAAAATTTAAGTTTTAAAATCGAACACGCCATTATAAATGATATATTGTCTCGAAAGGCGAACATATCATTCCCTAATGGGTTAAATTATAAAACTTTGAATTTATCCTGATTATCATAGTCAAACTCAGGAAAGACAACATATAATCCTGAAGGATCAAATTGATGTTTGATCGAGTGATATAACCCTGAAGGATCAAATTGATGTTTGATCGAGTATTTGACTATAATAATTTGGATAAGATATCATTAATTTCATAATCAAAATTATGATAATGGAACGATGTATCTTCCCGAAGAAAGAAGATATCATTCACTATCAGTCATTTAAATATGATGATAATGATCGTTAAATTTGATTTTTCCAAAGAGAATTAATTAAGTTTTGAAAAGATTATTTTTTTTTAATTTATTTGATCTGTGTTACTAAGGCTTCGTTTGGGACGGCTTTTTTACTGCTTTCTAAAATGGAGTTTTAATACAAAAATAAAAAAACTTGTACTAAAACTCTGTTTTAGAAAGCAATAAAAAAGTCGTCCCAAACGAAGCCTAAATCTCCTATGAGTGCATACCCTCGTAGTTAATCACGTCGTTGGAAACCAGAATTTTCTATGAATGCTCTCGATTAAAATAAAGGTAGAAATTTTATTTTGATATTTTAAAGCTTAATGTTAAAAGAGGTGAGGATTGAAATTTTCAACAGTGATTGGATCAAAGTGGAACACTTATTTCATGCGATTGAAGGAAGAGAGATAGGAGGTGCTTTAAGATTCTAAAAAATATTTCAGAAGCACCCCAACCTATCCTAAGTGTTGGGCTTAAATTTTGATTGAAAGAGATTTAAGTTTGAATTGTCAATTTTTTTAAAAAGTTAGGATTATATTCTTGAAGTTTGAGGTCTTATAGTCTAAACCTTCCTTAGAACCTAAGTCTAAATTAGGTACTAAAAATTATTAACCCGAACCTAGCTAATGCAGTGCAGGATCTGGACTTACCCTGACCTTGATTGGGGAGTTAGGTAATACCTAGGAGGTTTAAAATCATGATTATGTTCTTTAATAAAAGAGTAGGTAAAGTTTTTGTTTAATTAAGTTTGAGAGAATGGGACTGACATCTAGAGCAGATCTTAGTTAGCCACTTGACTGATGACTGGTAATTTGATGCTTAAAGTAAATGCAATTACATTTTAGAGTCATTTAATTTGTATCTAATACAATACACGCAAATTGACTCGATTAAAATACATAAATTTGAATAAGGTACTTTAAAAATTAAGTTTAAAAATAGGTTTTATCTTAGAGACTGCAAATATCCCCTTGACATGATTGTATCCTGTTGACCTTATTTTAACCCAAACATTTAGTCAAGGGGGTTGAATTGGTCAAATTGACCTAGCCAGACCCCAATACCACCTCTCTTGGGTTCAATGAGTCAAACCAGGTCTGTTGAGCCCAGAACCAGGCCTTGGGTCAATCTGGTTGACCAGGTCAACCTAGGTTGACCCAATTAACCCAAATCACCTTCTTTGGAATTCTAAGTCAATTTCAAAGCTTTTTGGCCCAATCCCCCACCTCCCTTGGGCTCAGTGGGCCAAACCCAATCTATGGAGCCTAGACCTAGGCCCTGGGTTAACCTAGTTAACTAGGTCAACCTAGGTTGATCCAATTAACCCAAATAGCCCCCATTTGATTTCAAATCAATTCCAATCCATTATTGGCTCAACCCCTCATATACTTGGGTCTAATTGACCAAGTTGACCATGTCAACTCATGGCTTGGTCAACTTAAGCCTTATTTGGTCATACTTGGCTTAACTATGTCAAATTCATCCTATTTAATGCATTTAAAACCTTCCTAACCCTTCCTTGACTCAAATCATGGCCAAGGGGGGTTAATTCCCTCCTAATTCACCCTAGATATGATCTAGGTTAACCATCATAGGCTTAGGGATATAAATAGGGAAGTTAGGGCTCCTTCATGGGGACTTTTGCTCTTGCTCTCTCTCCAAGTTTTCCCATTCCAATAATTAAGGCTCGAAACCTCTAGAATTCATAACTTTGTATAAAAAACTCCAAATCCAGTAAACTCAAAGTCTAACTACTCCTTTTAAGGTCTAATATTTAATAAAAATGCTAAGATCCCAAAGCTTAGCCTATTTCCAAAAGTGACCTTTGGACCCCTTTAACCTAGCGAATAGGATGATCCTGAAACTTTCAAATTCTGTTAATTCAACTTAAACTTCATAGAACACTACCCTAAGCATTAAAACTAACCAATCAACTAAATCAATTAACCAAGACATTAATATTTAAACTTCAATTAAATTTTTTTCTATTGACAATCAACAAATCGAAACACAAACAACTTGAATTAATCATCCTAACATAGGATATATCCAAAGCCACACAGCCTACTACACTCATATAGAATTATTTATTTGGGCACCACTTCTTGTTCTAGAATAGGCTAATACTTTTCTTTTTCTATTATTGTGATGTGACATTTGTATGTGGCACGTGTGCTGGTTGATTTGATTTGTTATGATTACTATGATAATGAGCTTTATTTTCATTTTTCTTATGATGTGTTATGCAATATATTATTCATAGGTTAGGGGCGATCTTGATACTAACGATGTCTTTTATAGGTGGTCATGCTCATGCAGCGCTAATAAAGGGGGCTAAAAATCATAAATAAATCATATAAATGCTTACTACATGTGCTTTAGCTGCTTATCCCCCAAAAAATTAAGAATATGGCTAAATATGTCTGGCATGAGTATTTTTATATTCATATATATAACTACCTCAGATGTTTTATATTAATTGCTTAGGATAATCATGCAGAGTCTAGATTCTTTATATAATGATATAATTTGCAATTTGATGTATCAAGTTATGAAAGTCTCCTAAAATAAGGCAGTTCAAATATTAGGGATCCAAAAGAAAAAAGAAAGTCCCTTCACATGAAATTTCTTTTTCATTTAAGTACCCTTCTGAAGGACGAACCCTATGAAAACCGAGAAGGACGATATGTAGAATGACTAGAAGATGATCCATAGAAGGACTAGAAGATGCTTCATAGAAGTACCAAAAGATGAAGATAAAGATGAAATGCTTTATTTTTAAGACTTGTGTCAATTAGCAGGATTAAAATATAGGTTGTTATCGATGCGACATGACCATCATTACTTTTCTTCAGATCCTGTGTTGTACTTTATATGACACTTGCCATGGACTTTCTTTTTTTACTTTGATGTTTTTATTTATATTGTGTGTTTATTCTATTTATGATATAGAAATTGACTATTTTTATAAATTTCTTTCTTACATATGTGTGTGCCTGATTTTGCTAGATTTTTTAGGGATAAAATTTTTCTACTCATAATTAAGATCTAAAATTTTAAGAATTAAATAACACAGTAGCTTAATGATCTACAAAATAGCCAAAATCATCTGGGATCGCATACATATTAATACATCTTTTCTCTCATTGATTTAAGACACTTTCTCGCCCGCGGGTAGAGTCTGGATAATCTGACCTATAATGATGAAGTGCCAAACCTAGGGTAGCAAACTCTTTCTAAATTTTTTTTTTTATTTTTATAAGCCTTTTTAAAATTTTAAACATATATTATTTGGATACTTTCAACTAGCATACATTGTATTAAAAACTACTTTAATCAAAATTTAATTGCATTAGTTTTAAAATGATTCATTTTTATAAGTACAAGGCCACTTATGAAGCTCTCTAGACGTCGGCCTTACTTTTCAAAAACTCAGTCACCCACCCATCTTTCATAAAGACTGGACAATGTTAATTTTATACGACTAGGTGGTTAGCTGACATTCCTTTTCAGGCAGAATATAAGCCCAAGATGTATTTGCTAGGACACGAGTATTAGTGTTGTGTACATAATACTAAACTCACACTAGATTTAGGGTTTAAGGCTACTACTATTGGTGTATTGTAGTAAGCCTCATCGATGGGTAAGTTCTCTATCCTTCAGAGATTATAAATTCTGCTTATCCGCGTAACATAGATAATATCAATTTCATCTTTCTCTCTTTTTTTTTCTCTGAGTGTATTATTTATTTTTTTTTCTCCATTTTCTTCTCATTATCTTTGTCCCTCCGGATGTTGATGTGAACCGTGTATGTTGACTAAGCCAGGTTAAGCCTTTTCTTCCCTTTGAGAAGGAACTTCCTAGTCTCCTCCCTATGTACCAATCCCATTTGAAAGCATAATGTATGATCCTTAATCGATAGTCTTTTTAGGCCCCAGGTTGAGATGTAATTAACCATAAGAGCTTGTGCCAGTAGGAAATCAAATCCCACATCAAATAAATCCCACTCGAGCTTATATATCGAGTGGGGGGAACCCTTTAACTCTGATTAGGTCATGCATATTATTATCCATCGATGTGTAGGAAAAAGTTGTTATCCTTAATGGCTAATCATATGTATGATCTAATCTGCCCTCCCATTGACCTGCTTGCGAAGAGCACAAAGGCCTGCGATTGTCTCTTCCTTTAGGATGGTGCGGTCGTACCCTTCCTCACTATGTTCTTCCACATGGCAATATTCTTTTCAAAGGTCAACACATCCTAATAAGTCAGGTGGCCTGTTAGAACCCGTAGGCGGGAGGTGCCTAACAAGATAGAGAAAGTAATAATATGGATGCATGTGACTCTAAGCGATCTGAGCTTACTTCTTAAATTCGTTATAATTTTATCTAAGCTTAAGGATTTAAATTTTAATTAGAGTTGAAAAATCTTATTCGTACCCTCATAAGCCTCCGATAGGGTTTAAGGCTAAATCAAATATTGACATGTAAAATCGTAAAATTTTTACCAAAAGTATATAATCTTAATCACAAAGTAAGTACATCAATCAATAATTAAATCAATTAAATTAATATTTAAATTGAAAGTCCACATGGTAAGTGTAACTTAATATTATAACCCAAAATTAAATATAAAAAAAAGTGGTCGGGTACCACTAACAACAGCTCGGATTCTACTCCTAAGACTCAAGTTAATTTGAGAATGTGATTCTTCTTTATCTTCACTTCTTCAATCTTCTGCGAACTACTTGGATCTATTGGATTCGAATAACCAAATAAAAAGAAACTCCCCATCGAAAGATGTATTTTTTCTCTTTTAATATTTGAAATTTATCCAAATTTGGATCTCTTAATGGATAAGAACCCTCCCCTCGGGGATGTTATTTCCTCTTTGGATTTCAAATTGGATTTTTATCCTATTTCAAAACACTTTTAATATACAACTCTTGGCTCAAATCAAATTACATTTGAAATATAAAATCTAGACTCAAATATCCTGCAGGGTTATGCTAAATAGTTAATATTAAATCATCCCAAATAGTGATATATTAAAATTAAAATACTCAAACTAGTCACACTTGGACATGCTCTTTTAATTTTTAAAAGGGGGACTTAGCACAGCGAGCACCTATAGCAATTTAATATATATATATAAGTTTCTCCCTTTTATTTTTAAATGTCATGTATGAGCATGGCCACCTACATAAGATCATGTCAGCATTTAAATCACCCCAAACCTAAGAGTAAATATAACGCACAATTAATCACATCAGCATAAATTAAATAAACAATCACATCAACATATTTTCAACAACCAGCATATAATGAAATTTCAAAAATCAGGCAGACAATAGAAAAGTAAACACCGGCCTAGCCTAGATCTAGAAGTGGCGTCCTAACAAACCATCTAAAGTGTGTGAGGTAGGTTGTGTGGCTTAGATATGCCTTATATATGATGATTAATTAAAATTGTTTAATATTCTGGTTGGTTGAAAGATTTAAAGGAAAATTTTGATTAAAGTCTAAATATTAATGTGTTAAAATTAATTTTAAAATATCTTTTAAATATTGATTTATTAAGATTTAAGGAGTAAAAAATCTTATTGATTTATTTAGTTTTTAATTTTAGAACTAATTTAGTTAGGTTTGTCATCAACTGGTTCGTGGCGTTGTTCCACAGGATCGATGAACGGGCCTCCTTAAGACACTTAGCCTCGCAACTCGAGATAGTTCATCCTAAAAACTTGGTTAATGTAGTTAATTAAGAATTTTAATTTGGTTAAATTATTAATAATCAATTGAGTTTAAGGTGTTACACTCCATCGAATTCATTATTGGCATTATTTCTCATGCTTGAGAATCCGACCTCCTTAAGACACTCAATCCCGCAGCCCGAGATAGTCAATCCAAAAAATATTATCTTTGAAGTGGTTATTGTGTATTAAAGGGTTTGTTGAATGATTTTAATGTTTAAGTTAATATTTTCTTGAATTTAACTTAATCATTGAATTTTTTAAATTTTATGAATTATTTTATATCTTAAATTAAGGGATAATTAAAGTTTATTTTTGAATTTTTCATAATTTTTTTAAATACTAGGCCTAAAGATAAGTAATTAGACTATAAATTTTCTGGAATTATATTTTTCTAAAATTAGTTATGAATTTTAGAAGTTTGAGTTGAAATTTAAACTAAAGTTGACTAAAACATTGACTTTTTTTTATTAAAGTTGAATTCTAGAGTTTTGATATTTTTCTTAAATATTAGACCTAAAAATGAGTTATTAAGCTTTGAGTTTGCTAGAATTGAATTTTTTTTTATATTTAATTATGAATTTTTGAAGTTTTAAGTTAAAATTGAAACTATAGTTGATTAAATGTTAACCTTTTGATTTTAAGTGATTTTGATTGTTTGATATTTTTAATAAATATTAGACCTTGCATGAAGTACAATGCCTTTGAGTTTGCTCAATTTGAAATTTTCTGCATTAAGTATAAATTTTTGAGGTTGACGAGAGAGTTGACTTTTAGACTTTGACCTGTTTCTATTAGCTTATCATTTTTAGAAAATACTAGACCTGAAATGGAGTTTAATGATACTAAGTTTGATATATTTTTATTTTTTTAGAATTAGTTATGATTTTTCAAATTTTGGTTAATTAATTGATTTTTTAAATTATTTAATTAGAAAGGTTTTGATTATTTTAATATAAACTCATCCTAAACTATATGAAATCACTCCTAAAGGTTAGGGATAGTCAATGAGAGTGTTTTCAAGAGTTTAAAATAGATTTAGTATTTTTTTATATAAATTTTAATTATTTTATTTAATTAAATATTAATTTTTACTAAAACTTAAATTAAGGTCAAATTAAAGGATGAGTGATGGTGCTTTTATTTTTTCTAAATAGATGATTAAATTCTGGTCAGTTTAATGTATTATTTATAATTTTTTAATTTAATTTAATTTTTTATAATTTTATAATTTCGAAGCCCTTAAAAAGACTGAATTTTGACTTGCTTAATTTTCTAACCTAATGACCTCAAAATCTAGTAAATTTTGGACATATGTTGTAAAATGTCCTTAAGTTTAGTTTCACCCCTATTGAGTGTGTATATGATTTTATATAATTTTATTTAAGTTTATTAGACCTTATCTTTAATTTTTTTTTCTTGGTGTCACTAGTATTAAATTAGGTTTGAAACTATGATCATCTAACCATGACACTAGATTACGCATACCATAGAAAAATGCAAGCCTAATTCTAAGTGTTGTGTGAGTTACAAATTTTCAAATATTTGGGCTAATTATAATGCAAAACTTTGAAAATTCAATTCATGAAAATCCAGCCATTAAACAGAATTAGAAATTTTATGCCATGTGGGTATGACATCTTAATTTATTATGTCCAAATTTGAGCTAAATAATATCACTGTCTTGACAGTTATCAAAGAAATTTAGTTTTCATTAAAAGATGTATAACTATCTACACAGTGATCAAAATCAACCAAATTAAATTTTAAAATAAACTTGGGTTCAAGCCGGTTACAACGGGTCCAAGAACATCAAATTTTGACCAAAATTGGATTTTTGGTGAATTTCTAAAGTCTTGGGCATTTAAATTGATTTTTTAAATCAATTTTAATTTTAAAAAAATTAGCGGCCAATCATTAGAGAGAGAAAATGATAGCTTTCCTCATACGGGACACATGGCGGACATTGGAGGTGTCACTTGTGCACGTCAGCAGACATCTTGAGCCTTTTAATCTAGTGCAGATTAGATCAACAGTCAGGGTTTGGCCGTGTCGTCGTGCCTTCATGCTAAAGAACCAGAGTTTGAACCCCAGGGAAGGTACACAAATCTGGGCCATATGATCGGCCCAGTTCAAATGAATATACGACCTAGATTGACCCATAATTTTCAGTTCATTTTTGAACTGAAACTTCAAATGCTCATAATTTTTTATCTGACCGTCCAAATTTGATGAAATATGAAACGTAGCATCTAGATTCCCTAATCTTTCAATCTATGGAGTTTCACGACTCCATCTATTTAGATTTGCGATAAATTAAAGTTTGATCATATAACTTAAAATGGAGATAACTTTTTAACAAGTGGAAGGATTTTGATGATCTTGGACTTGTTGGAAAGCTGGAGAGATCCTCTTCAACTTTCTAGAGGGACTCAAGATCTAATTCTAGTTGGATTGATATCTGCTATAGAAAATCCTATTTTTCTCTCTTTATCTTTTCTAAATGGGGTTTTAAGCTTGACAAAAGGTGGGGAAAAGGTTTAGGAGGCCTTAGAAATAGCTGGAGAGGCTGGGTGATCAATGGGATGGGTTCAAAGCTGCTAAAATTAGATATTTTGGATGAGATATGGTGGTGCCAAAGCTTTGAGTCAAATGTACCATTATCCCTTCATCATAATGTTTACATATCCTTAATAGAGGGAGAGAGAGAGAGAGAAGCCTTGGGCTGCTGCCAAGTACTCCTCCCAACCATCTAAATACACGGAGATATAGATTATTAGGTGAATTTGAATTTCCAATGTGGCATAGCCACCTAAGCTTACATATGTGTCTTGTTTGACCACTTTGATTAGTCAACTAAGTATGTTGACTGATGAGGTGGCATGGGAAGATGTTTGAGCTATGGATTGAAATTGATTTGGGGGTTTAATGAATTTTGATTGAGTTGATTTGATTGAATACAATAAGGTGTTTAATCATTGCTTGAGAGTTGACCAAGTCAAATAGATCAAATTTGAATCATCAATGGTTTCAAATGTATTTAAGGCTTGAAATGAATGGATTTGTGGTTTGATGGAGTTTGATTGGGTTGAATTAATTGAGCCATATAGGCTAATTTTGACCAATAATTCACCCAGTTGACCAAGTCAACTATTGATTGGGTCAAGTTGACAAGTCAACTCCAAATCAATAAGGGATGTAACCAAAGGAGTTTGAGTGGGGTTGAGTTGATTTGGGGGTTTGATTCAAAGTAGGAGAGCTTAAGTGTTGATTTGGACAACCTAGGTTGACTTAGACAACCAAGTTGACCTAGGGCTTGAGCTTGGCCTCAACAGGTTTTAAATGATATTTTGAGTCTGGTGGAGGTGGTTTCAAGAATTAGAATGGTCAAAATGATCATTTAGACCCTTAAAGGGTTATTTAGCTCAAGCCTAGTTGACTTGGTTAACCAGGTTAACTCAGGGTCTGGGATTGGATTTAACATATTTAGAATGATATTCTAAGATTATTGGAGGTGGCCCCAAGATTTAGAGAAGTCAATTTAGTTAAATTGACTGTTTGGGCCTTAAATGGCCTATTTGGTCAATCAGGTTGACCCAAGAGTTAGGTTTGAGTCCAACAGGTTTGGTTTGATGTTTGAAATCTGTTAGAAGTTGTCTCATGCAAAGAGGATGTCATTTGGTTTGAAATGACTGTTTAAACCCCCAAGGGGTATTTTGGTCAAAATAAGTTGACCTAGTCAACCAAGTTTGACTAGGATCAGGGCTTGAATCTAATGTACTCTTAATATTTATTAGGATGCATTGGAAGAGATTTTGAGGCTTAGTTTGAAAAGGCTATGCTGAAGTTTAGAGAAAATTCTAAAGTTGCCCTAAGTAGCATTTTGGTCATTTTGACCACTAGTCAACTAGGGGGTCAAAGTGAATCCACCAAAAATATAGTTTCTGCCCAACATATCATAATTAATGGTCTCGATGTGGTTATTGGCTTTGAAGAAGTCTTTAAGGTCAAATCTCATTGGACGGTAGGTCCACTAGCATAAGCCATAAATATTTGAAGGATTTACAACTTTTAGAAATAGATTCAGTTTTTGGGGCTAGAGGTCTTGGAATGAGTTTAAATTTAGAGGGTAGACCTTAAAGACATTTCTAATCAATATGCAATTGATAAATCATGATTTAAGGGTCATTGACTACAGTTTGAAATGTTTGAAAATTCACTAAAAAAAGGCTTTTTAGGATTAGGCCTTTGAACTTGGATTTTGTACTAAATTTTTGGATTTGATCTGGATTTTAGGTTTGAATAATTGAAATTAAATTATATAAATCATTTGCAATTATTTGAATGATTATAAATAATTGGATATGATTGAAGCTAGATCAAGGCATGATTAAGGTTTAAACTAGAATTGAGATATGTATAGGTTTAAAGTCTTGATATGTTTGAAGTCTGGACTTGATTTGGATCTGGATTGATCTAAGATCTAGGTTGATCCTAGGTTCTGAATAGATCTAGGGTCTGGATAGATCCTAGGGTAGATAGATCCTAGGATATAGATTGGTCCTAGTGAACTCATACAAAAATGATGTCAAGACCTGTCATGTTAACTCTAGTCAATTTTGTGGCATTTTTATGCTCCCTAAATATATAGAAAAAGAATACAACACCAAATGAGTGAGACAAAAAATATTCATAAATTCTCTTACAAAGATAGATATTGCAAATATATTTCAAAGCATGAAGTACAATGCATTTGAAAATATCCTATAATAAATATAATATATGTACAAAAGCATGAATTTATTCTGTCTAAGATGATCATTTAAGATTCTTTAGTGAAACTATCTCAATTAGCCCAAATGCATACAAGTTTGGGACGAGCCTGGTCCATATTACACTTAGACATAATGTTAAGATTACTTGGGTCATAATAAACAAATTTAAGAATTGGGTGTGAGCCGAGGAGCTCATCATAACAAGCCCATCATAGACTAGTGTCAACAATGTTTGGCCAATTAGTGCTTCTCCACTACTCATACACCATAATACCAATGTTCTAAAGAGTGACTACCATCTCTCCTACGAGCAAGTATTTGTGATGATCAGCATTCCACCAAGGTAGTATATAGATAATGATCCAATCAAATAAATCATAGATGCTAGAGACTTGCAACGCCTATGTTCTAAAGTGTTTGGATGAATTGTTGACACTCGATGAGCCCCTATCTCTACATAAGTAGGTTGTTTGCAACCTCTAATATTGTACCCTGGTGAAAAATTAGTTGTATGTTTCAACTTGATAATAAAATATTAGTTAAATATCATATTTGGATGTGCATCTCAATGTGACCCCTAAAAGTGAGGAATGCTTGTATGCACCTCTTACGACGGTGGATCCATGCAATACCTACTACTACCCTCACGTCTAATAGATCTCCATAATCTCCTAGTAGTGCTCACTTCTACTATTATTACTATTACTAGCTAATTTAAATGAGTTGTTTAGATATGTTCTATCTATATCATTTAAAAGTTTGTGTAGATGAGATAGATGGTATGAAGCAACAAGTTATAATAGGAGGCAAATGCACATGAATTTTAGCCCACCACTTATAACAAAACATCATACACAAGATAAAGAAGGGTCCCATAGTTGTACCTCCCAACAACAACCCATCACATCCCTCGATTTCTCTTTAATAAAGAAAAAGTAGGGAAATTATGGTAAAGAGATTCGAAGCTATAGGTCACTTAATGATAATGATATAGATATTATCTCATGTTTAGGATTGTATAATACATGATTCAACAATAACACAATATTAGATGTTAGTTGTCATATTATACACACGACAAATGAGGGTCCAACAATTGTATCTCCCAGCAACATTTTATCACATCCCTCGCTTTTGGTGGTAAGGAACGAGTGTTGCAATTATGATGGCTAGAAAGGGATATGATGTCTAATGATAATTATATAGAGATAATCTCATATTTATGATTTTATTATATATAATTTATAATTAATAGAACATTAGATACTAGTTATCCTATTATGCATAAAATAAAGGAGGGTTTCACAACTGTACCTCCCAACATCCCATCATATCCCTCTCTTTTGATAGGAAAGATGAGTAAAAAAAATTATTAAACCTGCCAAGGGGTTAGATGTGAATCAGCCCTAAATCATGATCGATTAAGTGATAACCTCCAATGATTATTGCATGTAATAATTAATAAATAGAGATGATCTCATGCTTAGGATTGCATCATGATCGATTAAGAGATAACAACAATATGATATTTCACTACTTAAAAAAGGAAAACCAACAGGAGTTAAGAAAACTAATAGGAGTTAGGAATGCCAAACGGAAGCCCATCAATTTTTGGAATCAACTCAAACTAATCTACATGAATATAAAGTTATCATAACTCCTGTAAAATATTTTGTGTTGATGCTAATGAATACGATAACTAAAAATGGGTTAATAATCATCATATAACATGTTACATGCCTTGTTCACATGTTATAGATGAGTTATTATTGGTTTCGGGTTCATTAAGGGACAGTTCATATTTACATTTGAAACTCCATTCATGATCATTGGCATCATTCACATTAGTCATATATTTGAGGATATTGGATTCAATATTAACTATGTAGTCAAATTGAGATCTTACTATAAGTTTGGACCGAGTTTTAAAAAGTTATAGGAAAAGGAGAAAGAATATCGATCAAAGATAATCTTTGTTTCATCGAGAATTATAAGATTTTTCAGAGAAGACTGAAAATTTTTTTAGGATAGATGACTAGAAAAGTACATAATAAGATCATATAACAAGATGTGCCCACATTCAATCCTTACCTCTTATTATAGGTGAGGACTACGGTTGATGGTATAATAAGGGTTAGCAAAAAAACAAGAAAAGCATAATTATTTATTTTATTAATTCTTAGATTTTGTAAGGCAATCATTTGTCCACTAAGCAAAAACTATGTGCGAGCTTCTAGAAGAGGTTTTATCAATTATTGCTCTTGAGTCCTTAAAAGCCTATATATGCTCTCCATTTAGGAGTATTAGACATCAAAAAATAAATTGAAGTAATCCTCCATTGTTATTTCATTATTTGTATGATTGTTAGCATCTCAAAATCTGTCATTCATCTCCTATTCATTTTATTTCGATGTGCCAAGCAACAGTTCATATTAAGGGTCTCTCTTTAAACCTTGTTATCAAGTGCTTGTTTGGTCAACATGGCTCCTTCAAAACTTCTCAACTAGATCATGTGCATCGTGCCTTATCAATTGATGAATCACAATATATATCATCACTATCTCTAAATCATGATTCCTAACATTGTGATTGTCGTCATTTATTAGCAATCTGAGCATAATTACATTATTATTCATGACACAATTCCATATTTGTAGATCCTTCAAGAACAAGCACCTCACTTATGCTCCCAATCATTTAATTGGTGTTATTCCTGATTCCCCTCTACCACTTCAAGATCTTATATAGATCTACTAACAAATTTTTTGTTATTTCTACAATAAGGAAAACATCTCTTAACTCTCGCACTTCTATAATGCAGTGGAAAGCAATCGATTGACATTCTCATTTACAAAATTATAAAGGCTAAAAAAGCACGTTATCTAGTAAAATGCCTTCACATGGGCAAATTCTAGAAGTCAATATACACAACGATCAATGATCTCCACCCATCATCCTTCAATGCCCATTTAAGTCTCCATCAATGATCTATTCAAATGGAAAGATCTCATAAAAACGATATCATCTCCATCAATCGTCACCTCTCACACTAAGACCAACTTCGTCCTTCATAACCACACTGACCTCAAGCTCTCCAATTGCAGCAATGGTAATGTCCACAAATAAATCCTTATAAAGAGAGGGAACCTCATCTTCGCATCTTGTTTCTCCCAAATTTAATAGATCATATTGTTCTCGTCCTTAAATCTATAGCCATTCATAGCACATAATCGTTTTGGGGTTCGAAGAAAAGAAGAACATCATTTCAAATCGCTCACAAATGTTGCCATCATCAATGAAATCAATCTCTTCAATCCCAACAACATCATTAATCCACAAAAAAAATCTCTTTATTTGCCTTAATTACTCCATATGTATCCCACTACAAGAAGTCGCAACGATGCATGACAAAACCACCTTCAAGTACATTGATCCATGAAATGGGTGCTACAGTTAAGGTATTAAACCAAACCACCTCAACAACATAGAATAAATGTTTAGTGAGTTTTCAAAAATAGTATGTGACATTTGTTAGACATTGACCAAACTCAACCACACTATAAAGATCCCAATTTGTTAGAACCAACTCAAACACATCATTATCCATTGCACATGAGATTTTAGTTCAAAGATGAATGCAAGGAGATTTGATGCCAAGCACTTGTTTGAGCTCATTGTCCAATCCATCCTAATAATAATCCAAGTATCAACTTCTACAATTTGACTACACATCCAACCAGCAACTACAATTTCACCATCATTTATGTCCACATTAGATAGATAGATAGATCCTACATTGATTTCTTCTATTTATCATGACTTGCTTCACAATTTGAGCTAGAGAACTAACTTGACTTTTGAAGGGGTGAAAATGATAATTCAGGTTTTTAATTTAAAAATATATTGACCTAAAATATTTTATACTAAAAAATTACTTTATAAGGCAATAAAAAAACTATTCCGAACATTAAATTTGTGTATTTAAATCCTATATGCAACAAAACTCATTCCTAATTTTCAAATCGAATCCGATTCAAACTTTTACCTCTAGATTCAAACAAAGAACTTAAATATTACTGAAAAGTAAACCTTAAAAGCTAATGCATACAAGCAACACCATTATTAAATATATAAATGATTTTCTACCAAATAATTATGGAAATATTATATTAATCAATTAACAAACTCTTTGCTAGAAACAAGTATTCATCAATAGGAAAATCAGTGATTTTATATACATTTTAACCTTCATTAAATTTTATTTACATTCATTCATCTATAACTTTGAAAAAGAGCCCCACACAATTAAAAAGTTGACAAAAAAAAAAAAACATAGAGCATTGGATCTTTATAAACTCCCAATATTGTTTAAGGTTATGAAGAACACGCAAATAACAAGCATAAATAATTAGGATAATTTCAATAATATGATGATGAGGATGCCTACAACACTACTGAAGAGAAAACAAAACTTACACAGCCCACCCAGAACTTGGCGTAGGAAGATGTAACAGTGAAGTGAAAGAAAGTACAACATATAGTGTTATTGAAATATGTCAAGCTAAAGCCGTTCCATTCATCTCTCTTGTATTCCCCTATTATCATGGCGTGGCGCTCGCTGGAGATAACCGTTGCCCTTTGGCCTGTCATTGTCAAAAGACCGGCCACCAAACCGACCTCTTGAGGCCTCTGAAATATGGCCTCCCCTTCCTCTGCCCCTTCCTAAGCATTAAGATAGTTAGTATTTTACTTGAGAAATAAGAAAAGTCAAATAGTTGACTTTGAATTTAGAAGAAAGTGAGGAAAGGAAATTTAAGAAATTAAGATTTTGTTTGGGATGGCTTTCTTTCTACTTCTTAAAGTAGCTTCCTAGTACAAAAAATTTAATTTTTGTACTAAGAAGTTGCTTTAAAAAGCAATAAGAAAGTCGTCCCAAAAGAAGCTCAAAACACTTACTTCCTCCTCGAGATGCGCCGCTGTTAGGCCTCCTACCCTCCACATGAATCAACCTCCCATGCAACTGAACCGGAGAAGCCTACAAAATAACAGAGCTTTTCTGAAAGCTGTAATTGCAATGAACTGTAAATAAACTCAGCTATCTTTTGTTCGGATATTCAGTGCTTTCATTGATTTATCAGGCAAAAAAAAAAAAAAAAAACAGGTTCTGAAAGTTGAGCAATGTAAGCAGAACAATTTATAAACCAAATCCATGAGTTTTTATTAACTTTGTCATTGATAGAAAATGAATCTTGGACATCTAAAGCCGAAGCGAATAATCAGATTGCAAAAGAATTTGTCTTAAATAAGACCCCCTGCTGCTATGCAAAGCTAATAAGTAGAAACAAGAGCAACGAAATAAACCTTCAAGGCATTCTGAACGCCAAAAGCATCTTCAAATTCGATAAATGCATAGAAAAAACCAGCCTCCTACATAAAAAAAGTGCAAAAGTAAATTAGCGATTCATAAAACTAGATTATTGATGCATTTAGGACCAAACTTTGTCAAATTACCTTGCGACTCCTGATAGTAACACCATCAGGCTTTATTCTACCAAAGTTACTGAACTCTTGCTCAAGGTCAGATGCTGAAATACTTGATGGAAGGTTTCCAACATAAACAGATTTTGAATCACCTGCAGAACAAGAAGTCTCAAGATCATCAATTGATGGGGAGAGGACACGCATAGGGTTGTAATTGAACCAATATCTTCGATAAAGAACTCAATACTAATTGGATTAAGGCTGCTTTATTTTTGTGAACTAGATTAATTGGACAAACTTGTCATCATCATATTTGTATACTCATGTTTTGTTTTCTATTTAGCAAATAGCCCGATATGAGTGCAATAAAAACCTATCCTAATCCAAATTTTTACCTTCACGTCCCTGTGGTTGCAAAGGGATGACTAGAAGACCTTATATATTGAAACAGATGGGACCATGGTTTAAAATTGCGCAATATGAGGCTCGCCTTGAGGCCCACCTTTGCGCAATTCCAGTAAAAAACGCCTCGAGTTTTTTTTATGAGGCTTGCGCCTCAACTGGGTTGAGGCCTGCTTTGAGGCCTGCCTCGCCTCACTGGCATGAGGCTATATTAAAACTTACATAAATCTTGAAGTAAATGGACGACATTGGACTCTATAAGAGAGGAGGAAGGGGAGAGAGCAGTTCATCATAATGATGATTCAAATGAAGAACCCCTTAGTGATGACAGTGCTGATGACTTGTGAGTTCTTATGTGATATGTCATTGCTATTTATTTTTGGAAATTGGAATTATATGTTAATGAAAAGAATAATGGGATTTGGGAAAGATAGAATTTTGAGTTTAACTATATTTCATGTTGTCTTATTATTGGGATATTTTGATTTCACTTCATATCTTATGTTTTTTTATGTTTTATATTATTCACTCATTAGTATATAAAAAATTTATCATTTTATGTTTACGCAATCTTTTGATTTTGAGGCTTACGCCTCAAAACGCCTTGCGGCTTACGCCTCGCCTCACGAATGAAAAACGCCTCAATACCCGAATACGCAATTTTAAACATTGGATGGGACCCCCTCAATCACAGGAGAGGATGGGTGTACTATCCTATAAATGAAAATTTTATGTATATTGATCAGCACAAAACATCAACAACAAAAGCAATTCTAGATTATTTCTAAAATTTTCAAATATATGGAAATATTTTAAAATTCATTTCACCTTTTTTTTTTTTGGTTTAATGTCTTAAAATTCATTGCACCTTTATTTTGTTTAATTGTTGTAATTTTTCTTTAAATTATATGACAGAAATTTTTAAAATTTAACTAAATAAAAAAATTTGGATTATAATTGGCCTGGTCTTATCATCTAGCCGTTACAAGGGACAGGAGTTTCATGCCCTGTCTAATTGGATTGAATCACTAAATAAAATAAATTTGATAGGATTCATCCCTATTACTGTCTCCTCACACTTTACTAATTAGGTTCTCTCTCTTGGTACTTCCTGATTTCTAACAAATTGAACTAGGTTGACCAATCAAACTGACTGAACAATGAACAAATCCTCTAGGCGGTCATATCACACCAATAAATATTAGATTGCCTTAAAACTGAAGAAAATTTGAAAGACTAGAAATTTAACAACAAAGCGTTGAACTAGTATTTGGTTTTAAAGACTAGGGTGCTCATCAGATGGTTCAAAATCTTCAAAAAAATTGTACAGCACTCACCCTGGGATTGTGTATCCACACATTGATGCTGAGGATCAACTAATACTTAAGAGCAAAAAGAGAAGTTCATATTATTTATTATACATTTTGATGGTACCAAACTTTTATTTTATTAAAATTTATTAGTTTATCGGTGATCTAACTATAATAGAAATATAGAAATTGTAATGAAAATTAGTTCACTACATTAATTAATTCAACTTATTTTCTGTTATGTTTTATATTGCATGATTTTATTTCTTTTTATCACTTAATTGCATCACTATTAGAAATATTACACCATTTAAACGATTATTAAATAATTTCAATATTTATTAAACTGTCACGATTCACCCCTCGATTTAATCTCAGTTGAAACATTGAACAATGTGAGTCATTTTTCTCGTATAACACACATGCGGCACTTCAAATAAACAACTAAAACTCATTTTTCTTAATGTGAGTATAAACACATACTAAACAGAACCATAGTTCATAGCTAGCTCTAGGTTATCCGAAGCAATACAATAAACAACAAGAAAATTATGAAAAAAAAAAGTGTGTATGTATGTATGTATATATATATATATATACATTTCATGCACAGTAATTTCTAGACGACAAATTTTGAAAGCATAAAATATGCATAAACAGATAATAGGCATTTAGTACTCAGTCATGCTGCAAAGCAAGGCTATCAGATAGATAAGCCGCATAAAAAGAACTGAAAGAACTGCAAACAACAACATCAACAACAAAAAAAGAAATAAAAAAGTTAAACAAAAGTTCTAAGAAGTCTAACCTTCATCTTCGAAAGTAGATACTTCATCCATCGCCTCAGAGCTGGACTTATCTGGCACATAAGGGACAATGGGTTGAACCTGTTGCTGAGTTGCCTGTGGTGCATGATGCCACTCTGCCATAACAGGACCCGTCTTGTTCATAGAAGTTAAATGTGGTGCAGCTTGAGCTTTTGAAGTTCGCAACTGTTGAATTTAACTCCATTACAACATTGAGTATTTGATTGAAGAGAAAAAAAAAAGTTTGATTTGATGCAAAGTATACAAAAATGAAATTTATAGGAGAATTTCTTGTACATACAATGGATGCATACGTATGCTTTGGTGGCTCCCCAACAGGCTCCTGTACAGGAGCAGGTGGGTCCTGTGCAGCTTTTGGCACACTTGAGAATGAACTAGTAGGCAGTTCTGCAGGAGTTTCATCAACTATTTCTTCAGGATCTGGGGCCTGATTTGGCTCTCCAGAAACACCGAAATTGTCAAGCGTATTATTTTCATCAGGCAGAGACGAAGAGATCAAATAATCCGTAGGAATATCTTCCTCAAGCGTGTAGCTGGGCACTGCAATATAATATTTAAAACTCAAAATTACTGTAGAAGAGCTAGGTTTTGAAGAACAAAATAAAATGAATCTGCCTACGCATTTACAATAAAACTAAGATAGTCTATACAACTAAAATTATAGTAAATTTGGGCACCAAGAAAGCTATCCCAAAAGACCTATTATTATACAAGGATCCATCGGATGCATAGGATGTTTGATTAAAAATACACGTGTACCATTTTGCGGTGATGAAACTTTTCTAGTTCAGGTCACAAGTCCAAGATAAACAATGACATACATGAGTGGTGTGAGATAAACAATGTCCAAGATTAACAGAGACGAAGCATGCAAAACAGCAATCAAATGTATATATGGACAACATGTAAAGAATATAAAAGAAAAACAAAACTAAACATGTTCAATAAGCTGATATAGGATGGTTTGAGGTTTAGATTTCCTAATGCAAATAAAATGACGCATTTAAAACAGATCACATATAGGAAATTAGGATTCATATATCAAAGACCACTAAGTTTTTTTTTTTATTATTATCAAAGACCACTAAATATGTAACACTTACTTTCTTTTAAGTGCGAACTAGAAATACAAGAGCTAAATCTCAAAAAATAATGCTCGTATAAAATGAAAAAAATGAACAACAAATGCCCGCATAAATATGAAAAATATGAATCCACACAAAATCAATGAGCAACTGAAATTTTTCCACAAGTAAAACTCCAGTTCTATCAAACTTAAACAGAATAAAAAAAAACTCTGGCAATTCAATCATAAGACATCTAAAAATAATAGATAATAGAAATAGTTCAACAAAATAGAAGAAAATTCAGGCCTTACACCAATACAAGAAAATAACATCCCAAAGAACTAAACAGTCGCAGTTATACCGCACTCAGTAAAAAATTACAACATTCAACAAACACATAATTTTGAAAACAAGAAAAAAAAATTATTTAATAAAAATTTGAAAACTTGCAAACCTTGCAAATTTATTTATAAACTTCGAATGCTTCATATGGTTCCCAAGGTTGCTCGGTTCACAGAGATAAACCTAAAATTCAAAATTTTCGCAAGAGATAGTAATAGAAAGAATGACGAGATAAGCAAAATCGAATACAAATAAGAAAATTAGAATTCTCATGGGAGGCGACAACAATCCCAGAGAGGATTACACAAATGAGAATTGTGGTAGTCCCAAACGTAGATAGGAAATAAAGAAGCAACTATACTCATAAAGATGAAATAGTGTTACATTCAGAGAATTGGAGAGCGAAAAGGCTTAATTTTATTGCACAAATTTGCCACTATTTATAATTCTATACAAGATATGTTAATAAAGAAACAAATAATTACAAAATAATGCATAATTGCTCTAATATAATCCTTCCTAAATCAGCCATCTAAATATGGAAGGAGATCAGCGTGATCCAAGTGAGCCACCCATGAATTCTCATCTTAGTCGTGGGATCAAAAAGCCAAGGGATGCCTAGGATTTAATAGGTGAGCCTCCCATGGATTCCCATCATAGACATGGGATCAAAATGCCAGGGGAAAACTAGGATTTAACACTCGCCCTCAAACTGGAGAATACAAATCCGTCATTCCTAACTTGGTAATCAGTCCTAGAAATGTAGAGTTATTGAGTCTCTTAGTAAGAATATCTGCAAGCTGGTCTTTTGATGAGACATGATAAATACATATAAGACCACTGTCTAATTTCTCCTTTATGAAATGTCTATCCACTTCTATGTTCTTGGTCCGATCAAGTTGAACCAAATTATGAGATATGTTGATTGTTGATTTGTTGTCACACTGTAACTTCATGTGTCCCACTTGATCCTTAGGTCTTCTAGAATTATCTTGATCCACAGTAGCTCACATATTCCTAAGACCATAGCTCTATATTCTGCTTTTGCACTATATCTTGTCACGACATTTTATTTCTTTCTTCTCCATGTAACAAGGTTTCTTCCAAGGAATGTGCAGTATCCTGAGGTTGATCATCTATCTATTAGTAATCCTAGATCCTGCATAATCTGCATTAGTATATGCTTCTGTGATTATTCCACAATCTCTTCTAAAGAGAATCCCTTTATCTAAGTTTCCCTTAAAATAGTGCAGTATTATGTTTACATGTTGCATGTGAGTCGACTTTCAATTTTGCATGAACTGGTTGACCATGCTTACACCAAATGCTATATCTGGCTGGTGTGGGAAAGGTAGATCAATTTTCTCACAAGTCTCTGGTAAGCTCCTTTATCTACATTTGGATCTTCTTTACCTTCCCCCAATTTGAGATTTGGTTCTACTGTTTTCGGTTTACAAGCTAGTTTATATGTTTCCTTAAGAAGATCATTAATGTATTTTTGTTGTGAAATATAGATTCCTTTGCTAGAGTGGGCCACTTCAATTCCAAGAAAAATCTTTAATCAATTCCAAGAAAACTTTTAATCAAAACACAATAAGACTTTCATATGCGGAAGACATTCAAGTCCAGATTGAAAGAGAAGATATGAAATATAAGGAAGGCGAGTCAAAGCGGAAACCTTAGCCGGAGCAATAGCCAGAGAAGCAAGGCAAAAAGGGGTCTCAGGCATTCCAACTACATGAACTCCAATCTTATCAATGTCACAGGGATAACGCGCACACAACCAATAGAATAACAGATAGAAAGAAAGAAGTGGAGAGAGGATCTACTTTGAATTGGTTGTCAGTGAATCCCAAGTATGACATAGATAGACAGGCTGGCTAATGTCTAACCCTATCGCTCTTACCCATCCACCTGACAGTCTACTCGACCAGCGGAAGAGGACTCCGTGCCTGCTTTCCCATGTGCTTTGTAAACACGAGCAGTTGAGCTAGTTACTTAGATGACAATCGCATAGAGCGCAATACCTGCCCTCCACAAGGCTTACCAGACTGAAGGAATGCTTCATTACCTGAAAAGAAAATGACTATCATGAGTTGTTGTTAGGTTAATCTGCGGTTAGCCTACCCTTTGTTAAAGTTCTCCTTGTCATTGGGGTTGTTGTCGGTTTACATTAATGTATTTTTGGATCTTCTTCAACTTTCCCCAATTTGAGATTTGGTTCTACTGGGGTTGTCGGTTTACAAACTAGTTTATACGTTTCCTTAAGAAGATCATTAATGTATTTTTTATTGCGAAATATAGATTCTTTGCTAGAGTGGGACACTTCAATTCCAAGAAAAAAATTTAATCAATCACAATTTTTGATTTCAAGTTCCTTTATATGTTTCCTTAAGAAGATCATTAATGTATTTTTGTTGTGAAATATAAATTCCTTTGCTAGAGTGGGCCACTTCAATTCCAAGAAAAAAAATTTAGTCAATCACAATCTTTGATTTCAAGTTCCTTTGTAAGACATTTCTTTAGAATTACTTTATCCTTGCTTCAGTTATAATGATGTTGAGAAGATTAAAAAAAATAAAAAAATGCCCTTGAAGGTATGGTGATCAGTGATAAATGGTCTTGTTATCAGAAAGATGATGTTGGAAAGACAATGTATTTAAAAGAAATTTTTTGATAATTTATAGTGGGATGATATTGAATACATCTTAAATTTCACTGATCAAATTTATGATATATTGACAGTCATTGATACTGATAAGTCTTGTTTACATCTTATTTATCATATATAAGATTCAATGCTAGCTAAGGTAAAAGAAATTATATATAGACATGAGAGAAATGCACTTCAGGAAAACTCAAGTTTTTTTGATGTTATTCTAGAATATAGATGGGGCAAAAGTCATACACCTTTACATTGCTTGGCACACTCACTAAATCCCAAGTAAATTTCAACAATTTTTATTATTAATTCACAATTTGTTGTTTAGTAATTATCTAATAATATTTTATTTAAATATTATATGAAGATATTCAAATAAAGAATGACTTCAAGAGGATTCTAAACGAGTTTCTCCATATAAAGATTTAGAAATTTCAAATATGAGGAAACATGTTTGAAGCGTTATTTTTCAAATGAGAAGAGAAGTATCAATATAGAGCTTGCTAATTTTTTTTAGGGAAATTTACATACATACCACTTTATAACATCCCATTTACATATCTAACACCTAAAACTTTAATATTACATGAATACCACCCTATATTATTTTAATATCAAATATACCACTTAAATTTCTTTCCTACCACTTATATATTTCATTTCTACCACTCATATTTGGTATGAAAATGAACTATGGGTGGTATGTATGTAATATTAGAGTTTTAGGTGTTAAATATGTAAATAGCATAGTATTAAGTGGTATGTATGTAAATCTCCCTTTTTTTTATTATTTGGAGGACTTTAGTGACCAAAAATCCTTGCGTGATAGGTGAAGAATTGATCTGAAAATGTGGTGGTTGATACATGGAGCTTCAGCACATCTACTTCAAATAATCACCATGAAATTACTTGGCCAAGTTTCATCCTCATCTTATTGTGAAAGAAATTGAAGCACATTATTTTATCCAATCAATGAAGAAAAATAAAATTACTCCACAACAGGGTAAAGATTTAATTTATATGTATAAAAACTTCGACTTTTATCAAGGAAAACTACAACCATGGTTTAAAATTGCGCAATATGAGGCTCGCCTTGAGGCCCGCCTTTCTGCAAGTCAAGTAAAAAATGCCTCGATGCTTACGCCTCGAGTTTTTTTTATGAGGCTTGCGCCTCAACTTGGTTGAGGTCCGCATTGAGGCCCGCCTCGCCTCACTAGCATGAGGCTTACGCCTCACGCTATACGTATTAAAACTTACATAAATCTTGAAGTAAATGCCCGACATTGGACTCTATAGGAGAGGAGGAAGGGGAGAGAGCAGTTCACCATAATAATGATTCAAATGAAGAACCCCTTAGTGATGACAGTGCTGATAACTTATGAGTTCTTATGTGATATGTCATTGCTATTTATTTTTGGAAATCGGAATTATATGTTAATGAAAAGAATACTGGGATTCCGAAAAGATAGAATTTTGAGTTGAACTATATTTCATGTAGTCTTATTATTGAGATATTTTGATTTCACTTTATATCTTATGATTTTTTATGTTTTATATTATTCACTCATTAGTATATAACAAATTTATTATTTTATGTTTACGCGATCTTTTGATTTTGAGGCTTACGCCTCAAAACGCCTTGAGGCTTACGCCTCGCCTCACGAATAAAAAACGCCTCAATACCCGAATACGCAATTTTAAACATTGAATACAACTTACATGGAAGGAGATAATAGAATATGATATATTGCTGGAGACGGATTTGAATCTCTTGAAGATATGAGAATATTAAAAATTGCTAATTTTTCACTTAATGAGCCTGAATTGGAAGCTATGATATTTATTGAAGATAATATAAAAGTTCAAAGATAAACCACTGAAGATATTAATCCTATCATTCCTTTTATTGAATAGTTGAAACTTCATGTGCTATATAATTTATGTTTTTGTTTTGTAGTTGTACTAGACATTTAAATCTTAATTTTATTTTGATATTATAAGATACAAGGCTAGTAGGCTACAAATGATGTTTCTTTCATTTTTTTTTTCATTTTAAATGTTATGCATTGATTGTTTTCTTAATTTTTATGTATGATTTATAAATTATAATATCGTGTCCGCGCCATACATGTATCCTGTATTTTTAAAATTAATGTGTCTCGTATCCATATCGTGTCATATCCGTGTCGCTGTATCCGAATCGATGCAGCATAGGTAATAACTTAAAACCTCACACAATAGCCCTAACTCTAGTTCAAGACACTCAATAACAAAGAAAATAAAACATATAAAGTATGGATTATCAATATAAATCACTTTTAAAGCTAAATGGCCCCTGAACATGCTATTAAATTTGATTAAAAAAATGGATAGACGTAAACCCCCAACATTCAATGTGAGGGTGAAGAATCATAGAATCAAATCAACTACGCATAAAAAATGTTAAATCAAAAGAAATAAAACCAAAAATTTAAGACCAAAACCTTTTATTAAGTCAACTAATCATAACATATCATATATATTTTTAAATAAAAATCATATCAACAAAAAAATAACTATTCCACAAAACAGCTAGCTAAATAGATAAAATCCTCTTATTGCTAAAAAAACCTCAGATGACAAAAAAAATAATTCTAACATAATGAAAATAAAATGATCAAGGATAAAAATTGCTTTCAAACATTTTCCTATAAAAATGTGATATTTCCACATTTTTATAATGTAGACAACAAATATTTGATAATATAAACAACAAAGCAATTTCATGGTTGTAAAGAACAAGATAAATAAATGATATTTTTTATCACTCTCAATAATCTAATCAGAAGTATCTAATCACAAATAGTACTGTGAATAAAAGAAACCATTATAGTTGAATTTTTAAATTTGCATTTTGAGAATTGGAAGTGTAGTACATGTCATTTTGAATCTAGATACATTTTCTGGCTGCCTTATTTGAACTTTAATGCATTTTATTTTTAAAATTAGAAAATTCTCTAACACTATTTAAGTAATGACTTCTTTTTCTCATTGTACTATTTGTGATTAGATACTTCTGATTAGATTATTAGGCGGGATCAAAAATATCATTTATTTAACTAGCCCTTTACAACTATGAAATGGCTTGCAATGTATTTGTTGTATACACGTTGGATATAGATACGCCTCTTATAGGCACGAATACGCGTGTCAGACATAGCTTTGTCATATCCAATTTAAATAGTATTTAAATTTGGCATGACACACGTATCAGAGATTCGTGTCCTGTTTAAAAATGAAAAAAAATGATAGATAGGCTCGATTTGTCTATTCATTTCCACAACCCGCTCGATTTGCCTATTCATTTATGCGGCTTACTCATTTCCGTGACCAGACCTTAGAGCTAGGGTTTTTCCATTTTTTGAAAGCGGCATTCGTCTTCTTCGTTGTCGTTGAAGGAGAAGCACACGAGAAAGCAAGTGAAACCGACGAAGCAGAGAAGCCGACGGGATAGATCCTTTGTCGACGAGGTGGCTCGATGACGCGAGCAATGAAGCCTACTAGAAGGTTCGTTCCTTCGTCTTCGCGTGCATCTTAGTCCCTTATATCAAACGAGGCCTTCCCTTTCTTCGTTTTTGCGTGAAGGTTTGTTTCTTCATCTTCTTCGTCATCCTACCTTCGTTTTGCATGTTAGCGCACTTTTTATTTTTTCCTGTTTAAAACACCTAAGCAATATTATTAGAATATCCTATTTGAACGGTTGCTTCGTAATCGTGAATTATATTTATTTGCTCACAGTTCGTGAATTAAAGGAGCTTATATGCACTGGGCTTTGATTGTCCAAAGTTTATCTCAATGCCATATGAACGAGAAATCTCACAGTTAATAAGTTTTTTACATATGCCAGATCTAAAAATTCTATTGCTTGTTTATTTTGTATTATAAGAAGTTAATCCAAATATGATATTTAAAGCCAATTGATCAATCACTTATTCTGTTAAAAGAATTTTAATTATGATCACTTGCATATGTTTGTAGATATTGGGAAAAGATAATAAAGGTTCAAACCACACATTAAGAGATTTGGAGAAGATATAGAGTAAATGTTTTAGTTATAATTTTTTCATATGGGTTTGGGAAACTATTTGAAAGATTAAGCTATAAGCCTATAACATATTTTCATTATTTTGTTGAATATTTTTTAGGCTTTCAACATTCTATTTGGAGTTCTAACTATTGAACCGATAATTTGTGTCAATACTTCGATTCTTTCGTAGGATAATCAGCTAGACAATTTATGATTTTGTTTTTGTACTAGACATTTAATGCTTACTTTTATTTTGATATTATAAGCTCCAAGGCTACAAATGATGTTGATTTCATTTTTCTGTCATTTCAAATATTACGCTGTGATTATTTTCTTAATTTGTATGTAAGATTTTGTTACGCCGGTTCACATTGAGCCGGCCCAGCCGGCCCCTTACAGGAGGTAGAACAGAGCCGCCTCCTCTCTGTTTCCGCCAAACAAGGTGGGGCCCGGCCATTTTTGTGATGTTCAAAATTGAATAGAGAGGGAGAGGCTAGTGTTTTGGGAGGGAAATCAGTTTAGGAAAGTGTTTGTATTAAAGTGCATGAGCGGATTAGGGAGAGGTTATGTTTTGATTGATTGGGAATTAGGGTTTTTTGGTGCTTGGGCTCTAGACTCTCTTGTCTAGAGATTTGGGAGAGACGATCCTCCCCTCGAATTGGGATCACTTGTATCTTGCTTTCATGTGTGTTGTGCTTTGTCTCGTTTATTGCAATCTATCGTTTAAGGGCTGATTTTGCCCAGATTTTGCTATCTTCTCGCTGTTTTCTTCCAATTTGTGATCGGTTTGCTTGCAAACTCAAGTATTCCCTTATGGTTACTTGCGAACTCAAGTATTTCCTATCAAATTGGTGTCAGAGCGAGTCTTGGGACCGGTGGAGGGCTGTTTTCGACGAATTCCAGCAGCAATTTTTTGCCCCAAAAAGGAAGAAGTTGCTGTTTTTTTACTCCAAAATCTTGTTTTTTTGCGAATATACAAAAGCCGGGTTGTGATGGCAACCAAAAAAGTGGATGCATTGGAGGAAAGACTTGAAGGGGAGATGAATCAAATCAAAACGACGGAAGAGGAAAGGATTTCTTCCATGGAGGGACAAAGTCGCCGACCTCCGAGATATGATGAAAAAAATGTTAGAGATTCAAAATCAAACAACGGCTTCAGTGGCCAAAGGGGTGGAAGGAAAAAATAAGAATTCAGAAATCCGTCGAGAGAAAGATGAGGTGGAGATCGTGGAAGGGGAAGGAAGAAGACCCCATCTGGAGCCTATCCAGAGGGAATAAAGAGGAGGTTATGGGGAGCGCCAAGAGGGATACTACGGCCGCCATGGTGCTGATTTTGAAGACAGAAGGGGGATTTCGAAGGGAGTTTGGGCTATGGAAGAGCAAGGGAAGAGCGGAACACATGGTGTGGACCGAGCACTTCGAAAAGGGGAAGTTATGGAAGAATCAGGGGAAATGGTGATGACCAGAAGGTGAGAAAGTTAAAGATGCCCATCTTCAAAGGAGAATATGCATATGGATGGATTTACAAGGTAGAGCGGTACTTTGTCGTCAACAGGTTGACGGAGGAGAAGCTGACAGCAACGGGATTGTGCTTGGAAGGGAAAGCCCTATCGTGGTTTCAGTGGAGAGACCAATGGAGGCCGATCATGAACTAGAGGGAATTTAAAGCCTGCATAATAGAGCGTTTTCAAACCGATCGGGGAGGAGACTTATATGAACAATTCTTTGCTTTGACACAGGAGGGATAAGTAGCAGATTACCGGGAGCAGTTTGAGCACCTAGCTAGCAGGGTGGAGCGAGTCTCAGATACAATATTGGAGGGGAACTTCATAAAAGGGTTGAAGGCGGAGATCCGAGCGCAGTGAAGGTGTTGATGCCCCGTGACTTGGGGGAGGCCATGAAGTTGGCCCAATTGGTGGAAAATCAGAGGAATTTGGAGAAGGGAGCCAGGAGTAGCAGCACCGGGGCACGTACAGGATGACGACTACTCATCTCACACCTAAAGGTCCTGCAACAAGAGGGAATCAAGAGGCTAACAAGGAGAAGACAGGAGGAGGAAATGGAGGAAACTTCAAGCGACTGACAGAGAAAGAGATGCAGGAGAAGAGGGCTAAGGGGTTGTGCTTCCGAAGCGATGAAAAGTACACGCAGTGCAAGGACCGAACTCTTTAGGTTCTCATTGTCTGCGATGACGAGGAAGCTGAGGGAGATGAGGAGGAGACAGAAGAGGAGATGGAGAAGCTACACTTGGATTTGGCTGAGGTCTCCCTAAACTCGGTAGTATGATTCACTACGAATCACACTATGAATGTGAAGGGAGAGATCGATGACCGGGAGGTTGTGGTGTTGATTGATAGAGGGGCTACTCACAATTTCATTTTCACCCAGGTCGTTGACCAATTGGGAGTGAGATTGGTGGACACCGGCTGTTACGAGGTGATGATGGGCACGAGGAAGGTGGAGAAAGGCCAGGGGATTTGCAGAGGAGTGCGAATGACGATCCAGGGGATATAGGTGAGGGAGGACTTTCTTCCACTGGAGCTTGGAAGCATGGATGTCATCCTGGGGATGAAATGGCTGCAAACTTTGGATGACACCAAAGTGAATTGGGGAGCACTCACGATGGAGTTGATGGTGGATGGAAGGAAGGTAGTGATTAAGGGGGATGCGGGGCTTTCCAAATCCATGGTTTCTCTTAAAACGATGGTGAGAGATATCTAGTTGGCAGGCGAAGGGTATTGGGTGGAGTTGCACAGTTTAGAGGGAGCAAGATTGGAGGAGGGAGGAGACATACCCCTCCCCATTCAGCCGTTGATTCAACAGTTCCGAGAGGTGTGCCACCTCAAGGATTGCCACCGCGGATGGAGCAGGAGCATGCCATTGTGTTGAAAGAGGGAGTGTCGCCCATCAGTGTCCGACCTTATCGCTACCCTCAGTTCCAGAAGGATGAAATAGAAATGTTGATTAGAGAGATGCTTGAGGCCGAGATCATCAGACCCAGCATCAGCCCCTTTTCTAGCCCTGTTCTGTTGGTGAAAACGAAGGATGGCAGCTGGCGCTTTTATGTGGACTACAAAGCACTCAACAAGGAAACTGTACCTGACAAATTTCCTATACCAGTCATTGACGAACTGCTAGATGAATTGAGTGGGACCGTGATCTTCAGCAAAATAGACTTGATATTGGGTTACCAATATATCTGAATAAAGGAGGATGTACCCAAAATAGCCTTCAGAACTCGTGAAGGACATTATGAGTTCCTGGTGATGTCATTTAGCCTCACCAATGCTCCAGCTACTTTTCAGGCCCTTATGAATAAGGTTTTCAAATCTTATCTCAAACGATTTGTATTGGTATTCTTTGACGACATCCTGATCTACAACATGACAGAAGAGGAGCACTGGAGCATTTGAAGAGGGTGTTAGAGGTACTGCAGGAGCTCCAGCTGAGGGCTACTTTGAAGAAATGCTGCTTTGCACAAGCCAGTGTAGAGTACTTGGGCCATGTGGTGTCAAAAGAGGAAGTTGCAGCAGATCAGTCCAAAATTGATGCAATGATAAGGTGGCCAACACCGAAAAATCTAAAGGAATTGAGGGGATTCCTAAGAATGACAGGTTACTACAGGAGGTTTGTGAAAGGGTACAGCTCCATAGCATGGCCATTCATTGTACAGTTGAAGGACGGGTTCCTATGAGGGGAGGCGGCCACATCAGCATTTGAGAGCTTGAAGAAGACGATGACTACAGTGCCGGTCCTAGCCTTGTCAGATTTCACTCAGACCTTCATTGTGGGGACAGATGCTTCCGGGTACGGGTTAGGTGCAATACTGATGCAGAGTCGTAGACCCATTGCCTATTTCAGCTAGGTATTGACTGCTAGAGCCCGACTGAAATCAGTATACGAAAGAGAATTAATGGTCATCGTCTTGGCCATCCAGAAGTGGCGGCCCTACCTGCTTGGGAGATATTTCATTGTCAGGACAGATTAGCGAAGCGTGAAATACCTGCTGGAACAGCGGATGGTGACGAAAGAGCATCAAAGGTAGTTGTCCAAGTTGCTAGGGTACAATTTTAAGATTCAGTATAGACCAGGGGTGGAGAACAAGGCGGTGGACGCTTTGTCCAGATGTATAGGGGAGCTGCAGATGGTGGCACTATCGGTTTCTTTGATGCTTGATTGGGTGGCTATCAGGGAAGAAAGTGCTAGAGATGAAGAATTGGGAAGGATCAAGTCAGATTTGCTGAAAGAGGAGGGTACTCATTAGAGGGAGACAGACTGTTGTACCAAGGAAGATTTGTGAAGCCCCATACCTCGATCCACATCTCAAATTTACTCCAGGAATTTCATGGAAGTGCAGTTGGGGGCCATTCAGGAGTGCAGAAGACCTACAAGAGACTAGCGGCCGAGCTTTACTGGAAGGGAATACATAGAGATGTAGAGGAGATGGTGGCAAGGTGTGAGAACTGTCAGATGAACAAATATTTGACTATGTCACCATGGGGACTACTACAGCCGTTGGCACTACCAGGACGAGTATGAGAGGAGATATCCATGAATTTCATAGATGGGCTGCCCCAGTTCATAAGGCTTCACAGTGATCTTGGTGGTGGTGGATAGATTGAGCAAGTATGTTCATTTCATCCCTCTCTGACATCCTTACCCCGCGGTGACAGTGGCTTCAACTTTCATTAAAGAGGTGGTTAGATTGCATGGCGTACTAGAGGCGATCGTGTCTGACAGAGATAAGGTGTTCCTCATCCATTCTTTGAGAGAATTGTTCAGGTTACAGAGGACAGTTCTGAAGAGGAGCACCACTTACCACCAACAAACAAATGGACAAACGGAGGTGGTCAATAGGAGCGTGGAGACCTATACTTGAGATGTTTTTTGTCGGAGACAACCAAGCTTTGGGCCAAGTGGCTGTCTTGGGCGGAGCACTGGTACAACACCTCTTTTCACTCGGCTGCACAGATGACTCCATTCAAGGTGTTGTATGGAAGGGACCCCCCTCACTTGGTGCACTTTGAGAATAGCAGTACTCCAATTTATTCAGTGGAGCAGTACTTAGAGGAGAGGGATCGAGTGCTAGATGAGTTGAAGAGGCATTTACTGAGAGCTCAGCAAATTATGAAGAAACAAGCGAATGAGTATAGGAAGGACATCCAGTTTGAAGTAGGAGAGAATGTGTTTTTGAAGTTCCGACCATATAGGCAAAAGACAGTTGCTAACAGGAGGAATAAAAAGTAGGCTTCAAGGTACTATGGACCTTATGAAGTGCTGGAGAAGATTGTGGCAGTGGCATATTGACTGAAATTACCACCATCGGCGATGATACACCGAGTTTTCATGTCTCGCAATTGAGGAAGGCCATTGGTGACTACACTGTCAACCCCGAGCTACCTGCGACACTCACTGAGGATTTAGAAGTGGTTCTGGAACCCTTAGAGCTGATGGGAGTTCGCTAGAAAGAAGACGGAACTAAGGAAGTGTTGATCCAGTGGAAGAATCTACCAGACTACGATGCCATATGTGAGCCATACGAGAGGACGAAATATTCATTTCCAGATTTTCATCTTGAGGACAAGGTGATTCTTTGGGAGGGCGGTATTGTTACGCCGGTTCACATTGAGTCGGTTCAAGGCACCGGCTCAATTTCATTACAGGAGGCGGAACAGAGCCGCCTCCTCTCTGTTTCCGCCAAACAAGGTGGGGCCCGCCATCTTTGTGATGTTCAAAATTGAATAAAGGGGGAGAGGCTAGTGTTTTGGGAGGGAAATCAGTTTAGGAAAGTGTTTGTATTAAAGTGCATGAGGGGATTTAAGGAGAGGTTATGTTTTGATTGATTGAGAATTAGGATTTCTTGGCGCTTGGGCTCTAGACTCTCTTGTCTAGAGATTTGGGAGAGATGATCCTTCTCTCGAATTGGGGATCACTTGTATCTTGCTTTCGTGTGTGTTGTGCTTTGTTTCGTTTATTGCAAACTATCGTTTAAGGGCTAATTTAGCCCAGATTTTGTTATCTTCTTGTTGTTTTCTTCCAATTTGTGATCGTTTTGCTTGCGGACTCAAGTATTCCCTTAGGGTTACTAGCGAACTCAAGTATTTCCTATTAGATTTATATATATTAATGTTGTATCCGCGTCGTACCCATATCCTATATTTTTAAGAATTGCAGTGTCCCGTATCCGTATCGGTGCAACATAGGCTAGCATGGTGATAAAAACATAAGCTCTGAAACCAATTTGATGCAGAAAATTTTGGGCTTACATTTCCTAATACAACAAAAATAATGTAAATGGAAATCATATAAAGAAAATTAGATTCTCAAAATAAAATACCACTAAATATGAAAAACTCACCTTCATTTAGTGCAAACTAAAAAATATAAGAATTGAAAGCAAAATGACAATGCAATAATCATATAAATCCAAGAAAATCAACAAAAAAATATTCAAACATGTAAAATAAGCAACAATTGAAATTTTTCTGCTGCAACCAAAATTCTAATTGTATCAAATTTTAAAAAAACAAGCAAAAAGTAGTAAGACAATAGAAATATATTTAGAAAACTTCGGATAAAGGAAAGAATACATCAAAATAAAAGAAAATTTGGGCTTTGCGCCAATACAACGAGATAATTTCTCCCATTATTAAGTAGTCATACATGTACTGCACTCGAAAGAATTATTAAATGTGCACAGATTGAACATTAAAATAAAGTATTTTTATTCAATAAAAAATATGAATAAATTACATGCCTCAAGAATTTATTTATCGAATTAATGTGGTTCCTAGGGTTGCAAAATTCACAAAGATAAACTTAAAATCAAATTTTATGAATAAGAAGGTGACAAAAAGGAGTTTGAATAGCCGGTAGAACCCGACACCAAAAATAAAAACAAAAAATTTCTAGGAGGCAACAATAGTCTCGAAGAAAATAACATAATAAGGAATTGCTATAGTTCCAGCAAGAAATGCACAATAGAGAAGTGGATAAAATCCCGAAGATGAAATAGCAACAGAGAAGCAGCTACAATACTGATCAGATAAAGCAACATAAAAAGCCACAAACCCGTATGAATAAAACAATAGTAATGACTCTACAGTCCTTCATAAAGATAACCTAATAACACAGTTAATCATAGAAACAAAAAGGAGGGGAAAAAAAGTCAAATTTCAAATCAATATAATTCATGATAAGGGCGATGCAAAACATTTTAAATAAGATGCACATCACAACAGAATGATATTTATTAAAAGATAGTCAAAAATTCATAAAGCCAAAGATGAATTAATAGTAATCAAAACAAGGCAGAAGAAGCAAACATGCAGCTTGCAGCAAAGCAAGTTCTGCAAACATTTTTTTTATTAAGTCTTCATTAACTAATACATGATTTAATTTATTCATGTTAAAATAGAAATGTTAATTGAAAGTGATTTTGAGGTTACAAAGAGTCAAAAATCTGTAGGTAAAACAGGTTAGTCAACAATAGTCCTCAACATTGAGAATCAAACATTCTATTAAAAAATTAACTACTTTTATTAGAAAAATAATTTGACTAAATATAACCTGGTTTAACATACCAGGCTCTTCCATAGGATTCAATGTATCTAAATTTGTATCATAATCATCATGCGATAACGTTGCTACTGAGTGCGGCAGAACTTGTTCCTCCTCAAGGAGGAGAAAAATATCATTCAGAACAAAATATCCCTTATCTTGCGGAGCAAGAAAGAAGGTCTCAACAAACTTCCTCCTGCAAATAAAATCTTTTACTTGCACGAGACCTGTCACCATCACCAAAACTCCTCCATCCAAAGATTCTAGCGAATTAGCAGTTTTGACTTCAATCTCAGTGAAATTCAGACTGATAATCAGATTATGAATTTCCTGCGAAATTATAAAGTTATATCAAATAACAAAAGAAACCTCAACGAAATACATATCATATCACATAAAATCCAACAAAATCCTAGAGTAGAATTGCAAATAAAAAATACTTCACAGCAATATTGTCCAGAGGACAAGAATTCACATGCTACAAATTGTCAAAGAGCAATTACAATTAAGTCATCACAACTACAATCTCAGGTGTATCAAATTTAAACACGATCGGAAACACTAGCAAGCCAATAACTAAATATTTAGAAGAAAATAGATAAAGAAAGTATTCAACAAAAATGAAATCCAGGCCTCGCTTCGTACAAGGAGATGAAATTCCTAGGAATTAGGTAGCCGTATTTGTACCACACTCAAAGAAATCTAACATCCAACTTGTACCCATACTGATCGAAGTTGTTCAAATGCATGCAACAAACTATCTCTTTATAAACTTTTCTCATTAGGGCAGTAGATATGGTTTAAATAAAATTAGCATAATTTGATACAAAATCCCCAAATTTTAAGTCACCATTCGCATAGTTAACAGTAAGATATTCAAAGCTCTTGATCTAAAGCCTTCAAATTTCTAATATTCCAGGTGAAAATAGTCACGAATAATGACTTTTCATCCTAATCCATAATTAAGCACGCAAATCACTAGAAACAAACTGACATAAAACCACCACCCCTAGCAAAAAGCAATAAAAGCCAACAAAACCACCAGCTTTGTCAGGTTATGCTAAAATACCATCATAGCTCAAAAACCAACCCATCTTTATAATGTGTATATTTCAAGAACCACAAGAACCGAGAAATATGAAATTGACCTAAAACAAGGAGTAACTACAATTTTCAATTTGAGAGCAACCACAATCAAACTAACCCAAATTAATGCCTAACCATACAATTTAACATAATTAGAAATCTACTTAACGGAAAACACATGTTCTCATAAGTGTATTCATGATAGGCAAGTTCATAAAACCTAAAATTAAAATATTATAAAATGAGATAAATTTACAATAGATTTGCTCAAGGTAGTTATCCAATCAGCATTTCCAATGCATATGAACGCACAAATCTCCCTCCAATATGTTTGACATATACAAATTCAACTCCGATAAATTTAGCATTTGTGATCAAGCTAGATTTTGCATTTGCTGCAAATATATATGAGGCGTCACAAATAGGTCTATCACGTCAATAAACAAGAAATCTCTACAATCTGTCATCAAAAGTGGACACAATCTCATCATCCATAATAACTTCAAAATCAAGTTGTATAGAATTATATGACAAGGTTTTGGATGTGAATTCATGAGATGGAACAAGAGAAGAATTCATCTATTAAACAACAAGTTATAAAATATGGTCAAATCAAATATATTGAAAACTAAATTAATATTGATATTCCTTAAAATTTCCAACTTGTAGGCATTAGCTCCAGTGCACTATATAAGTTTCAATGACCTTGTCTATCGTATTTAATTTCTTAAACATTCTTGAAGGAAGCTTGTTTAAAATTTAGAGGTACATTATTACAATATTAAAATCCACATATCTCATGTTCACATTAATAAAAACTTATAATAGTCATAGTTAGTAGCCTCACATAATACATGAATAAGTTTTTGAATGCTAGTGCAGTTGTATACCAATACTTAACAGGAAATTCAATAAAATCCACAAACTGTTGGGACAATCTCAAATGAACTCATGCCAATAAACTTATTGGCAAATGAATTATATGCAAACTCAATAAGCCACATGCAATATCAAAACCCACCCAGATGCAAGGTCTTTTAACAAAAAAACATAACTAATATTCCAAATTTCCATTAACTATTCAGTTTGCCCATCAGTTTATGAATAATGAGTCAAAAATCTAAATTGTGTTCTTATTTTCTTTCAAAGGTTTTCCGTAAAGAACTCAAGCATTTCTTCATCCCAATCAAAAACAATTAATTTAGGCAACACATTTCATTTAAGCACCTTGTTCAATAAATTCTAGAAAAGTGACATGCATTAGGAGTTTTATCACATACTATCACATGAGCTTTTTTTGAAAAATGATCTTCCATTAAAAAAACTAAAATCATGGTGTTATATAAAAAAATTGTCAAATCATGAAAACTATGAATATCATGTATATTAGTACACTTATGACAATCATTAATGGCTTCAAATTACAGAACCAACAAGCAATCCATCCAAGCTAGCACAAATCCTAAGAAGAATTCAAATGAGGGTCACAAAATAACATATTTTTCATATTCAAATATAATTTATCAGTCTGAAAAACCTCCAATATTGTCCTAAAACATGTGAAATGTCATTTTGAATTGAGTTATAAACTAAATATAATTTAAGTAAATAATAAAAACATTCCAAAATATGATTCATTATTCTCATAGAAGTAGTTAGTGCATTTGTTAATACAAAAGGCTCGCTAACCATTCATATAATTCATATTTTATCTTGAACAAAATTTTCAGTCATCACACTCCCTCATTCTAACTTGATGATAGTTACTTCTCAAATCAATCTAAGAAAAAAATAATAACACAATTCATCAATTATAACATATCATCCAAATGAGATATGGGAAGCTTATATTAAATGATATCTTTATTGATAGCTCTACCATCGGCATGCACATGCCAATTTTTGTCTTTCTAAGCTGTTAACAAAGAATGGGCAGCAAATGACTCGTGCTATCTCTAATAATCCTTAAAGTAAATCACCTACATGTCTCTTAAACTCAATATGTTCAACTAGATTCATTACATAATGAGACAAATTAATGATCCATGAACTAGATTAATCGCATGTTGTATATCCCTAAAAAGCTATAATTCATTAGGAAGGCCATCATGGCAAATAGTTTGAAAATCGACCAACAATTTTAACATCATCAGTCAAAGTCAAAATCTCAAGCACAAAATAACTGAACTCAATTGGTACTAAAATAGATAACGCCCTATTAACTACTTTCTTTCTCAAATGAATGTTAATGTAAAATAAGCAAAGACTTGTTCAATTAATGAGGTGCATAAGATTCATTTGAAGACTCGGTTCTACTTTCAGATTTTAAGTTTCGAAACTATCCTTCTCCCATTAGTCTTGAAATTTTGTATCCACGCGTTTGATAAAATTTTAAAAAATTATAATTCGCTTCCAATAATATTTAACATTAAGAGTAGTTATGATGCAATACATGATATTCAAAGAATTATTCATAAAGCATCCTCATAATCATTAATTTCCTTATCAAACCATGAATATTATCAATTATTGATTTCATTATCATCCTCCTCTACATTATATGTAAGTACCTACCAGACACTCATAGGCAAAATGACTAGTTTGATGAAACTTGAAGCATGCCTTTGAAAAAACTAAGAACCCAGATGGAAATGATTAACCCTAAGTGTCCTCATTAACTATAACATTACTACCTTCAAAGCAGCAGACTGAACTTAATTTCTTTAACAAAATGACCACAGAATATGTAATAACCCTTTAAAATAGAAAACTTAATGTTTACAGAAAATTCTATGCAAATTTAAAATCATTCAACAGTAATGAAACGTGTTAAGGAATGGCCTCACAATTGAAATTAGGTCTCAAACCTAGCCTAAACCTAAAGAGTGGTTTTACGATCATCAATGATATCCAAATGCATACAAATGCATACATGCCTGGCTCGAGGCCCGCCCTTATACGGCCTCGATTCAGAGAGCGACGCGGCCAAAAGCCCATTGGCGAGATGACGAAGCCGGTGACGGAGAAGAGGAGGGTTCGGCGGGCGCCTTCAAACACCGTTAGAGATATCGCGGATAGCATCTCTAAGCAATCAGCCGAAAAGAAGGATGTAAACCAGATTTTTGCTGAGAAGGTCAGAGACAACAAGCAACTAAAATCTAGATGGCCTATAATGCAAGAGACAAGGGTTGACTATTTTAGAGGAAAGGACTTCCCGGTGTTCTTGAGAGATCACCAGGAGGTTAATGAGATATTAGGGTTAGATAAGGAATTATACCGGGTCGAAGAGGATTGACAGATGAATTTATACAGTGAGTTGAGACTTTTATTCAAGTTACATCTCAACTATCTTCCTTTAAGTTCGATGGAATGTTTAGATGTCCATGTTCGAAGCACAAAAATCAAACATTCCTCAAACCCAATGATGCGAATATTGATTTATATCGTAGGGATTTGTTCCAGACTATTGGATTTGGACCTCAAATGGCGAGTACGAGCCACACAGAGATACTCATGCCGGTCCATCCACAGTTTTTGAAACATTTGATGAAGATCAAATGATTAGACCGTATGAAGAACTTATTTTTGATGTAGTAGGTCATACTTTAAGAGCTAGTGTGGAAGAGCCACCAAATGCAAAAACCAAAAAAATTCTTTGAGTTACTACATGTAGCTCAAAAATAAATTTGGGATGGTTGCAAAACTCATTCGAAATTATCGATTGCAGTGAGGATGATAAGTATTAAAATTGAATATAATATTTCTCATAATTGTTTCAATGACTTCATTGGTCTTCTTAAGGAAACTAATCAAACGGACAATTTAATTCCCTCATATTTGTTAAACGAAGAAATTAGTATCCAAGTTGGGTCTCACTGCTACAAAAATTGATTTATGTATCAATAGATATATGTTATACTACAAGGATGATGCAACAGAAGTTTATTGTCGCACCTGCAATGTGCCTCGTTTTAAGCCAAAGTCAGGAAAACAACGTCGTCAAAAGAAAGATGTTTCATATTCCCGTTTATTTTATTTACCGGACATTCCAAGACTTCAGCGGCTCTATGCATCAATGAGTTCAGCATGCCATATGAGATGGCATAAGGAGAAATTAACAAACAATGGTGTTCTTTACTTCTTTATCATCCATCAGATGCTGACGCGTGTAAACATTTTGATAGAGTACATGCTTTATTTGCTACTGAACCACGCAACATAAGATTGAGATAATGTGTCGATGGTTTTACCCCATATAATCAAGCAGCTACACCGTACTCTTGTTGGTCAGTTATACTGACATCATACAACCTTCCATCAAAGATGTGTATGACTATTCTGTATATGTTCTTAACACTTATAATACCTGGACCACATAATCCAAAAGTAAAAATTGATATTTTTTTGCAACTATTAATTGATGATCTCAAATTATTATGGGAAGAAGGTATTCTTACATATGACATTTCAACAAAACAAAATTTTCTCCTTCGAGCTGCATTGCTTTGAACTATTGGCAATTTTCCAGCTTATGGTATATTGTATATTGGAGCACAGCAGGAAAATTAGCTTGCCCTAACTCCATGGAGAATACTAAAGCTTTCACACTAAAACATGGAGAAAAAATACTTGATTTAAATCATTTGATTGTCATCGTATGTTCCTACTTGCTGATAATCAATTTATGAGAAATAAGAAAGCATTTGTTAAAAACAGATTTGAGAGGTCACCTCCTCCACCCAGATTAAGTGGTGATGATGTACTACAGAGACTTTCTGACTTTCCAACAATTATTGATTTCCTAATGTTATCAGAGTCTAAATTTCTGGGATATGGTGTTTAACATAATTGGATTAAAAAAAATATTTTGTAGACATTAACATATTAGATAACTAATTTGATAAGACATAATATGGATGTTATACACATTGACAAGAACTTCCTGAACAACATTTTAATATAATATGTCAAAGCAAGAATGGACATTAAAGAGTACTGCCGGCGAAAAAATCTAGAATTAGTAACAACCACCGACGGCAAAATAATAAAGCTCAAAGCACCTTACTCTTTCACGTTATAGCAAAAAAGATCAATATGTCAATGGTTTAAAGGTTTAAAAATGTTTGATGGCTATAGATCAAACTTAAGCCAATCTGTTGACATGAAATCTGCGAGATTATTTGGACTAAAAAGTCATGATTGTCACATAATTATGGAGAGTCTCATTTCGATCATAATATGTATGTTACCAGATTACATATCAAATCCATCGACTGAGCTTACAATTTTCTTCAAAGACCTATATTCATTTAAACTAAGCGAAGATGCTTTACGGAAGAGCGATAATAATATACCAATCATTATCTATAAGTTAGAAAAAAAAATTTCCCCATAATTTTTTAATTCTATGAAACATCTTCCAGTTCATCTACCTTACAAAGCTAGAGTTGATGGACATGTAAAATATCGTTAGATGTATCCTTTCGAGAGGTAAAACATGTTTTTATTAAGTTTTTAATATTTTTGAATAAGTTGAAAATATATGTTTATTAACTTAATAATTGTAATTATTTAATAAATATTTGAACAAGTTGAAAAAATATGTTAAGAATAAAGTACGACCAGAATGATTGATATGTGAAGTATAGTTGTCTCAAGAAACCACTCACTTCTGCTCCAACTACTTCGAGCCTCATGTAAGGAGTACAAGAATAAAGATTGGTCGTAACATGGACTTCGATGCAGAAGAATAGTCACAGACTGCACTATCAGTGTTGAAAGATTTCTCAACGATTTAGAAATCAAAATAGCGAATTTATATGTGCTACTGAACTATGAAGAAGTCCAACCAATCTTAGAGCAAGTTTTTCCATAATGTGCATAATGAATAATGTTTATTTGAAATACTAAAATATTATTTGGATGAGTTGCCACCAGGTATTTCGTAAACAATTTGTCTCTGACAGATTCTACGGATATTGAGCAATTATTGCAAATGAATTTTCAGCTTGGTTTAAATCTTATGTGAGCTCATAAATTTTAAAATTTTTATTTGAATTACATCTTATTTAATACTAAAAATCCTAACATTTAAAAAAAAATTATGTAAATAACCCCGATAACAATTATTTCGATAAAAGTTTGCAAGCACTAGCATGGTAAAGACCTGGCCAATATATATAATGAATGGGTTCATATTTTATACCAAGTCGTGGAGTGAAGAAAGAAAAACTGAAAATTGTGGAGTATGTTTTAGGGGAAAAGTGAATACTCATGAAGAAGATGAGTGTGATTATTACGGTATTCTGAATGAGGTTCTTGACTTGGAGTATCCAGGAGAAAATGATAACTTTGTATGCTTGTTTAATTGTCAATGATATGATTCAATACAGAATAGAGGCATAAGGGTTCATCGTTTAACTGTCAATGGTATGATCCAATACATAATAGAGGTACAAGGGTTCATCCTCGTAGGGTTTAGTATACTTAAAACATAATATAAGATACGGGAATTTTGATCTATTTGTGTTAGCGAGTAAAGCTGTTCAAATTTATTTTAATAAATATCCTAATAGTCGTAGGGATAAACAAGATTGGTTAGCTGTCATAAAAATAAAAGTACGGCGGATAATTGATCAACAATACGTTGTAGCACTTCTTATAAAGAAGATGAGATGTCAAGTTGTAGGTCTGTTAAAATTGAGAAAATGTCAACTACAACCCATAATATTAAAATGCATTTAGAAGATGTGAATAGTTCAACTAGCTCATCAAGTGAGAACGATGATGAAAGTGAAGATACCCTAGAGAGAAAAAAAATATTTTTGATTCTAAATAATTTTTGTAATTTAGAATTATAGTTTTGTAATTTATAAATGTAGAATTATAGTTTTTGTAATAATTTTGAATAGTTTTTGATCTTATAGAATCGTATTTTTTTGCAACATATCATTTTTGTAATGTCTCTTGTCAAATCTATTTTGAATGTTAATTATTAGTGTATTATGTAATTTCTTATGTTTGTAATTCATTATTATGTATATTGTAATTCTATCATTATTTATGTTTTTTATATGTTACAATGCTTTACTAATTGATTCTTTTAATGTAGATGACTTCATGTGATGATCCTCCTTGTAGATCATTCACCTCAAAGGTTTCTTGAAAAAAGTTTAGTATTGGACCAAACAGACCTAGACAGCCTGATGAAAGTGAGGGGAAGAGATCAGTTCCACCAGTTATACCATCACCACTACCACCTACGAGTCAGCAGCAGTCCCCTAGTGAGCAGGGTAAGGGTCAGGGCCAGTCAGATCCACCTATTGTTGGTGTACCACCACCCTTTCTTGGGTACTTTCCTCCTCCCTAGACGAGTCCTCGATTTCCCTCTCTAGATCAGACACATGCAGCTTCATTTTATCCATATTACCCTCCACCAGCATCACAAACTGGTCCATCAACCATCCCTTACCCTCCTTACCCCCCCAACCCATATTATTACCCATATCCAGTGCAGCCAGAATACGGTGGACCATCTATACCATCAGAGATTGGTGCTGGGGATCCTGCAGCTATAGCAAATAAGCATCAATATATTGAGCCTGATAACGATACGTAAGTTCAATTTATTTTGTTAAGTTTATTATAATTTGATATATTATATGTTATTAATAAAAAATTTAACCTGTAGCTTCAATCCTTCAAGGCCACCTACCCACAAGATCCGGGATATCATAAGGAGCAAATATGATGCTCGTTACTTATCATGGAAGAATATCCCAAAGAAAATTAGGGATATGTGTTTTAGATAATTTCAAGTATGCTTATTTGGCATAAATTAAAATATTTGATTTAATTTGTATTAATTTTTTTTATTATGCCTATATTTTTAACTCATTTTAGTTTAATATATATATATATATATATATATATAATTTTAAATATATATTCTATTTTTAGAAAGAGTTTCTTGGTCGGAAACCGACACCACTGGAGTTGCATATGAGAACTCACCAACATCAAGATGACCATCAGTGGGTTGATGAAAAGGCTAAAAAATTTCATGTGAGTATAATATTTTAGAGTTTGAAAATATAAATTTAATATATTAAAAATCATTCTAATATCAATATATTTTATTGATTTATTCTCGCAGGATGATTTTGTACGAGCTCAGGAAAGTCGTCAATCTACTGGTGAGAGATCATCTTCAGGATCGATCCAGTATTCTGAGTATCATATATGGTTAGATGTTGTTTGAGGAAGGCAGAAGGGAAAGGTATATGGCTTGGGTTCGTAAGGCCATGCTTATGAGGGCGGTTCATCCACCTCAGCATTTTATGATCCTAGTGTGGAGCTGAAGAAAGTGTAAGCCTGAGGGTTGCAGTGCTGACGAGAGAGATAGAAGAGATGAGAAAGGTTCAAAATGAGATGCAGACAGAACTGCGATCCTATAGAGATGAAAATCAAAAGAAGAAAGAGCAACAGCAGCCACATGCATCACCAGACAACGAGGACACGGATGATGATTAGTACTCTTATTTATTTGATAAACTGATGATGAACTTATGTGAGAGCTTATTTGGTTTAAACATTTGGTTTGAATAACTTGTTGTGTGAAAGTGATGACTTTATTTGTTTATTTATTTTGATGAATTTATTTGTTTTGATGAGTTTATTTGTTTTGATGAATATTATAGAATTTATAATAGTTGTTATTAATTATAGTGGCGTGTTACCCATATTTGTGATAATTATTGTATATTTTGTACAGGCTTAGAATTTATGGTAAAATTCAGTAAATATAAAGAGGATGTCAATTTTTTTTTCAAATGCTACAGGTTTCCGGCGGCCTACCGACAATTTGGTCACCGGAAACGTCGATACCTGATGGCTACTTATAGTCGTCTGAAGTTCACTAAAGCCGCCGGTAATTACCGACAGTTTACCGATGATTGCCGACGGTTATCTAGCCATAATCTGATGGTTTAGCCGCCGGTAATTCCTGCGGTTCTGATAGCCGGTAAGCCACCGGTGATTAACCGGCAGTTGTCGGCGTTCAACCGGCGATGATCCGACGGTTTGGCCGCCGGTAACACCGGCGGTTTTGACAGCCGGTACGCCACTGATAACTAACCGACGATCACCGGCATTGTGACCGCCAGAAATTACCGGTCGTCTCTGCCGCCGGAAAGCCACTGGTGATTAAAACCGCTAGAAATAGGCCGCCGAAAATCGTTTCCTAAGCGGTTTTTACCGAAAAGCCGTCGGTTTTTTACAAAACTGCAGAAAAAAACCAACGGTAATGTCCGAATTTCCTGTAGTGTATATCAATCGAAAGTATTTTCAAACCCATAATAACTTAAAAAATGGGCTCCTTCGCGTACAATATGTGAATAGCAATTATAATGTAGATACACTAAAGGAAATGAAACGTAGAGGTTTAAAATATACATGTTGATTTGCAGCTTGGTGTGTAACATTTTTGCTCACAGAAACAATAAGCATTAGTAGTATCATCTGTGATATAAAACTAATGTTTTTCAATTGGATTTGTGCAAGTGAAAGCCTTTCTCTGACCTAGGCTATTTAAAATAAAAAATAAAACATGTTTCAATTTTTCAATCACATGTAAGGTGCATGACAATTGGTTTTCGGCATTAAAAAGGGGACCTTATAAACAATGGATAAATAAATATTGCAAGAAACCTACCAGGGAAAGCATAATTTTTTTTGGAAAAAATAAGATATCTGAAACTAAATTCAAACAAGAATAGTCTATCAAAAAAAGAGACATCACAAGTGCAGCATATTATTTCAAAACTCTAGTAAAGATCAGTTCCAGTATTTGGAATACATGTTCTAATCAAGAATAAACAGTTATACCCATAACTATTGCATAATTGATCACAAAATTGACTCAACATTTTGTGAATAATTGTATCAAAAGTTATGATTAAAAAAAGTCATCGTATCATTACATTTTTGGAGTTGACCTATCAGAACCAAAGAAATATATGCATCAGAATCAAGAAGAACAACGGTGAAGTTGGAATTGAAATGTCACCATAAACTTGTTCATGCAAATCTAAGTCTTTATTCATTGGAAATAAAAATCATGTGCATTAATTTTATTTTAGTTCATTATGCCTTTGTTTTTTTTAATATGAATATGATGATGATGTGTTCTCTAGTATTTTTATTACCTCATTAAGCTTATTTTTAATATGGCAAGTTGTCTCAATTCAGCTATTAGACAACTTATTTCAGTGTGTCCAATTCCATGTTTTAGCATGCAACTAGTTCACGATTTTGTCCATCCACAAAGTTAGAAGTTCTGCCTACTGATTTGACAGGTTTTTATTGTCATTGGAACTTCTTTGTTGATAGTTTCCCTGCAGCAAGTCGCTGTAGCAATCTTTGCGTTGGATTTTCCCCTTAAAAGTTTCTATCGATTTACCTTTGCAGCAAGCCACTGGACTGTGTAAGATTTTTTCCTTATAAGGATCTATCAATTTCCCTTGCAGCAAGTCACTGTAGCAATGATTTGGCAATCTGTTTTCTAGCTTTGGCGCTATAACTGTATTCATTGATTGGTTTATCTATTTTTGGTTGATTGGTTTCCTTCTATGGCTATATAGCTGCATTAGTCTACTTGGTTTCAATTTTTGGCATTTTAGCGGTGATTAAGGTATTTCAGATTGCACTGCGGCAAGGACCAAAAATTGTTGCAACATGCAAGATGATATTTTAAAAGTCAAAACTTACCATTTTTCTAAAACTAGAGCTGGGTACTTGCTTTTATTATTGGAATTCAAGCATGAAAAATTAAAACTTGTAGCATTATGATAGAGTTGAAGGATGTTGAGAGGTTTCTTATTTTGATTTTTTTGGGTTATCAATAAAACCCTTAAAAATGTAAAATCAATGAATAGTTGAATAAAATTTATGGTTCCTTTCAATTCTTGTGTTGTGCAATGTCCATTCATTTAGCGCTTAGCAAGTCTTGACATCATACAAGGGGTGATTCCCCATTTGATGATTCTATTTTATCTCTTTGTTCACAATTGTTTAGTGTTTAGTTTGTACATGTAATTGAATTTTTTCCATATACATTACATACTGATTTCCATTTTTTTTTAATTTTAATCACTACACAATTTTTTGAATGAAGTTTTTTTCTTTCAAATTTTGCATCAAAAAAAGACTAAATTTTGTCTAAATTAAAGTTGAAAAACTTCGAATTGTAATTTTTTGTACATTTCTATATGCATATCATCCAAAGATAACATTAGTGAACTCTAGATGCTAAGACGCCATGCATCATTTGTCTACACAATTTATTAAGAAAAGGCAAAAAGGAGAGGCATAACTGAATCATTGCATTGCTACAAAAATGCATGCAAGTCAATAGTTCAATGCACACTTCAAAAAACAACAAGTAACCCACTGCGGTGATGAAATAACTAAAATTATGCATCAAAAGTAACTCTTAGGCTTCATTCAATTTAATTGTTCCTATTTGAAAAGTCAAGTTAAAGTTACTGTTGAAAAAACTACCGCGATAAACTTTTGTTTAAAACCGATTTTTGCTTGGTAGACCTATAACTCACCTGATATTTCTAACTCAAAATTTGTTTGAATGCAATGTTTCATATTTTGTTAGAAGTGAAAAAACAAAAGACCTAAGCATCATTGAATCTTATATGACAAAATCAACAAAAGAATATAAAGTATTAATATCCACTTTACAAAAAAAATCAAAATATAATCTTCTTCTTTTTAAGAGTTGTATTATAATATATATTTATATTACAAATTTTATTAATAAAAAGCATAAGTGATCAAATGCCTCGCCCTCATTGTAAGAAATATCCAATGCCTTGCCCTTACCGAAGCAAGAAGCTGCATCCAACACCTCACTCTTATTAAAAGTTGCATCCCAGCAAGAAATCTCATCCAATGCATAGCCCTACCAAAGCAAAAACCCATATCGACGCCTATCCCACATTGAAAGTTGGATACTCATTTGAAGTCGCATCTAACGCAATTATGAGAATGATGTTCAACCAAGGCCTCTCCCTCACCGAAAATAATTCGCGGCAGGGTAAGTAATTGATCTCATGCAGCAATTAGTATATTTCAAGTTCCCCTTACCCTTTCCAACTGCTTTCAAAATACAATGTTTTTTTCTTACTTCGTTTGCTTAGTTGTTTAAAGTATTTACAAAAACGCCACCTCCAAGATACTTCCACTCCCGCCACCCCCGCCCCCCAACAAAAGAACAAGGTTTGCATACACTTAAACAAACTAAACACACCTCAACGCAGAGAAATTGATTGCATGCGGTCAAAAGACCCCGTAATGGTTCCTAAACAAATCCAACAAATAATTCAAGCAACATCAATCAAAACAGAGAACCCAGACAAGAGCAACTTACCGCCATCCCAGAAGCACTCTCATTCGTGACTCCATCATACCGTATCATCGTGCTTGCTTCTGTATAGAACTGGTGAGCCAGATTCGGATTTCGCTGCAGAAAATGATAGTACTGCCCCAAAAAGTAAGAACCAACCTGAAAATCCAAGTAGAAAAAATATGGCTTGTTAAAAATAAAAAAATAAAAAAATCAAAACACAAGGAAAGATTCATCCCCCCCTTTTCTTTGACCTTCTTACTACAATTACCTGAACCGCGCTAACTGGCCCCGGTAACGCAGACGCCATTGTTGCCCTAAAACAGCATACAAAGGGATGCCCTAGCGCCGGTATCTCGGTAGCCGATATGAAACCCTAGCTTGAGTGCAGCAGCCGAATCGGTTTCAAGTTGAAATACAGAAAATCCAAGACAGAACAGGATACTTCGAAGATTGCTTTCCACTCTCTGCAACTTTTATCCTTCGCGGCATTAATGACCGAATCTTTAAGGGAATTATAGGCATTTATAAAATTCTTTTTTCTTAACATAATTAACATCTAAATTATAATATTTAGATATATACTATTTTAATATTTTCATGATATTAAATTTATAAATAAAAATTTTTAATTATAAAAAATAATATTAATGTTTTTTTATGATTTAAAATTTAAGATTATACAAATAAATATTAATTTAGGTTGTATATCTATAAATAAATATATAAGAAGTATATGATATGTATATGAATCTCTCAAAAAATTTTGTAAAATTTTTTAAATTTAAATATCATATAATAATTTAAAAAGAAAAAAATTTTCTTTTATGAATCATAAATCATAATTATTGTGATTTGCACTTCTGAATAAATTTCAAATCACGTTCGAACATAAGATTTGACTAATATCAGATCGGACCAAGCTTTTAATCATGTTTGAATTGGGTTCAAACAAAATTTGAACATAATTCAAAGTATTCGAATCTTGTTTGAACCTGGCTCCAACCATGTTGAGCCATATTCGAATAGGGCTCAATATGCACAATATTTGAATTTGATTTAATTAGGATTTGAATGTTGTTCGAACCAAATTTCAACAATATATTACAATAGGTATTTACATCAATTGGATCTTTAAGATTAAACATGATCAACATACAAACACAATAGAAAGCATTAGAATATTGAGTAGAATCAACCACTAATATTACTTCAATAATTATATTAAATGGAATGACTCATTAAATCATATTACCCAAATATTCTAAATAAATCATCAAATTTTGAAAGGAAAGTCTTTTAACATTAAATATAATTACAATATTATAATTATAACAAAATAAAGTAAAATCAATCAACATAGTGGATAAAGGCTTCTTATTGTTGTTGTTGTACATAAAAAATGGCATTCTAAATGATCATAATTACAAGAAATATTAAGTTTATAACAAACATTATGACTATGAATTCTTAAATCCATATCATGAATCAACTTTAGGGCTAATATATAATATATTATTTGACATAGATCTTGCTTTAATAAAACTAAATTAGTCTTATTTTTTGAAATAATCTTAGGAAAAATCAAATAAACATTTGATGCCGAGATTTTTGAATTGATTTTGTTAGAAAATATTCAAAACTTATAAGTCAATAACCACTTTGAGTTTACTTATCTTCGGAATTTAGAAAATAGAGGTACTACCAATAAAATATAATTTTTTTTACCCTTACAAATATCATCAATGGGCTCGTTAACATCAATTTTGATAATATCCCAATAAGATTGAAAAAAATTAGAATAGTATCAATAGTCATGCCCATCACAATATTATGAATTTCTTCCAAGGAAGAAGACATAGATACCATAAATGTTTCTTCTTCTTAGATAAAATTAGGACTCCAATGAGCATTTTAGAGAGGAGTAAGATAATAAGAAGTCAAACATAAAAAATGGCAGAAGCATAAATGTCAACTGCTTCTAACTAATCACCATTAGAAGTCAAGATCTAAGAATGCGATTATTAGACCTCTTTTTATTCATTATATTATGAAAATATTTAGTATTTTCATTATTTATAAAAATATTTAGTATTTTTGTCTCAATTAACTAGAGATTTGGATATTCTTTCAGCCCTCAAGCATTAAAATATATTTTTTAGTTTCAATGAGACTAGACATGCAAACTTGATCTTGATTAAACATAAACTTATTTTTCAATTTAGGTTTTGTTTGATATAGCTTTTTGAATGCTTTTATGTAGGGCTGCAAGCAAACCAAACTTACGATGAGCTACTCGTTGCTCTGTTTGATTAAAGCTCGTTTGTGATCGTTTAACTAACTAAACAAGCAAATATAAACAACATTTTTAATACTCGATCCTTAAATAAACAATCTTGAACACTATTGTGTTCGGTTCATTTATATTCACGAACAACATCATTTGAAGCTCATGAATAAGCTCAACATTAAGTTTGATAAGAAGCTCGATTCATATTCGATTTAGAACTCGTAAATAAGTTTGGTAAAAATATATTCATATAGATTAATCATATTTTCTTTTTAAATAGACAATTGCTTTTATTATAAATTTAATTTCATTTTATTTTATACCATTAATAGAATGAATTTGTTCATGACAAGAGACATTTCACATTTGTCAATGTTTGCTAGATTGTTTGTTTAAGATGCTCATGAACAAATATAAGAAGAATCATAGATCGTTATTCGTGAACGAGCTCATTTGGTAGCTCGAAAATACTAGTTATGTATATATTAATGATCTTGCTAATTTAATAGCTCAAGAATACTCATTATATTTGTTCATGAACGTGCTTGTTTGATAGTGTAAAAAAATTCACTAAATATGTTCATGAAAATAGCTCGTTAAGGCTTGTTTGTTTAAAGATTGATAAGCTCTAAACGAATCGAACATGAACCAAGCATGAACACCATTAATTTAAATGAACCAAACATGAACACAAACAATAAATCTTGAATCAAACACGAACCAAACTTGAACAAGTTAATAATAAATAAACTCAAACATGAACACTCACATAATCGACTCGGTTTGTTTGTAGCCCTACTTTATGGACATGAAAGAAGTTGAAAAAAAATAATGTGTTTAAAAATAGCTTTTTCACTGCCACTTTAAAATATTGTCTTTAAAAAACCATTTTGAAAAAATATTTTTAAAATTATAACTAATAAAGAAGCTTTTAAAAGCTAAAATAGTATCATGATCCATTTGGGATGGTGTAGCTGTAACAACAATAAAAATTCTGGAAAAAAATGAGAATATCAAATTATGTTTGAAATGGAGTGCTACATCACTGAGCTTGTTAACGCTACGGCGTTAGACCTATGAGTGCAGCGGCGCTAGAAGTTGCCACCACGGCATTGAATGCTCTATTCTATAATAATTATAAATTCAACATACAGCACTGTGGCAATGGATAGTGGCGATATGGCGTGACGCACTAAAATACGTAAGGTTGTCAAAACCGATCCACTACAGGAAATTCAACGATTATCGGCAGTCTAGACTGGTGGTTATGACGCCGTTGGTAATAACGATAGTTAAACCTGCGGTTTAGCCGCCGGTTTTTACCTGCGGTTTAGCCGCCGGTTTGTACCGGCGGTTATGTAAGTTAATGCCACTAGAATAAGCGTTAGTCACAAAACTGCCAGCTAAACAGCCGGCATTAAATCTTACCGGCGCGTTACCGACGGCTAAAATCGCCGGTGTTAAGTGAACTTTTTTTTTGCGGCCAGGACCGCCAGATAGCCACCGAAAAATGCCCTAAAATATTTCGTCTCGAGCCTTCCATTTCATTTCCTTTCCTGATCTATGTCTCTCCTGCGTGCCGCTCACCCCCGTCTCCTTTGTCCTCTCGCGAACGAGATGCCTGCTATAGCCGCCAAAAAGTTCCTCCAAAGGAAGATCTCGCCCCCACTGCAAGGCCGAAGGATCTCCCCACTCCCGTGCGCAATGGCTGCCTCCAAGGTTTGCATTTTTAAAAATTTTTTGATGCATTTTGTTATTACGATTAGATTACTAGACATTCGAGAGAGGATTTAGCTTGTTGTATGCTTTTTGTTGATGATCACTACAGGAAAACTGCATATTACCGGCGGACGAAATCCGCCGGAAAACATAGATATTCCGACGGAAATATAAGTTTCCGGCGCACGTTTCGGCGGAAATCCGTACGTCGGTTTTGGTCGCGTCGATAAATTATTTTCGGCGCAAATCTTGTTGATAATCCGACGGTAATCGCGTGTTTTCCCGTAGTGGATATTCTTCTTGTTGATAAGATTAGAGAGGGAATTTAGGGTAAGCCTTAAGCCAATATCTTTTTGCTTTAGTCATGCATGTTCTCACTACGTACATTCGAGAGAGGATTTAACTCGTTGTATGATTTTTGTTGATGATATTCTTCTTGTTGATAAGATTAGAGAGGGAGTTTAGGGTAAACTTGAATTATGGAGGTCAATCATATAGTCTAAAAGGTTTCTCTTGAGTAGATCTAAAACTAAAAACATGAAGTGTAATTTTATTAGTAATAGACCTAGTAAGGGGTTTGTGACTTTGGGTGATCAAGTCATTAATAAAAGTACATGTTTTAGATATCTTGGATCTATTGTTCAGAGTGATGGTGAAATAGTAGGGGATATTATCAATATAATTCAAGTTGGATGGTTGAAATTGAGCAATGAATCAGACTTATTGTGTGATAGAAAAGTCTCCCTCAAACTTAAGGGAAAAATCTATAAGATGGTGGTGAGATCTGCAATGCTTTATGGTGTTGAATCTTGGTCATGAAAAGAGAAGCATAATACTAAGTTAAGTGTTGCAGAGATGGGGTGCTCAGGTGGATGAGTGGCTTTACCCCTAGAGATAGGATACGAAATGAGCATGGATGTTCTTTTTGCTTTAGTCATGGGTGTTCTCACTAGACATTTGCGAGAGGGTGTACCTTGTTGTATGCTTTTTGTTGATGTTGTTATTCATGTTGATAAGACTAGAGAGAGTTGATGGTAAAGTTGAATTATGGAGGTCAATCATAGAGTCTGAAGGTTTTCGCTTGATTAGATCTAAAATTAAATATATTAAGTGTAATTTTAGTAGTAATAGACCTAGTGAGGGGTTTGTGACTTTGGGCAATCAAGTCATTAATAAAAGTACACATTTTAGATGTCTTGGATCTATTGTTCATAGTGGGGAGAGTGGCTTTACCCCTAGAGATAGGATAAGAAATGTGCATATACGTGAAAATGTTGGAGTACCTCCAATGGATGATGAGATTAGAGTGTCGCCTTAGATGGTTTGGTCACATAAAATGACAGTCTTCAGATTTGACTTATATTAAGAAAGGTAGAGGTAGACCTAAGCATCCTCATATCTGCAACACTTAACTTAGTATTATGCTTCTCTTTGAATGTCCAACATTCAGCACCATAAAATTTTGAACTTTTTTTTTGCTTGGGTGGATGAGTGGCTTGACCCTTAGAGAAAGGATACAAAATGAGCATATACGTGGTAAGGTTGGAGTAACTCCAGTGGAAGATAAGATTAGAGAGAGTCGCTTTATATGGTTTGGTCACATTAAACGGAGGCCTTCTAATGACCTAGTAAGAAAAGTTGAGGTATTAAATTTGACTTATGTTAAGAAAGGTAGAGGTAGACTTAAGCATCATCATCTTTGCAACACTTAACTTAGTATTATGCTTCTCAAAATCAATAAATTTCATATGAGATGGTTGTGAGACCTATAATGCATTCCAATTCAAGTAAAGTACACTTGTTTGAAAGTATAGCACATACACTTGTTAAGGGTGCATATCTCCTAATAATTGTTTTCATAACTATGTAGGGGAACGTTTGCTTCAATGTTCAAATGATTATCCAAGAAGAGAGATATTGGATGTATAACATATTGTTACCTGGTCGAAAATGATTGACATATGAATTTATACATGGAGTTGAGACTTTCATTCAAGTTGTATCTCAACTGCCTTCCTTTAAGTTTGATAAAATGTTTAGATGTCCATGTTCGAAGCATAAAAATCAAGCATTCCTCAAGCCCGATGATGTGAAGCTTGATTTATATCGTAGGGTATTTCTTCCAGACTACTGGATTTTGACATCACATGGCGAGTACGAGCCACACAGAGATACTCATGCCGGTCCATCCACAGCTTATGAAACATTTAATGAAGATCAAATGAATTGACCATATGAAGAACTTATTTTTTATGCAGCAGGTCCTAATTTAAGGGGTAGTGTAGAAGAGCCACCAAATAAAGAAATCCAAAAATTCTTTGAGTTGCTATATGCAGCTTAAAATTTAATTTGGGACGGTTGCAATACTCATTCAGAATTGTCGATTATAGTGAGGATGTTAAGTATTAAAAATGAGTATAATATTCCTTGTGATTGTTTCAATGATTTTATTGGTCTTCTCAAGAAAACTAATCCAACGGATAATTTAATTCCCTCAAATTTGTACCGAACGAAGAAATTAATATCCAAGCTGGATCTCACTGCTACAAAAATAATTATTATGTCAATAGATGTATGTTATACTATAAGAATGATGCAACAAAAATTTATTATCGTACCTGCAATGATCCTCGGTTTAAGCTAAACTCGAGAAAATAACGTCGTCAAAAGAAAGATGTTCCATATTCTCATTTATTTTATTTATCAATCATTCCAAGACTTCAATGACTCTATGCATCAATGAGTTCAATAGTCCACTGGTGAGGGATCATCTTCTGGGTCGACCTAGATTTCTGAGTATCATACATGGTCAGATGTTATTGGAGGAAGACAGAGGGGAAGGGTATATGGCTTGGGTTCGCAAGGATATGCTTATGAGGATAGTTCATCCACCTCAGTATTTTATGATCCAAGTGAAGCTGAAGAAACTGTAAGCCAGAGGGTTGCAGCCCTAATTAGAGAGATTTAAGAGATAAGAAAGGTTCAAAATGAAATGCAGGCAGAGCTACGATCCTACAGAGATGAAAATTAAAGGAAGAAAGAGCAAGAGAAAGAGAAGCCACAAGCATCTCCAGATAGCGAGGATACGGAGGAGGAATAGTACTTTTTATGTTTGATGAACTTATGATAATCTGATTATAAACTTATTTGGTTATGAACTTGTTTGGTTTAAGTTATTGAACTTAATTATGAACTTATGAACTTAGATATGAAATTATTTGGTTTCATTTATTATTTTATTTGGTTTAACTTATAAATATATTTGTGATAATTGTTATGATTGACTATTATGGCGTGTTGCCCAAAATTATTGTGATTGATGTATTTTTTGTGCAGGTTTAGAGTTTAGGGTGAAAATCCCTCAAATAGAGGGGAGGCTGTTAATTCTTTTTTCAGATGCTATAGGTTTCTGGCGGCCAACCGGCGGTTTGGCCCTGGAAACTTCGATATCGGACGGGTAATTGACGCCGCCAAAAATCCACTAAGACTGTCGGTATATTTCGACGATTTTCCAGCAGCATCCAGCAGTAAACCTACAACACGCCGGCGGTCAAACTGTCAGAACTTCTTTCGGCTTGCACCGCCGATAATGTTACTAGCGGTTTACCGACGGTTTACACTATAATAACGACGGAGTATATACCGGTGGTTTAACGGTCGGTAGACCGCTGGTAAAAACACCGGCGGTAACCGGCTCTTAGACCACCAGAACATAACTGGTGGTACGAACCGCCAGAAAACCATCGGTGTAAAAAACCACCGGAAACAAACCTCTGGTAATGATTTTCGACGCCATTTTTTTCAACAGTTTTTGAACTGCCGACAAGCCGCCGGTGTTTCTAGTAACTTCCAAAAAATAAATATTAACCGTCGAAAATGAGTGAATTTCCTGAAGTGATCCAAACAACGAGCTTGAAGGAGAGGTTCACAGTTCAATAGTTCAACTGGGGTTAAACCAAATGACATAATAAATACCAATTTTATTAAAAATTTAAAATAACTTATGTAATAATGATGCCATATTTCTAAATATATGATAAAAATTAAACACAATTAAGAACTATAAAGCATAAAACTCACATAATTAATTCAAATGTCTAGTTTAAAAATTAAAAAAAATATAAAGTGTTTGAGCAACTGACCTCTTCTTCATGATACTCAATACTAAATATAATTTTTGTACCAAAGCTTCTTGTCTCTTCCTCAATGGGTGAAATTTTAAAAATTAGATGAAGAATTGAGAGTTAATAGCAACTAAATAACATGAAAAAGAAATAATATACATTTAAGTAAAATAAGTAGAATAGAGTAATGGATTTATGAAAATAATAAAATTTATAAAGATACACATATACTATAAAACCCTTGAAGATAATGGAAACACGTATTTATGAGTCTTAAATATGCATAATGGAAAGTTTCAATTTATAGTATGATGGTAGTTTATATCCAGGTCCTATAGCAGCTATAACATCAATGGCCTTTTGTGCAAAGCTATAATTTAAAGCATTAAATGTGATGCAACTATAACAACACAAACTCTTAACTATTGAGATATTGTCCGCTATAACCTAAGGGCCTCACAATTTATCCTGTTGGTGTAACTTTTCAGGATGTCACCAATCCCAAAATTTCTCCTAAATAAGCATGTTTAAATGCAGAGTTTCTTAATGAAATTTTAATTATTACACCGAAAGGTGCCTTGATGTTTAAGAATTTAGCTTCTTTTAATTAAGGAGCTTCACACTATCCCCCACTTAAGTAACTAATATTCTTGTCAACACATTTATCTCAAAATCATTCACCGGGTAGATAAGATTTTAGAGGTAGCCCCTACAAGTTCAAGTGGTGACTCCTACCACGTAGCACTTTATCCCATACAGGGTTCAGGAGATGGCTCCCATGGTGTAGCACATTGTCTTATATGACACTTAGTTCCTATCTTCTGGCTGGTGTATTGCTATAATACCATTTGTAACAACTCAAACTCTTTAACTATCGAGTTGTTGTCCACTTTGGCCTAATGACCTCAAAGTTTTATCATGTTAGTGTAACTTCTCAGGATGTTACCCATCTCAGGATTCACGAAAAGTCTTATGAGCATGCTTAACATGGAGTTTCTTAATGAAATTCTAACCATTACACTAAAAGTCTTCTCTATGTTTAAGAGTTTTGTTTCTTCTACTTAAGGGGTTTCACAACAATTATCATAAAACCATTTTTATATGGCAAGATCATCAATATATATGTCATCTTTCAACGCCATAACACTTTTTCAAGGAAGGTTGGGAGCTAGGTTTGGTTCTTGGTGTAAAAAAAGGTTTCTAACTTGTCTAATGTTCTCTTTCCTCTATCAATTCCTTTGTGATATATATCTGAAGACTATGATTTGAGAAGTGACAAAAATCCCCTCTCTTTATCAATAAGGTATCAACGAATACATATGTATTATGCTTCAACTCCACTTCTATTTGTTATTTTTTTTTATAGATATTTCTTTCAAATTCTCTTACATCTTTTGTCGGACATCAAGCAAAAATTGTTTGCTTGAGGCGATGTTTCCATTGATTCTTGCAAGATACTACTTTATCCTATTAATGTCTCTACCTTTGTAAGTGATCCCATAATGCAAACACTTAAACTTTTTTTTTTTTTCATCTAGTCCTTTAGACTCACTACAATGGTTCCAAGTTATGTCTATCTTTTCATGAACACGATTAGTTGTAGTTGTAGGTGGATCCACTCTAAAATAAAGTAATGAAATGAATGACAATTGGCTTTATAATAATCATCAATAATTATATGCACATACTTCTTCCCTTTTAGAGAAGTATGTGTGACATAGACTCATTTTTCACCATTTGAATCATCAAATAATTAACAAAAGCAAATGCTTGTCATTTTTAACGTCTTAAATAATCAATCATAATCAATAAATTTTCTTAATAAACATGTATATGAATGACAATTGATATTGAAATAATGAATATTGAATACCAATCCTACTTGTAATAATTCTAGAGAAATTTATGCATTTCTTACTAACGATTAATAACAATTTTACTTGTGTATTTAGAAATTTAAAATTTTGATAAATTTATGCATATACAAAGAATCGCAATCCAATCTTTCACACATCATCTTTATTAATGCATTTCATGATATCATTATTGCAATTTGAGCTTATGAGTTTATATTTTTTATGATAACAAATATTATGGCTCAGATCCTTTTGTCTACTTATATTTGCAATATATTTTTATTTGTGTGTGTACTAACTTTTTAGGGATACCATGCACCGTTCAATAAAGATTCAAGGCTCAAGATTTAGTAGAATAGGTTATGTTGTAACAATTTTTGTAATATTCATTTATGCATTTTTTATTCTTGAGTCAAGTCCGGTAAAGGTGTATGCTTGCTTGGTGATCATGCACACACACACTCAGGGGGAGTGAGATTGAGTCAAAACCAAAAATTTAAGTTTTGAACTAATCGTACTAGATGATTTCGATCATCCAGGATGATTTGTTATGATCTTAGAGAACAACCAACAATAATAATTTAGGCAAGGATTTAATATTCAAATTTTGTTCTAATCATCCCAGATGATTTAGATCATCCGGGACGATCAATAACATTTATACCTTTTTTATCATGTGATTAGAAGACTAATTATGGTTAAATTATTTAATCAGATCATCATGGATGATTTGTATATCATATTGGATGATATTTGCCAACATATTTGATTTTTCTAAATCGTCCAAGTTGAAATATCATAATTTTTCTTCTAATCGTCTAGGACGATCCACAATATCGTTCTGAATAATTTGTACAAATTTGAACTGATCATCTAGGAGTATCAGGTCAAATTTAGCACATCGTACTGGACGATCCTGTGATCATCCAGGATGATATTTGGTACCATAATTGAGTTTTTATGATTTTCTAAAGCCCTCTTTTTAAACACATCGTATGAGACGATCCTGTAATCGTCTTGGATGATATTTGCCACCAAGATTGATTTTTAAGGTTTTTTAAAGCCCACTATTTAAGCTTTGTTAAAGCACTTGATAAGTGTCATTGGTAGCCATTGTGTCTTTATTCTTTTGGAGAAAACTTGAAAGGGAGAGAGGAAATGGTGGAGTTTGAGAGAGGGAGAAGATCCTTGGAGGGGGTTTCAAGAGAGTGTGGAGGGGGTTTCACACGGTTGCTTCAACAAGCTTGCACCTTAATACCATCATATTCAAGGTTCGTCTTGAGGGAAGTTTTGAGAAGAAGAATATATCTTTGGTGTCAAAGGACCTGGCTACTCTACCGCACTAAAGAAGGTGAAAGTCATTTTGTAAGGGCTTCTCCACCTAGCTATGGGGCTAAAGGAGAGTCACTAAAGGTTTAGTATAATACTCGGAGGGTGCCTCTGAGGAGTGGACGTAGGTCAGGTTGGACCGAACCACTATAAATCTAGAGTATTTTTTTTTCACACTATATTTTATTACGATTAACTGCTTGAGTGAAATCTCTAATTGATCTTTTTATTTTTGATTTATTTTTTTCCACTATAAGATATAAAAAGATTTTTATTTTAGTTAAAGAAGTTTTTAAATATCTAATTCACCCTCCCCCCCTCTTAGTTAGCCTCGAAACTAGTTCATAAGGGCTTAACAACCCTGACGAACTTTCAATCATTATTAGTATGTGTACTAGAAATTCTAGTTACCATCCAAGTAGTTATTTTGTAGTATGCTGGTTTTTGTCATCCTCTTGAACACATCATCAAATGGAATCTCTCCAAAACTCAACTAAGTCACTAAATAAAAGTCAATAAACTTAAATTCCATATTCTTCCCTCCAATATTGATAAAAAGAATGAATACCAATTCTTAGTAATATTTGATAAAAGAAGGAAATAGAGAACTATAAATGTAATCAAAGCTCTATAATGCCTCTTAAGTTTTAATTCTTAGGATTATAGTAGATATCTATCGGCATAACACGAAACCTTAAATGAGGTAATCCTCGAATGAGAGAAAAATATATGTAAACCACCTTGGCAAATGATTAAAACATATTAACTTGGGTCTCTAAAAGGATTTTGCTTGTAGGGTTTAAAATTCAAAGGGTACAATCATAATATCCCGTGGGACAAAATAGTTATAGACATGTACACTCTACGCAAGCAGGGTAATGAAATTGATTGATTGACTCAAGGTTATGCATGCATGCGTAGGGCCGTATTAATTATGAGAAATTGATTGATTTTAAACCCTATTTTTATTTTTATTTTGCTTAAACAAATTTTAACTTTATAGAAAATTTAGCATCCTAAAGAGCCTAACGTAAAGACTCAGTCCGAGCCTCCCCAAAGCAAAACATAGTAAGAAACCTAAGAAAAAACATGCAGTTCTAAAGCACTTGCCACTTATTATACTACCAAAAATGTTGAAAAGTAAGGGTGGTCAGGCCCCACCAACAACAACTCAGATTCTATCCCTTTGAAATGATGTAAGTCTTAAAAATGAGGTCTTTTTTCATGTTCATCTTCTTATCCTTTCATTGAATTCTTTCTTTCAAGCTTCTTATGGTACGTCAACTAATTATATAATATCTACATGAAAAGAAATTCCTTGTAAGGGACTTTTTTTTACGTTGAATCCCTAATATCTTAAAAATACCTCATTTATAAGCTTTCACAACCTTTTGAATCAAATTATATTTTTTAAAGAAGAAAATTACATTAAGCCCTTACAAAAAATACATATTATTACAGTTTACAACCATAACAACAAATTAATGATCCATAGCTCAGTCCTTATGGCCATATTCCCAAGGGCTTTTTAGTATTTATCGCGATAATTTTTAAAAAGTGCATTTAAAATTATGATTTAAGTATTTTTATTGCCCTCTGGGAACATGGCTACCTGTAGAAGATATCTCTAAAAAAAATTTTATCAATCAATAAAATAAAAAAGGTAATCATAAAAAAATCCAAGCTAGAAAAATACATCATCACAAATGTAAAATGAATGAAAGAAAGAAAATGTAAAAGGTTATCCTATATACACCTTACCCTTGGATGCATATAAAAAGGTGTCATATCCAGCACCTAATTGTGTGCAAAAAGTGTACCTAACTATCCCAAATTAGGTGAAAAGTTCAAGTTTCAAGATAAAATTCTTATTGTTTAATTTATTAACCCTTCAAATTTATCTTTAAGTGTTTAGCCATTTTAGGGTGAATTATTTAATTTTTTTTTAAGATTAAAGACTTAATTATTAAACTATTAAGAGCCCAATGGCTTGGGCCCTAACCTATACTAAGGTTATAAAGAATTGTGGGGCAAATGACCCATCCTCAATCCTACCCCTAATCAAGGCTGGAATGACTGTAAGGTAGCAAGGGTCGGTTAATCCTCTCTTGATAATCTAAGACTCAAGGTAAGATTGATAGGTAACACCACTAAGATGAGTCTATTGCACAATATAAAAAAAAACCTAAGCTTCCTATATCTAAGGTAATTTTATTTTTAAAGGGCTGACATGAGAATAGAAAGACTTCCTACTTATATATGTGTATAGGTTCTACCTGACCTATGATTTAACAGTTGGGTGTTCAAGGTTATTGGCTTAGGTTCCTAATGGTGGATTTAAATTTTAAAAGAGATAATTTATGTATATCTTTAGATATTTATCCCTTAAAATATAAGGTACACATGACATTATCACAGTGGGAATGAGGAACTAGGCCTCCTTAGGACACTTAGCCTCGTAGCTCAAGGTAGTTTAGCATATATACCTTATGTATATCAAGAGGAACATATAAAGATAAACATAAACCTGACATAAGTTAAGGCACTAAATTCATTTGCTCCTTTAATAAGTTCATTTATCTATTTAAAGTTAATGTATTTTAGCTTAAATCTAAGTTTTAGTATCTTAGTATTTTATTAAATATTGAAGAGTTGGTTGAGAGGATTTTTAAGAATTTTTTAATTTAGTTTCAGCTTAGTTAATATAGATTATTATTTATGATTAGATAAAGAGTCGATATGAGGTGTATTTTATAAATTTTAGTATTCCACTTGATTAGTTAATGTTTATTAAAGTCGTAGATTAATTAAGAGAGTTTCAAGGGTTGTAGGTTAATTTAAAAATGGGAAGTTTTAGATTGATTAAAAGGGTTTAATGGTTTCATGGGTTTATACGAATTCAATTTGAGATATAGATTTGTTACATTTTATTAGTCATTTTTAGTTCTTAGAGTTTTAAGTTTAATATCAATTTCTTAAAAAATTTCATTGATTTTATATATGTTACAAGATTTAGTTTGTTGGTGTTTTATTATTAATTATTTAGGTTATGCAATAATTATCCTTATTAAACAAGGGCCATGAGATTTATTTCATAATCTTTGGGGCTAAGTTAATAGTCTCGTAGGCCCGGGTTACCAAGTAATCACCTTTGTTATTTATTAAGTTTATGTTCGTTACTTAGTGATTTTTAGGGGTTGATTATTATTAGGATTGATTCATTATGAATTAAGATTAGCTATGAGTTCATTAGTGTACTTTATTAGTTGGTTTTATAGTTTTTAGAGGTTCTTTATATGATTATTTTTGGAGCAAACAAACTTCAAGAGAAAGGAGTTATACTAAGTTTACAAATATATATATATATATATTTCATAACACATTTATAAAAGTCACACTTTGAGGCTCAAAATCATTTAAGAACAATTAAAGTTATTTATATGTTTTAAAATCCCAAGGCAAATCGTCCTAACAGTGCCCACATCATGTGAGAAAAGCAATATATATGACACAAATAGGTGGTCAACACTACAAGCCTAAAATGACCCTAAGGGTCTCTAGATTTCATAGCAAGGGGGCAAGATTTGACCCACAAGGACAAATCTTTATTAGTGAACTAACTTATAGCAAGCTAACTAAACATCCTAGCAAGTATATTTGGGCATAAAAGTAAAAGGATAGTCCACAAAGTGTATGCTATTGTGTCTTCCATCGACATGGAATTAGAAGTCTCTACTTGACTATCAAGGTATATCTGACCAAGGCGCGCCCACTTAAAAGCTCCCTTGCAAACGACCCACTAACCAATGTGTATGCAATACCATAAGTACCTCGTAAGATAAAATGAAAGTACAAAAATATGAGTGAGCATAGATGCCATCAGTGGCGGATCCAGCCCTTTTTTTCAGGGTGGGCAAAGTCATTATTAAAAAAAAAATACAAAAAATATAGATATATTTCACTAACAAAATTCAAAGCAAAATATTGTTTTGCATCATAATTTATGAAATTAAAAATAAAATTACAAACTTTACATTCTACTTTGAATTTTTTGATAATATTGCATAATGACTTCATTCAGAACATAATCAAATATTTCTTTCTCAATATAAGGAACTAAATAGTCATTGAGCCAAGCATCACCCATTTTGCTACGTAGCAGATGTTTAATAATCTTCATTGCATAACATGTCTTCTCCACTGTAGCAGTAGCAACTGGCAAAGTCAGTGCCAAAACAATAAGTCTATAAACCAGGGGATACACAATATTTTTTTTTGTCCTTTACCATATGTTTTGCAAGATCAGCAATGCTAGTCAATGATCTGAACTCATCGCTCGTGCGCATATCAATAATATAAGTAGATAACTGATGTTCAAGATACACAATATCAACCATAGAGAAATCTGCTGGATATAACTCTGCAAGTGAATTAACTTTCCCTTATCATAGGAAGAGAACATATCACTCGAATTTAGACATGTCACACAAAGAAGTAACTCGGTACTAGTTTCAGAAAATAGATTATTCAATTCCTGTAGTTGCATATCAATAACAACATAGAATAAATCAACTCCATAATGATGAAAATTTGTTATTTCTGCACTTTTTCGTACTGACCGTCCACAAGATTTGAATTTAGAATCCATATTAGGAACTTCAATTTCAAAAACATTATAAAATCATGACACCTCTTCAAGTAAAGGCAGCCATCCATTTTCTCTTATCATCTGCAATCGTTGCTTTGACACTTGTACCAATTTCATTGCATTTATAATATCTTGATCCTTTCTTTTCAAGGCTTTTGATAATTCATTTGTAATTCCTAAAATATCAATCATTAAATGCAGTGCCAATACAAAGTCAAATGATTTCATGGCATGTATTAAAACGTCAGCTTCCACTGATTGTTTCAAAAATCATTCAATTAGACTAAAGCCTAAAAGAAAAATCAAAGAATAAATTAACAAGCATGATACTTCTGAAATGATGTTTTCATCAATTCAGATCAACACAATTTCAACATTATTTTCTGAATCCTATATCAATTAACATTCTAATCTCACACTTAGCTAAATTTCATATAGAAAAAAATACTACAAAAGGATTTATCTCAAATCTTCTATTTTTGTTGACATCATCTTCAATTAACAGGCATAAAAATTACTAAAAATACTAAACATCAAACGCATAATCAAAGCAAGAAGATGCCTCCGATAATCAGTTTACAGATCCAGTTATTATTTTATAACTTGCAACACCAAAAATCACAAAAATCTGCTAGAACATCAACTGTGTACAGCTATCCAACTATACAAAAAACAATGTTAAAAAATTTAAAAACTATGCATCACTTCAATAATGCAGTTATGCATATTAAGTAAAAAATTCAAAAACAAATCCTTCCACAACTACAAGAACTATCATAATTTTTTCAATATGCAAAAAATTAAAAAAGAGAAACAAAATCAATATGCAGTTAAGGAAAACAAGAGAAGCATCAAGCAAGAAATAGAGCAAGAAGTAACTCGTTTCTTGATTTTTACCTTCAATAATGCCAGAAGGGGGCTGCGAACCGGGCAAACCAGAAACAGTGAGATTTACGATGGGAAATAGTGAGATTCGCCAAGACAAAAGCTACCGTGCGAACTGCGAAGGCTGTGGCAGCGAACTAGCGAAGCCAGGAAGGCAACACTTGCGATTTGCGAACGATTCTCGAACCTGCGACTGCGAACGAGAGGAGATCTGCTGCGAATGCAAAGAGTCGGAGTCTCGATGACCTCCTGCCATCCTGCGAGCAAGCTGAAATGTGTGAGATGGGCAAAGCGTCGCAGGATTGTATATTTTAGGGCAAATAGTTGTTTTGAGGAGGGGCAAAAACCCCAAAAAGTCCCCTCTGTTAAATAATTTTTTTTTCAGGGTGGGCATTTGCCCACCCTCACGTGACCAGGGATCCGCCGTTGGATGCCATTTAGAAGATAAATGCAAGTAAATAAACATTTAACTAGTAAGAAATTTAAATTTTGTATTTATCAAATATATTCATGCGATTACCAGAATACAAAATAATGTGAATGTAGGCATCATTCAATAGGGAACATAACTATGTAAGCATTAATTAAAAGCAACAAAAATTCATAACTTTAAAATTTATCTCAAATGTACAAAAAGAAAGTAAGCAATGGAATCATAGTATGAGTTAACTATAAAACAAATAAAGCAATGGGTGTATATTCTGTCTATCTAAATTTATCACACACATGTATATATTTTCTAACATAAAGCACAAAGAGAAGTTACACATGATTCATATGAGAATTTGATATCCTCAAATATGTAAATTCGCTTAAAAAATATATGCAGCTCATCCATACTTATGAAATAAACCTTCCAACAAATATTATAATCAATGTCATTTGGGTCTGAAGTGTATGCCATGGTATAGCTAAAAGTGGACATATATGCAAGAAAGATGAGTGAGAAGATATACATAAACAATATAAATAACTATAAAAAGATAAGTAGACACATGATATGATACATGTGCCAAAACCATGACTCAATCATATTCTTGTGTTATGTAAATCTTCTCTAAAGATCATGCAATACAAGCTACATTTGAAGGTTAAAGTACAAGCCATAAACTCGAGTCACAATAATCAAATAAATCATGAAAATTTTACTCTCACCCAAACAATGTGTCATTCATAACAAATCTATTTATTTATATAAATATATGTGTTATATTATAGGGAAAAGAAAGAGTAAGTAAATTTGAAGCTTTCCAACAAAAGCGCAACTTCGAACATAAATATTTCTCCATTCACATGAGAAGAGTCACTCTTTGCAAATACATATCAAATTTTTCGACAAGCATATGAATATGCCATTTGAAATTCGGTTCATATTATGCATGCGATAATTTAAATAACCAAGCTCATGTAAATTCTAATTTGATTATCACAAACTTTCATGTTATGGAATCAAGGCAATATAATACGTATTTACATAATGAAATACTTTATAGAAATAAAATACGATGCTAATCAAGACATCTTAAAGAAAGATTTGCTTATATTCAAGGAAAACAACGAAAACTTACCTTGTAAGACATGTATATACATACATGCATGTTTTAAGGAATGATCCTGAGCATTCTTACACTGATGCATTTGAACTTGACTACATACTATTAACAAATCATTAGAAAGATTTACATACAAATATCTTTTTTTTTTTTTACAGAGAGAAGTTTTTGAATAATCATTTGTTCAAAAGCAATTGGCTAGTAAATATAATTCCGATAAAGCTATTCTAAAAGAGAACAATGAAGCATCTCATATGCACAAAAGCAACATCCCAACAAGTTCGCATTCAAACTTCACTCTTTATAAGATGTATGATTGTATATAAAAAAATGTTTTATCTTACTCTAGTTCACTCTTTTGAAAGTATAAATGAAGTAAGATGCAGATATGCTTTCCAATAGTCTTTTATTTAACCAACGTTTGCGCCATTACATAACGAATCATTAATACAAATATCTTGCATGCATTTTTCTTATAAAGAATGTCGTAGTTTTTTCGTAGCATTCTATAATCTATACATGAAACTTTGAATCTCCATGATGCGAATTATAAACAAGTTCAGATTTTACATACCAAGCGATCATTCTCAAACAATTACATCTTATGAAATCAGTATATAATCAAGTGTATCGAATCATGCAAGCAATGAGTAGTAGAAATTATAGAGAATCTGGCAATTCATATGAAAGAAACTTGAAATTTCTCCTATAAAAGTCAAAGGATTACCACAAGTACAATTTTGTATGAGTCATAACAGGAAATTCATTAGTGCACTACCATCCACTTATAGAAAGTAACAAGTAGTGCACGATAGTCTACCTGTATACAATTGCTTGATATATATATAAATTCATCATAGGGAAAAAGAAAATCTAAAGGAACTAATCTTTGGTATTTCAAGCAAAAGGGCATCACTAGTTTCTTACTAATTGTATTTAATGAAGAAGAAAAACCAACTTCGATAAATTTCTTTTACATTATAACTATGCTTGCAAATATAGACCACTCGAATAAAACAAAACCTAAAAATTTGGACAAAAGAAATGAACGAATTCATTATTTAAATCTAATTTTAGTATGATATGGTGAGGAAGATAATACTTTTTTTTTCATAAATAAACAAATATGCACATGGTGATTGTACTTGCAAAAGTTAATGAGCAAATCATTTTTAAAATCCATGGATATAATATAATATTGTTGACCTTGAATTCCCCCGACACTTGGTCAAGAGGGTTTGACTTGGTCAAATTGACCAAGCTAGAGCCCAACACCACTTCCCATTGAGTTCAGTGGGTCAAGCCAAGTCTGTTGAGCCTAGACCCAGGCCCTGGGTCAACCTGGTTGACCAGGTCAACCTGGGTTGACCCAATTGACCCAAATTCCTTTCATTCAATTTTAAATAACTTCCATATCTTCTTGGATCAATTACCTACCTCCCTTGGGCTCCATGGGTCAGATTAAGTCTGTTGAGCTCAGACCCATGCACTCCTGGATCAACCTGGTTGACCTACTTGGCCTAATTGACCCTATTTTGAGTTCAAATCAATTTCAAATATTCCTTGGCTCAATCCACCACCTCCCTTGGGTTCCATGGGTCAGACCAACTCTGTTGAACTTAGACCCATGCCCTAGGTCATTCTTGTTGACTAGGTCAACCTAGGTTGACCCAACTAGTCCAAATGAGCCTAATTCAAATTCAAACCAATTCCAAGCCATCTTGGGCTCAACTCCCTACCCCTTGGGTCTATTTGACCATGTTGACCAGGTAAACCCTTGATTTGGTTAACCCAACCATTAGTTGGTAAAACCTAGGCTTAAATTGGTCAAATTCCCTCCTTTAAAGCATTTAAATGTTTCCTAATCTTCCCTTGGTTCAAATCACGACCAAATAGCTTGGTTTACTTCTTAATTCAGTCTAGATTCTATCCTAGCCGTCCATCATAGGGTTAGAGGTATAAATAGGGACTTAGGGTTTCATTAGAAAGGACTTTTGGCTTTTTCTCTCACACTAGTTTCTCCCTATCACGACCCAACCCGACTGGAATGAATCCCTTCACGTCGAGTCGCGACAAATGTTGAAAATCCAGGATCTAGTTTTGGAATTTGCTTTAGGCTTTCTTCCAGAGATTCAAACAAACAGAAACACAGAGCCGCTATAAACTTCAAATACATATATAGAAATTCATCCACTATTTTTTTCTTTCATCAAAATAATCATATACAATACAGTGCATGGCTACAGATAGAAATAATAGAACAGAAAAGCCATGACTGTACACAAATCAAAAGTATAAAAATACCTAATCACTAATCAAACACTGAACGGCTAATCCATTACTTCTTTCCCTTTCCCAGAACCTGAAAACCATACAGAAAACAAGGATGAGCTAACAGCTCAGCAAGACTACACTCACCAATCAAAATCTCCAGAAATTCACATCAGAAAACACATCAGAAGAAGTTATTCAAATAGCCGTACATAAATCGTATAACAGACTGAACAGATACTTGATCAAATAGAAATCAAATCATGTATGCATGAATTCAAATCAGAGTGTAGAACAGATCTGATAAAACTTTCAAATCACAGAACGGATCGGATCGTACAAATCAAAATTCAAATCAGATAAAATCATATTTCAGATATCACATTTTACATATCACATATCAAATTCTCGGACCCTGACAGAATATGGCCCCTTATGCCTCCCTTCCCTGACATAGACATAATCTCAACGGATTCTGGCCCCTTATGTCTCACTTTGTGCTTATAGCACCAAAACAGAACAGATATAGAATTTTTAGAACATAACTTGTTTTCTTTTCAGATTTTCCTGACACGGACAGAATCTCAAAGGATTCTGGCCCCTTATTCCCTTCTGATATCACAGCATATCAAAGCATTCAATTCAGAAAATTGGATTTCGTCAGAAAAATTGTCAGCGGCATAACGATAGTATACGGAATTTACATAGAATTCACAGATTCAGAAATTGACCAAATTATCACAGAGAGTACACAACATCATTCTAAGACTTTTATTGTACTGAAGCAACATTTTTTAACATCCTGATAATTCATAATTCGATTAAAATACCGCAAAATCCAAAATACCTAATAAAAATCTTCCAGAAAATACTCAAAACATGCACAAATATAATCTCAAAAACATACCAAAAGTTACACGGTAAAAAGTTCATCAGTACAAAACAGAATCAATTATTCGGTAACGGAGACAAAATCCAAAACCGAAAAGTCGTCAAAATCCTCGTTTTTGAAAATTAAGAAAGACGGAATGTGCCTTACCTCGAGTCGGTCAACTTTCTCAACTGCAGTTACGGATAAAAACGGACAGAAGTCGCCCAAAAATCACTTTTTCTTCTTTTTCCTTCAGTTTTCTCTCTCCTAGGCTTTTCTCTCTTCAAAAGATCTCATTTCCATATACATCCAACAAGATCGTCCCGGACAATCCCAAATCGTTCCGAGACGATTTGCCCTCTAGACGAATGTCGTTCAGACGAAATAATTATCGTTCCCGGACGAGTTTCTCTCTGAAAAATTTTCTTACGGACGAACCCCAGTTTGTCCTAGGACGAACTTCTCTGTCCAGAAATTCCTCTACAACCTGTACCGATCGTCCCCGGACGATCCAACTTCGTCTTGGACGATCCTGGAAGTAAAAACAGCTTTCACTCTCCCAATCTGAGAAATTTTGCGTGTGAGCTCCCTTTACCCCTCTCCACCTTTCCCAAGAGATACCCGATCGGTCAAGGTCGGCGGCGATGAGATCTCCGGCTAACCGAGACCTTAAAGCTTCCAAGGCTTCCTCAGCTTGATCCATAGCGTTTTAAGGCTCAATTTTAACTAGGAAATTATACGAGGATAATCCACAAGCTCAACTGTATCAAGATCTCGAAAATCCAATGGTGAGATTCCCTAAAAATCCTTACCCTAGGTCACCACACCTAGAGTTAAATAGCTTTCTACAATATTTTAATTTTAATATCATAAATTTATTTTAATTATTTAATTTCAAATTAATAATATTTGTATTTTTAGTCATTCTAATTAGTTAAATATTTAAATTTTTAATTAATACTTAATTAAATTTAAAATTCAAGATATTTTCCTAAGCTTTATAAAAATTATCTTTGAAATTATTTTAAATTATTTTAAAAAATCCAAGACTTTAATATTTAATTTAATTATTATTTTTAAATATTAAAATACTTTTGAAATAATTTAAACTTAAAAAATTTATATTAAATTCATTTTAAATCCAAAAATTTTGTATAACACCTTAACGTTTTTAGAAAATTATGTACTTTTACTTAAATTATTTTCAAATGATGAAAATATGATTTTTTTTAGATTTAATACTTAAATATTAATATTATTTAAATAAATAATATATTATGTATTTTAAATTAAAAAATTATTTTGAAATATTTCCTTTGGTTACAGTGGATCTCCCATGAATATGAACATTGTAATTATTTTTAATTATTTATATTTTTTAAACTTATTATATATATATATATATATTATATATATATATATATATATATATTATTATATTATTATATTATTATATTATAATATTATATATACCTTAATTTTTAATAAATTTTCTTTAATTTTTTAAATCTACTCGTAGAATTTTAAAAAAATGATTATGTCATTGTGTAGTAACATTTCATTATGGGCTCACTATATGATTTATTGGTTAGTGATTGGTCTCCAATCATGTTTGCGGATCTATGATTTATGATTTTGATTGTATAGCAAACATCCTTTATTTCTCTACAGATTGCCTTTATGTGCAACGTTTCGTCACACGATCAAGCACTACAATTAATGGAACCAGCTCAAGATTGGGTTTTAGTACTAGGTCCTGTGTCAGTTGAATCTTTTTCCTTTCTTGATGTTGTTGTATTTTGGCCTGTGGCATTCTGATGATTTGTAACTTGGGGAAGATTTTCTTTTGCCCTAAAAGATTTCTATTTTTGGTAACATCTCCGGACGATATTTTTATCGTCGCTGGACATCCTGACTAAAGTAGAAACCCTAATTAGGGCATCCTCATTAAAGCAGTCGTCTTTATGCAAAACACATCGTCCTGGATGATTTTGTATCGGCTAGGATGATCGGCTCAATTCAGCAAGAATCTGCCGCCATATCTACTTAGGAAAATCTTATTTTTGGATATCGTCCTGGTATATCGGCCTGGACTATAAAATATCATCCTGGCTAATCCAGGTCAATTTTTCAAACAGTTTTGGAAAGCAATTAATGGGGATTTCGTCCAGGCTGATCGCAAGATCGTCCGGGAAGATTAGACATCATCTAGCTTTATTTCAGGGTGATATTCAGGACAATTTTCCTCATATTTATGCTAATCGGCCAGGACGATATGCCTATCATCTTGGACGATAATGGCGGCAACTTGCATTAATGAGCTCATTTTGAGAGCCTCTATTTAAGCTATAGGAAGGCACTTTGTAAGTGTCTTTGGCAATCATTGTAGCTTCATTCTTATGGGGAAACTTGAAGAGAGAGCTTGAAAGGGAGAGAGGAAAGGGTGGAGTTTTAGAGGGAGAAGATCCTGTGAGGGGGAGGAACTCAAGGGAGTGTGGAGGGGATTCCACACAGTTGCTCCGGCGAACTCGCACCTTATTACCATCGGATTCAAGGCTTGTCTCGAGGTAAGTTCACCAAAGAAGAAGATCTCTTTTGTGTCAAAGGACCCGGCGACTCCGCCGCACCGGGGAAGGTGGAAGTGATTTTGTGAGGGCTTCTCCGCTTAGCTGTGGGGGCTAAAGGAGAGACACTTTTTTAGTGCAATACTTGGAGGGTGCTTCCAAGGAGTGTATGTAGGTCAAGGTTTGATAGAACCACTATAAATCCGGTGTGTTCTTTTCTTATTATCGCTTCCGCATTTATTTTTCTTCCGCACTTTATTTGTGGTGATTTTGGTTGGAGTTTTATCTTTGGTTTTAAAGTTTTCCAATTCACCTCTCTCTTTTAATTAACTTTGGGCCAGTTCTATAGGGCCTAACATCCCTAACGAACTTTCAAGTGGTATCAGAGCTGAATTCATAAAATAAGTTTTAAAAAGCTTTTGAATTTTGATCCATGGCTAATCGTACTATTATGGAAGGTTATTCAGTCACCAGACCTCTTTTATTTGAAAACATGTCATTTGATTTTTGGAAAACTCGCATGTCTATTTTCTTACAATCGATTGATTTTCGCATGTGGCATATGATTATAATTGGTTATTCATCACCGTCACGTATTATTAATGGAGTTAAAACTGATATTCCTTTTAATCAATGGAATAGGGAAGAACAAGTAAATGCTCAATTGAATGCAAAATCTTTAAACTGCTTTTTCTGTGCTTTAAATTCTGAAGATATTATTAATGATTCTACTTTGTAGTTTACTCCTCCTTATATTAGAGAGTGAGTTTTTTCTTCTCTATTATCTGAAAGACATTCTCACAACTTAGAGTATTTAAAAGTTTTAAAAGGGAACTAGCTTGCAAAAATGCAAGAGGCCCAAAAAGAAAAACTAAAAAGATACATAATGATCGCCAAAAAAATTGAAAGATATACAAAGTGTATCAAAAGTCAAAAGATGCGTAAAGTGTGCCAAATAATTGACAAGAGGCACAAAATCAGCCCATAAGAAATCAAGCTTTCTTCTCTTTCATACCTTTAAATCTTAGAAGAATTCATATGTCATTTGATATTTTCAAAGACTTGATTTTGAAATTCTTAATTGTGACTAATTACTTTGTTATATTATTTTATAAGATATTTTTTTTGGAATGAAGTTTTGAATATATCACTTTTTATATCTGATTGATTTTTCTAAGTTAGATCTTTATTTTCAAAAGATGGTTTGCCTTGTAAGAAGTCCGAGTTGGGGTTAACAGTATCAATTATTCTATCATTTTTCAGATTTTTGCGATGTTAATTCATTTTTTACTAATTTTTAATCCAATCACAAAAAAATTATCATTGTTTAGCATTGATTAAAAAAATTATTTTTCAAATCATTTTACTATTTTTATTATCTTTTTATTATGTTTTTTACTTATTTTTATTATGTTTTATTTTGTTTGGGATCTCTTTTGATCATATTTATCCATGATCAGATTTTTAATTTTTATTCACTTCATCCTGGATAATTTCCCTATCGTCCTGGATGATATCATCTTTTCGCGATTCATAATTCATCTAATGGATGATCTGACTTTATTATTTGAGATCATCCTAGACGATCTAGATCATCTTAGATGATTTAATTGAATTCTACCTCAATTATTGTTGATCGTCTTGGACGATCAACATGTTTGTCTTGGTCGATCCACGTGGAAAAAATGGTTAGGAGTTTTAAATTCATCTAGTATGATCTATTATTGTCAATTATCCTAGATGATCCACGTGTTCGTCCTTGACGATTCTTAAAGTTAAAGATCGTACCGGCTAACTCCTCAGGATGATTGATTGTGTTTAATTATCCAAGATGATATCTGATCATCCTAGACAATAGGACATCCTTTTTGACCAATCATCTTGAATGCAGTTATTGCTCTGATTGTCTTGGACTATTTCATAATCGTCCTGGATGATTTTCCCGACTCATTATAAATTGACATTTAAAACCTTATTCTTTACCAACCCCTTTAACCCTTCTCTCACTTGAGCTTTCCACTTCTTGATATGGTTAGCGGCAAAAGATCGCGTGCACTTGCAGGTAGCTCTTCCAGAAGAGTTGTCAATCCTCGATTGACTTAAATAATAGATGAAGCAGTTTATACCTGCTTCAAGTCTGCTGGCATCAACCCCTCAAAAATCATAAATTAATCCACCCTTAATTTTTAGGTATTAGACATCAACCCCTCAAAAATCATAAATTAATCCACCCTTAATTTTAGGTATTACACCTTTCACCAACACAACCCTTCATTCTCACTCTGGCTTTCCCTTTTAATTATGAACTCCTATTTGAGTTTTTTCCAATCTCCATTTCAATTTTGATTTCACCTCCCTTTAGTCCTACATTAATAAACATCCTGTTGAAATAATATATTAAGACTTCTATAAATATCTTCACTTATCTACAACTGGTGACAAACTTCATATTCTAACTTTTGATCCTAATTTCAATTGGATTTATGCTAACCAAATTTCTAGGGGAACAAATGCTCACTTTCATGACTCCTCTGTTAGTTCCCTAGTCAATGATGCATGAATGATTCAACATATCCTTCGCAACTCAATTATTTCAAAAGCTAGAGATATGATTCACATCACTCCCATCCTTTCACTCACCACCTACTATATTATAGCCAACCTCCAATTTAATGATGCTTATCTTCTTATCCGATACATCGAGCACTTAACATATATTAGTGATCTAGGCCATAATAGAAAGCCAAACCTAGCCCTAGGACACCTAATTGCATATATTCTTGAATTGAAATATAACATTCAATTCCCTGGTCCACCTGATCACCTCCTAATCTTCTACTCAAATAACTCCTTCCACACCCTCCATAATACTCATCATCCTTGTGCACATGAGGAACCTTGGGAAGAAGAGGAGGGTCTATTCCTACACCTTCCCCTATCAACCTGTAGCCTTAGATTGATCAACTGGTAAAGAGGTTCGATTGGTGGGAGGCCAGATTCGATGCCTATGTAGTCCAGTAGCAGCAGCACGACCAGGATATGACCTAGTTCTGGGGAGTAGTTTGCTTCCATCCACAAATTCTTTCAGTCACTGCTACCTCCACCTGATCAGAGTTCCTCTTTATAGTTTTTTTTATGTGATGTTTTATACTTGTTTCTCTACTTTATTCTGTTTAGTGGTTATTTTTTTATTTCCTCTTTTTTGTGATATCAAAAGGGGGAGTAGTGTTGGTGTTGTATCATTTGTATTGTTTGCTCGCTTTAGTAAAATTTGCTTTGCTTTACTTAAATTGTTTTCCTTTATTTTATATTTCATTTTATTAAATAAATTAAAAAGAAAAAATACGTGATTTGAATTATTCTAATAATAATGTTTGCCATCATAAAAAATGGTGAGATTCTTGCAAATATGGACCGAAGAACTATAATTTTGATGATAATAAATATTATTATTCATTAACTACTACTATTCATGTATATATATTTTATGTGCCCAACTCACTAAACTTTCATGTCCATAAGTTTGCTTGGAACATAAATCAACTCAAGATTAGTTAGACTAGGATTGAGTCAGTCTGTAATTTATATTTCAATATATCTTTTTCCTTTTCTTGAGTCAAATGTACCTTGGTGGATCCTGAAGCTAAGTAACCTTTAAAAGTTTGTTAGGATCCTTATGAACTAGCTCGAGGCTAACCAAGAAGGAGGGCGGGGGGGGGGGGGGGGGGGGGTTTGAATTGATAGTTTTAAAAACTCTTAAATGCAAAGTAGAAACTTTTTTAAACTTTTTTGAATATTTTAAAACAAATGCAATAAATCATTAAAATTAATGTATAGAAAAATTAACTGCTGTAATAACACAAAAAAATACACCAGATTTTATAGTAGTTAAGTCAACTTGACATGCATCCACTCCCCGGTGCCTCTCCTCCATGTATTTCACTAAAATAGAGTGACTCTCCTTTTGCTCCCACAGCAAAGAGGAGAAGTCTTTATAAACTCCTTTCACTGACCCTAGTGAGGCAGAGAACCCAAACCCCTTTTGGTTCCTCCTAAAGCAGGCATAGAACCTTGATTGATTGCTAAATAAGACCTTCCTAGAGCCATCAAGGAGCTGAGGATGAAGAATGAAGAAGACAACTCGAACCTTTCTTGGAGCAACCTTTGTGAACTCCTCATAAACTTCCCCTCACAAGATTTTCTTTCTCTCTCTCTCTCTCCCCCAAGCTCTCCCTCTCTTTCTCTAAGCTCTCTAAGGTCATGAATGTAGAAAAAGATACTTTCAATAATAATCAATAGATCTTATAAAGAAAGCCTTAAAATTGCCTTAATTTGTAACTTGCCATCAAAGATCGTCTAGGATGATCGCCTTAATTTGTATATTTTAGCCTTTCCAATCATGATGATCTGGGTGTGCTCGATAATTATAACACATTATTTGTTCTGATCATCCAGGATGATGAGGAAATCATCCTATATGATTAGTTCAAGATAATATATATCATCTAATACATAATTCATCGTTCAACTGAAAATATCTGGACAATAAAAAATTATAACTAATTATCTAAGACGATGCTTGGATCGTCATGCATGATTAGTTCAAAACTAGTGATTATCATCCAGAACATAATTCTATTCTTCTAGCAAAAATATCTAGATGATGAAGCATTATAACTAATCATCCAGCACATATTTCGGGATGTCTAGCTGATTCAGGAGAATATTAAAGTTTTTCTAACTAATTGTCCAAGATGATCTTGTGATTATCCTGGATGATATGATCGAGTAATCTAATTTTAATTACTTTCCATAATCACCTGACTAATTTAGGCATGATTGTAATATATCGTCCAGGATAATATGAGATTGTCCTATATGATTTCTAAAAATAATATCATACCTAAAAGAGTTTGGTGGCTGAGTCTTTCCGATTTGAGTATACTATCCAGGACGATGTGAATATGATCTAGGACCATTTGGTTAATTCGGCTGGCTTGACACAGATGCCCTAATTAGGGTATCTATTTTTAACTGATCATCTAGGATGATTTTGGAGCGTCCCGTATGATATGATCAAAAATAAAAAAACTCTTAAACATACAATTTTTTCCCCTGAGTGTATGTATGCAAGGTTACTTAGCATCAGGATCTACCTTATTATATTTGATTCAAGAAAGAGTAAAAATCATTGGAATTAAAGTTACATACTAACTTAGTCCTAATCTACCTAATCTTGAGATGACTTGAATTTGAATTGACCTTATGGACCTGAAAGTTAATAGACACGGCAACTAAAATAAATGTGTAATAGTAACAGCAGTAAAGAAACAATAATGTCAATAATGCTTATTATCATCAATATTATAATTCTTGAACCTAGAATTGCAACAACCTTGCATACACATACTTAGGTAGAAAAAAATAGTGAGTTGGAGTTTTTTATTTTCAATCAGATCGTTCAGGACGATTTGAAAATCATCCTGAAAGATCAATAAAAAATAGAAATCCTAATTAGGGCATCTAGGTCATGTAAACTTGCTTAAGCAAATCGTCCTAGACAATACTCCCATCGTCTTGGATGATATGCTCAAATCAAAGATACTCAGTCACCAAACTCATTAAGGCAATATTTTATTTATAGATTTTTGTTCTAATCATACAGGAAGATCCCTTATCATCCTAGATGATTTATTATAATCATACTTAAATTTTTCAGATGATTAAGGAAAATAATTAAGGTTAGATTGATAGATCATATCACCCCAAACGATCAATAAGGAAAACTTAGTAATGAGAGCATCTTATATTATTGTCCTGACATAAGAGAGCTTAGAGAAGGAGAGGGAAAGCTTTGGAGAGAGAGAGAGAGAGAGAGAGAGAGAGAATCTTATGAGGGGGAGTTTTTGAGGTGTTCATAAAAGTTGCTCCAAGAAAGTATTTGAGTTGTATTATCCATTCATCATCCTTGGCTCCTTGGTGGATTTAGGGAGGTCTTTGCTATCATTAGATCAAGGTTCTCTACCTGCTTTAGGAGGAAATAAAAGGAGTTTGAGTTCTCTACCTCATCGGGGTCAGTGAAAAGGAGTTTGTAAAGGCTTCTCCATCATGCTGTGGGAGCAAAAGGAGAGTCATTATGTTTTAGTGAAATACTTAGAGGAGAGGCTTCAGGGAATAAACATATGTCAAGTTGATTGAACCAATATAAAATCTAGTGTGTTCTTTCTATTTTATTCATACATTTTTATTTTTTCACATTTTAATTTCTATGATTGAATGTGTTTGTTTTAAAATATTCAAAATATTTCAAAAAAAATTTACTTTTTATTTAAGAATTTTTTAAAACTATCAATTCACCCTCCTCTTGATTAGCCTCGGGCTAGTTTATGAGGGCTTAACAACCCTAACGAACTTTCAAGTGCCATCAGAGCAGGATTCATAAAATCTAATTTTTGAAAACTTTTGAATTTTGATCCATGGCTAACTTTGGTAACCGAAATATTGCAGAAGGGTATTCCATTACTCGACCACCCTTATTTGAAAATATACCTTTTTATTTTTGGAAAACTTGCATATCCACTCGCTTATAATATATAGATTATTACATGTGGATGCTTGTAAAAGAAGATTATTCTGCACCAACACGTGAAATCAATAGCATGAAAACTAAACTTCTATTTTCTGAATGAAATTTTGATGATAAGGATCTAGCACAACTTAATGCAAAATGTTTGAACTACTTTTTCAACAATAAACTATAAATAATCTAAAACATAAAATTTATCAACCCTAAGTAACAAAAAGGATCTCATTAATTAATCTAAATTAATAAAAATTAATGCATATTATCTATGTATATTATGTGTATGAGCTGCATATTTTGTGCATATTTATTGCATACTTTGGAATAATTTAAAAATAAATACAAAAAATATTTAGGGGGCATGTGTAGTAATTTTTGTTAGCTATAAACTAATGGAGGGCAGATATGGTTGGGAGGGTTGGTTGAAGTCTTATGAGCCTTTATTGACTGTTTTTATTGATTTCTTTTGTTCAATATTCTTTATAAAGTAGGGAACGCATAAAGGTTCGCTTAGGGTTCTCAAGATTATGCAAACAAAAGTAATGCAGCCTTAGAAAAATGAAAGATTTTTTTACTTCAGAACTAAGTCTGAGGCAATTATTAGTTTTTTATTCTTACGATTTTGCCATCTACTTAGTTAATCCTCATCCTCAAAAGAATCACAAACTAATAACAACCTTAGACTTAGTTTTGAAGTAAAAAATATTTCCTTTTTCTAAGGCTACATTACTTCTGTTTACATAATCATGACTCCAAAAGAAAGTAAGGCACCTGACTCCTTCCTCAAAGTATTTTTTGTTGTCATTTTTTCATAGAATGTACATAGGTTCTCTTGTAATTATTTTATAAGGAATTATTTCTGTTATAAATGTTATTTTTTTAATTTTTATGTAACTTTTTATCATTTATTAAACTCTCTTATTCATAAAATTATCCCCCAAAAAATTAAGTAGAATGGTTTTTTTCATTAGAACGTACATAGGTTCTCTTCTATTTTATGTGTACGATGTGCATTTTCTCTGCGTACGGTTTGTGTATTTTCTGTGTATGATATGTGTATTTACTATGGATGATATATATATTTTCTACGTACAATATGTGTATTCTCTGTGTATGAGATGCATATTATTTACATACGGTATTTGTATTCTCTGTATACGATATTCATATTTAGACTATAACTCCAACGAATTTTAAAATAAATTATGCACACACTATGCACAAAAAAAATTAAGATTAATACAAAATATATACAAAAAATAAATTTAAACTATCTACACTAATATAAAAAACTATGAAGAAAACTATGGACAAAATATTTATCAAATTTTACTTAGTGATTTACAAAAAAGTTTATGCGTTAATTTCACCCTATACTTTGGTATTTCTTCTTATCAACTTTTAATATCAGTCTATGTGGTATTGCCTTCAAGGCAAATCATTTTCATGTCTCTACAAACAAATATTTCGTAATTTACATATTGAGTTTGAATTGGCACATCAGTTATTATAAAAATCTTTCATTCTCTGATATCATTATCAAAAGCTAGTTGCATGTCAATATATAAGATTCCAATCCAAAAAATAGAGAGAAAAAATTAGTTCTTTAAATTCTGAAAAATTTAACACTTGATCTCACACACTGTTGACCCCTATACCTCAAACCACACGAGAAAGGATCCCAATTGTTGAACAAACGTTACGTACTTTGGCGCCATATATCACTTGAAAGGCCAAATGACCTCTGACTGCCGAATGGATAGTATCGTTGTGATCAGAACATTGAACTCTGCTGGGCCGAGGCCCCTCGTAATTGAATCAGACGAGATCGATCAAAAGGGATGGCCGACACTCGAAATTAAAGCGCGAGGTTGATCAAACAATGTCGGATCGACAAACGGACAGCGCCATTACGTTTGGAATGACGTCGACATTCAGGATATACATTTTATTTAATAAATTTGGATCATCCGAGATGGTGGTGAATTTTTAGGCGATGTAAATATGATATAAAGGCTTGCGGTACGACGGAAACGAGGCCTCAAAGACACTCGGACGACGTCCGATCGACAAACGGACAATGCCATTGCGTCCGGAACATCGTCTCCATCAAGAATCTACATTTTATTTGATCAAATTGGATTGTTTGAGGTGGCGTCGCAAATTTCAAAGGTGATCCAAATTTGATGCGAAGGCACGCACTACAAGGGAAATTAGCCTCGTCAGTGACGAAACAACGTTGGATCGACAAACGAATAGTTCCATTGCGTCCGGAACGTCATCGGAATTAAGAATCTACATTTTATTTGATCAAATTAGATCATTTTAAGTGGTGTCGCAAATTTCGAAAGCTATTCAAATATGATGCGAAGGCGCGCATTACGAGAGAAATTAGCCTCGTCGGTGGCAAAATGACGTCCGATTGCAAAACGGATGGCGCCATTACATCCAGAATGTCGTTGGCATTAGGAATATACATTTTATTTAATCAAATCGCATTGTTTGAGGTGATGTCGAAAATTTTAAAGGCAATCCGAACATGATGTGAAGGCATGCGTTACTACGGAAATTAAGCCTCGTCGCCACCCAAATGATGTCCGATCGTGAAACGGACTGCGTCGTTGCGATCGGAACATTAGCAATACCCTAAATTCACTATTAATTTGTCTAATTCTGATATTCGGTAAATCGACACGTAAAACGAGGCAAAAACACAAATTTCAAAAAAAGTCGCGCAAATCAAGATCGCTTTCACTGACTGATGCATCATTGTCATCCTCATTTAATGCTATTACTAATTATAGCAAGTCATTATTAATATTACCTATGTGTTTAAGCAAAAAAAGGGAAAAGTCAAATGAAATATCTAATCTCATTTAAACCAAATACCTCGTTGAGTGAAAACCTCTGTACAAGTCTCAGGCTGAATCCCTGAAATCCCGTTGATTTAATATCTCTTCCAGTAAATCCTGTAACGCAAGCTACCTCAGTCGATTGCTATCTCATCCTTAAAATGAAGTTGAGAGATACTTGGTAGAGGTTCGCTTCCCTGCTTCCTCCTTCAAAGCTGAACTCCCCTTTCCTATTATTCGTCCCCTACCTGCATAATCTGATTGCAGCCCCTATCCCACACATGGTCGAGCTTGGACGGATGTTGATCGCAGCCCCTATCCCACACTTAGCCGTCCATCTCCCGTAAGCCTTAGTCCACACCTATACCCGATACATCAACCAAGGAGAAATGGAGCTCTCGGAGATCTGTGGTAGCTACAAAGAACTGTCGATCTCCACGGAAGCCTGAAACCGTGAGAGCCAAATGTCAACCACCTCCAACTGTTCCTATCTCATGCAGCAGTTCCAAACTCCAAGCAATCCCGACAGCCGCTCCTTCCAGACCGTCCAAGCAACTGCAAAAAGAGGAAGCACCCAACTTTCTACAGTTCAAAACCTCTGCTTTACCAAATCCCTCCCGTTTAGGCCAAAGCCAACGCCCAAATCTCCTGCAAACTCCTCAGCAAATCAGCCCCTCTACTACTCAACGTCTACCTCACACAAACCATAAATTAAACCTGTAGCCATCTCCGAGCCCTCCACTTCCATTTCACAAGCCCACTGTGTCGTTCCCCACTTCGATTTCACGATCACTTCCACGGCTCTACTGATGGCAGAACCTCTGGGTTCGGTTACCAAGGCATCCCACGCATCCTTTGTTTGGAAGAAGAAAGCTTGTCACTTTGCAAATCTGATTACTTATAGTGCTCTTGAACTTACTTTCTGGTGGAAAATGGATGGAGCTAACTGTAGTAAGGAGCTCGCATGAGCTAACTGGTTCGGATGGTTCTCCAAGCATTAAGGCGTCCAGTCAGCAGAGAAAGAAGGTTGTTGACAATTTATAGGATGAACATAAAGAAACAGAATACCATATTGTTCCCCAACCAAAAGAATGTGATGGAAATAAGTTCTCTAAGCCTGAAAGGTGTAGTAAGAAGCAGAGAAGTGAAGATGATTGCGATGCTATAAGTTTTGCAATGGAAACTTGCTGACCTAAATCTGGTTCTGCAACAATATATAGGTTTATGAATCATTAAGGGCAATGGTTATGGATGCTCCATTAGGGGATGCTTTTCACTTGACTGATTGTTACCAGAAGATCATTCATGATGTTGAGGGTCAGATTGCTTAAGTTCTAAAATGTCAATTGAAGTCAAAGGAAGTAAGCTTATCATAGATCATTGCTATTAATTAGTATAGTTGATATTATTGAATTTAGTTAATATTGTTGATTATTTATATTATTCTTATGGTTATTAATTGTAAAAATATGCCATGTGTATATTATGTATAGTAAAAAAAAAAGAGCAAAAGAGAGATTTCTCCAAAAAAAATAAAGAGATGTGAAAAAAAAAAGAAAAAAAAAAGAGAGAAGAAAAGAAAAGAGAAAAAAAAGGAAAGAGAAAAAAAAAGGAAAGAGAAAAAGAAGGAAAAGTTGTTTCATTTTTGTGCCGTCCCGTCGTCATCAACCCCGCGAAGGTACGGATTTCCTAAACTCAGATTCTCGCCCTCGAAGTTGGCGGCGGACCGGAAAACCGCCCCAAGCACGCCTTTGGTGCGCGTGGTGGGATGGGACCCCGGTGCGGCGCCTACGACGAGGCGGGTAATCACCTAAAACTCTACTTCAATGTTCGTGGCGAACCGGAAAACCGCCCCAAGCACGCCTTTGGTGCGCGTGGTGGGATGGGACCCCGGTGCGGCGCCTACGACGAGGCGGGTAATCACCTAAAACTCTGTTTCAATGTTCGTGGTGAACCGGAAAACCGCCCCAAGCACGCCTTTGGTGCGCGTGGTGGGATGGGACCCCGGTGCGGC
>NW_021318682.1:1207715-1239749 GCF_001605985.2 Dendrobium catenatum
TAGGATGTGCGCGCGCTTGACAAGTGATTCAGGTTCGGAAACCATCCTTCTATACGCGGTCAATAGAATGTCGACAGGGTTTCGAACAACAAACAAATATTACAGTTGTATGGCAACCTCATATTTGTCTAATGCATTCATATTTAGGCCTTTCAAGCCACACTACAACAATATAAATCACTATTATAAGACGCAAACCTACAAAAATCTGATCTCTGTCGACAGCCCGATAGAGTTGACAATGTTTCAATCCATTAAAAGAAATGACCCCTGAACACCCCGATTGATGGCCGTTGTTGAATCAGATCTCATTATCCGGAGGGGGTGCCCATAATATTTTTCATAATACTCCCAAAAGTCCATCACAAAATCCCAAAGCTTCCACCCAAATCCCAGAAAATCCAAAATCCACAAAAAATTTCAAAATCCCAATTCCAAAAATGTTTAAAATTGAAATCCACCCATCCCAACACTGTAAAGCAAAGCCCATCACCCTCCGCAACAGTCTGTAAGGGTGACAATTAAAAAACACTTCATCTCTCAAAGAGCTAAAGTCTGCGTTCTAAATTTTGAATATCACTAGTTCGCATCTCGAATTGGAAATTTTTTTGCCAGGAAGGAGTTACGGTCCTCTATAACTGAGTTATCCGCCAATGTGACTTCGCAGGTGTAAACGTTATTGACCCGGCCCTCTGAACGGGGTTCGTCCGCTAAATGGCACCACAAATAATACGGTTTATGGGGTAGACCAGAGCCAATTACGCTCCTAGCGTATAATATCCTTGAGATATGAACCAATAGAAGTGATCGATAATGGGCCACAAGTCTTCTGTTAGCTAAGGTGGATTTAAATTGTCCCTAGACAAAACACTTCTCCCCAGGTCTACAAGGTCCCCTGGACGAAAGCAAACCCATGGCTAGCCGACGGATCCTTCTGCAGGTGGGTCGACTACCTCCCTTGACTAAGTTAGACCAGGGACCATGATGGCCCGCAGGACGGACGGAACCATGGAATCTTGATCGGGCCCATCATCCATTCCCCCACCATCCGCTTTAAGTGGCTAGGTGGTGAAATTTCCTATTTTTAAATTATTGAACTTTCCAATACATTTATCCCAAATATCCAAATCAAACACAATTTTCAAATCCAAATTCTATCAATATCCAAATTTTCCAATCTTAAATCCATTAGCTGCCTACTATATGCCAGATTACATCGTATTCATACGTTTCTACGTATCTGATTGACGACTAACCATAATCGAAAGTTCTCTCTCGTGATCTGGAGGGGTAATTAACTATAGGGGCTTGCGCCTATAGGAAACCAGAACTCAGATCATAAAGTCCTCGTAAAATGAGGGCGAAATCTCTGGGTAGTGTCTTATCTACAAACCCATCTGCCTTCCAAAATTTACCTCGGAACTTAGTTCGTTAAAACTCCCTCGCCGAATAAGAAAAGCGAGTGGAGGCCGAGGCCGAATTTTCGGAGCCCACACACACTTACGTTTTTTGGAACAATATATCTATGCGAGGGGTTTGGCAAAGAATTAAAAAATTGTCACTTATGTTTGTTCAGCAACCCCACTAGAAGGGTCTTGAGTGAGTAATCAATAATTGGTTAAAGTAAAATGTTAAATGACTTAACAAAAACATCGATTATATGGTCGATATACAATTTGAATAATTTGTCCCTTCTTTTGTAATTCTACAAGAAGTAAATATAAGAAATGTAAAATAAAGTAGCTATAAAGATTATAATTGGTGTTAAAACTAAATACTAACCCAATATACTGGCAAGATGTCTAAAAAGTTATAGTACTTGTCAGGCATAAGTTTATATTTCTCACTTAACAAAAGGGCAAAGACATCTACATGATCATTGCCTAAATAATTATTTATTAAAAATTCATCAATGTCAGCTCTAGAAATAATAATATTCCCACATTGAAAGACTGTATCATCCATGTAAAAATAAATAAACATAACAAAAGCATAAATTAAGAAATAATCAGGAAAAAATACTTAAGAAGTAATTAAACATAAAATGCGCACATAATACACATAGAATACACACAACATACTCACAACATACACATAACATACACATAACATACGTATAATATATGCACAACATATACACATTATACACATAACATAAAAATAACTAAAATTTTTTGTTAGTTTATAACAATTTCATTGTTTACCTCTGATTGAACTTCTTAAAGCATTCATACAAAATTTTTTTCTCCTTAGAAGTTAACTTGTCAATTCCTTCATAATTCACAATTTAATTTACTAGTTTAGCAGTCATTATAATGTCATCGACTGGGATGGGTTTATTTTGATTTGGGATGGGTTCATTTTGGGGTGGGACATGAATATCTTATAGTTTTTTCATTGGAATATTTGATTTATGTTTCCTTTGAAATTTTTTAATATCATCTGGCTCATGAAGGATGTCTTATTTTCTTGGGATGATATCAACTTTTTTATGGTTGGGGTGGTGGGGATATCTTATTTTTTACGGGGAGGGATATATTGTTTATCTAGGAGAGGGATATCTTGGGGAGTGATATCTTATTTATCAGGGGGAGAGATATCTTATTTATCTGGGAGAGGGATATCTTATTTATATGGGGGTGGGATATCTGATTTTTTTGGAATTTGGGAATGTTTTAGATTCTTATGGAAGATGAGGAGGAATAAGGTTGTTTCTTAGGATGAAATTGGCTATGAACAATGCAATTATTGAACTTTTCATCAATAACTTCTACTCTTTTAGCTAGTTGTTCAAACTTCATGCTCATCCTACCTTTAAATTTAAAAAACATTTTTTTGCAGGTATCATAGTAGGATTTTATTATTTGTCCTTTGAAAAACTATAGTGCTTCAGCAAAAATATAAAGTGTGGTTGCTAAGTAGATTGGTAGGGGGCTTGTTGGGGAGGGGGGGGGTATAATGGGGAGATTGGTGCGGGGATTGCTGAGCATGAGTGGGGAGGGGGGGGGTGACTGGGTTAATAAGGTTCCTGAGTGGATAATTCACTTATTTCATGATTGGTTGGAGGGTTGTGTGATGGATATTTCTTGATTCTTAGCCTATTTATTTCATCATGGGTAACTCCCTTGATGGCATAAAAAATCTTCAAAAAAATTTATATGTTACCAAATTCTAATTCTTTATAGAGGTTTTAATTAAAATTTTATGTAAGATGTACCTATCTTTCCTTTGATTTACCAAATAAATTAGTAACCATCTCAGTATTATATACAATATCATCAGCCCATCGAAAGAAATGAGGCTTTTTGTTAGTGTATATAGGAGCATAAATAGAAGTATGCTCCAAGAACTAAATTTGTATAAAATCAAAAGAAATTTTAGCAAATGAATTAAAATATTAAATAAAATTTAGAATTATTTTAGCACTTACAATTAGTAGACACACAAAACCACTGATGTAACATGTTGGCTTCTTATTTAAAATTTTGGTGGATATCTTATTAAGCTCTTCAACTAAAAATTTACTAATCAACTACGTTTAATTTATTGTCAAAAAGTCATATACATTATTTGTTATTCTATGAAACAACCGAGGGGTTTTAAGTTATTGCGAATCTGGATTCAGGAATTATAATTTTTATGTTAGCAAATATTTTTGATACATCTATTTTCTATGACTGCCTTGCCTACTAACATTTCAGGTCTACAAGGTCAATTGCAAATCAAGCCAGCTCAAAATTAGGTAGATTAGGATTGAGTTAGACTGTAAGCTATTCTTAAGTATTTTTTTTATCTTTTCTTGAGTTAATTGTAATAAAGTGGTTCATGATGCTAAGTAACCTTACACACATACACTCGAGGGGGAAAATTATATCTGTTTAGAGTTTTCTATTTTTTTATCATATCATCCAGGGCGATCCAAAATCATCATGGATGATCATTTAAAAATAGAAATCCTACTTAGGTCATCCTGGTTAAGATAGCTGCAACTAAGCAAATCATCCTTAATGATATTAGAATCATTCGGGATGATAGATTCAAATTAGAAAGAATTAGCTGCTAGATCTTATTAGGCATGTTTTATTTTTGGATATTATCTAGGACATCATCTTGGATAATGCAGTGCAATTATGCCTAAATTAATTTAGTAATTAAAAAAGTAATTAAGGTTTGATTACTCAATCATATCGTCTTGGATGATCATAGGATCATCCGGGATGATCAGTTAAACAAACCTTAGTTTCTTCCTGGACGACCAGAACGATGTTCTGGATGATGTGTATTATTTTACACTAATCATCCGAGATGATACCAAATCATCCAGGATGATCATGTATTTTTCCATCGTCTAGACATGCAATCAGGGTAATTTTTTGGATAATGTTTTGAACTAATCGCCTGAGATAATCAAGAAATTGGCCTGGACGATCAGTTTTATTTTGCATCATCCAGACATGCAATCAGGGTGATGTCCTGGATGATTCTAAATAATTTTAAACTAATCATACAGGACGATGTCCTATCATCCTGGATGATCAGAATAAACAAGTCCTTTAATCATCTAGACTATTCTAGATCGTCCTAGCTGAGTGAGCTGAATTTGCACTGATCGTATAGAACGATCCTTTAATTATCCTGGACTATTATGTTAGTTTATTGCAATTAAGATCAAATATGGAGCTATTCTTTCTAAGACCTCTTTTTTACCCAAGATTATATCTCTTAATGTTGTCTTGACCTAAGAGAGCTAATAGGAGAGGGAGAGAAAGAGAGAGAGGGAGAGGATCTTATGGAGGGAGTTTGTAAGGGATTTCACAAAGGTTGCTCCAAGTAAGTATCTAAGTCATCTTCTCTTATTGTCGTCCCTTTTTCCTTGGTGGTTCTAGAGAGGTCTACTTCAAAAATTGATTGAGTTCTCTACTTGCTTCAGGAGAAAGCGAAAAAGAGTTGGGTTCTCTTCCTTCTTCAAGAGGAAGCGAAAGGAGTTGGATTCTCTGCCTCACTAGAGTTGGTGGAAAGGAGATTTGTATTGGCTTCTTCGCCTACTGTGGGAGCAAAAGGAGAGTCACTGAGTTTATTGCAATATCCGAAGGAGATGCTCCGGGGAGTGAACGTAGGTCAAGTTGATCGAACCATTATAAAATTCTGTGTGTTCTTTACTACTACTTTTTCTCATTTAATTTTTGCACTTTATTTTTTGTGGTGATTATTGGTTTGATTTAAGATTGTGTTTTTGATTGAGAAATTTTTCAAACACCAATTCACCTCCCCTCTTGGTTAGCATTGAGCTAGTTTATAAGGGCTTAATATCCCTGACGAACTTTTAAGTGGTATTAGAGCAGGATTCATAAAATCTAGTTTTTGAAAACTTTTAAATTTCAATCCATTTCTAACTCCGATAATCATAATACTACGGAAGGGTATTCTTACCCGACCACCTTTGTTTGATAATATACCTTTTAATTTTGAAAAACTCGCATGTCTACATTTTTACAATCGATTGACTATCATATATGGATGCTTGTTAAAGAAGGTTATTCACCTCCATCACGTAAAATTAATGACATTAAAACTGAACTTCCTTTTATTGAATGGATTTTTGATGATACGAATTTATCACAACTTAATGCAAAATGCTTGAACTATTTTTTCTGTGCTTTGAAATAGAAAGATTACATGCATGTCTCAATTTATGCTAGCTACTGGTAAAAATATATATAATAAATTGTGTATTACTTATGAAGGAATAAATGATGTTAAGCAATCTAGGTTAAATATTTTATTGTATGACTATGAACTTTTTTGAATGAAACCTACTTAAACGATATCTGACATGTATACTAAGCTTACTCAAATTATCACCTCATTGCATGCCTTAGGAAGAGAGCTAACTAACTATGAAAAAGTGAATAAAATTTTGAGATGCTTGTCTTCTTCCTTTGATATTAAGATTACTGCAATAACCGAATCTAAAGTTTTGAATACTTATTCTATTGATAACTTACTTGGATCACTTATTGCTTACGAGCAAGGGGTGAACCAAAAAAAACTTGATGTATGTGAGAAGAAGAAGGAGAAAACTATGACGCTAAAGGCTAACAATACAGATACTGATTATTTCAGGTCTGAAAGCGATGATTTTACCTTAATCACTAGGAAATTTAAAAGCTTTTTAAGGAAGAAGCAAAAGCACCATCAGAAGTGGAATAAAGGTAAGGGTAGCAAAAATTGTAAAGTTCTTCTGATATAGTTTACTTTGAATGTAGGAAGCCAGGACATATAAGACTAGATTGTCCTACACTTAAGATTCACCCAAAAAATGAGAAGGGTGAGGAGAAACCAAAGTTTATTAAGGATAAGAAATGATTCCAAAAGGCATTCTAGGTGGATTCTACATCTGGCTCCTTTGAGACTGAAGCTGAAGAGGATACTACAAATTTGTGCTTGATGACATGCGATCATCTTGGTCAGTCTGACTATGAAGAGGTATGCGAACTAACCTAAAATTAATTACTTGAAGTTTCTAAACAAATTCATGCATCATATATGAAACTTAAGAAATTGTATACTAGTTTAAAATTAGAACTTTTCAATTTACAAAAAGAGCATGGAATTTTACTTAAAGATTACTTTATAATTGATAGCAATCACATTTCATTACTTGATGAGTTTGATGCATTAAACAAAAACATATTAAATTATCAAATGCATATAATTCCTTGAAGTTATCTCATGTTGAGTAAGAAAAAGATTTTAAGAAATTAGAAAAACTCAAAGTATTTGAAAATGATAAACTATCATTGCATGCATCACATAACTTTAAGAAGAAGCACCACCACCCGAGTATACTAGTAAATCCTTTTACTGGTGTTAGAAGTTTTTCATGTGGCATGTTAGATCACATTTCACACACTTATACCGTTCACTATAGTACACATTATGTGTGGAGACTCAAATTACATGATTCACAACATAACACACATGTATTGCATTCTTTTTCCATAAGATGGGACTTAAACTTGTTTTTGTTCCTAAAACTAATGTTTAATGATTTTTTAGGCTTGCTCTCACAAAAGACCTCGTGAGAGCATATGATACCTGGACATAGATTCTTATGGCACATCACTAGAGCTGCCAACCAATTCATTTTGCTGGAGGCCAGGGCTGGAGGCAATGTCACTCTTAGAGAAAACACCACCAGGTAAGTGGTGAGCAAAGGTATAATCGAAAACTCCAAGAACCTTATGATTGAAAATGTTTTGCTTGTAAATGAACTAAAACACAACTTGCTAAGCATCAGTCAGCTGTGCGATAAGGGCTTCATCATAACTTTTTTGGCAAATATATGCATAATTAGTTTAAATAACAATATTATTTTGTAAGGAAAATGAATCAACAACGTTTATATCTTTACTAAACCACTGGCCTTCGACACATTCAGCATCTTAAGAACCATATTGGATATGATTAACATAAATGCATGAACTTGATGCTTTCTAAATTTTGAATTGTATTTTTTGATATGTTGTTTGTTATTTTCTTTTCTTTCTGTTGTCTTTAGTTTTATTTGTTTATTTTATCGTTCTTTTAGTATTTTCATTTCTATATTTTTAATTTCTTCTTTTTTTTTTCTTTTTCTTTGATCACTACTGAAATTATATTTTATGCCTTATTTTTATTTTTAAAAATTTGTAGTCAATGTTTGATATCACTAAATCAGTTAAATGGAGAAACACTGTTGATTTTTTGAAACAAGATTACATGAGACGCTAAAAAAATTATTTGAAACATTTAGATAAGGAAAAGCAACGAGGCCGAAGCCTAATGAAAAGATCCATTATACAAGTAAAATTATAGAAGTTCAATATTCTCCTCAATTAGAAAACACATACTATGTCAATATTAATAGCCTAATCTTTTGTTTATGTAGTGGAGATTAATAGAGAAGTACTAGAGCATAATGAAATGATTGGGTGATAAAGATAGAATTTTGGAGGTAAGGAAATAGCAGTAGAGTGATGATAGTTGGGCAGTGCTATTTAGGAGATGAAAAAAGGATGACAACTGTAAGAGGAACACTACAGGAAAAATGGCCTATACCGGCGGTTTTAACCGGCGGTTTAGAGGCCGTCGGTATTACCGACGGCTACGCCGGCGGTTAAGCCGTCGGACTCTAACGACGGCTTAATCGACGGCTTAGCTACGACACACCGTCGGTAATACCGATGGTCTCTAAACCGCCGGTACACCGCCGGATTTCAACATTAACCGGCGCTTATCCGGCGGTCTAAACCGCCGGTGATAAGTGAGTTTTTCCGGCGGTTTTGACCGCCGGAAAACCGCCGGATGTAGACGTGAACCGGCGGTTTTCCGGCGGTCTTAATCGACGGTGATAAGTGATTTTTTCCCGGCGGTCTAAACCGCCGGAAAATCGCCGGTAAAAGCCCTAATACGAGCCCCCTCGCTCCGCTCATTTCATTTTCCCTGTTTCCTTCTCTCTCTCGGTCGCTCGCTCTATCCGCTCCTCCGCTCGTCCGATCAGCCCCCGACGAAGGAACTCCGACCGCCGACCCCAGTCCGACCGCCGCCGTCCCCAGTCCGACCGCCGCCGACGAGTTTACTCCGACGCCCGACCGCCGACCGTTTCCGACCCCAAACAAACCGATTTCTCTTTTAAGGTTATTTTTAATGGTTTTTCTTTGATTATTTGTTGATATTATCTTGTTAGTTAATGTTTTATACTTTAAAATTTGTGGGAGAGAGTTATGGTGCATATGTTTAGGTTTGCTTGGATTAATGCTTATATTGTTTGTCAAAATCAATTTGGATTAATGCTTGGTTGAATCTCTATATATATGAGCTGACCTCATATCAAAATAGGTTAGTGAGGAGTGGTGGAAGATCTCGAACATCACTTAATTATGCCAACAATTTCACTCCAAATTAAGAAGCCAATATCAAAATAGGTTAGGGAGTTTGCTTTGATCGTACATATTAAAGTGACCCAAGTTGAATTAGTTTGGCCAAGTATGGGTTCAATTGACCAAGTTAATTATTAATTGGGTCAGGTGACTAGTCATGTACAATCCACTAAGCGGAAAAAACCGCCGGTTTTCACTGTTTTTCCTGTAGTGGAAGACAATCAAAAGTCCGTGATTGAGCAAAAATAGTTAAATGGCCGTGTTTATATGATAGTGATTGAGTGATGACAATTGGATTATGGTGGCTGAGTAATGAAGGTCAAGAGATGGAAGTCCCACAATGATAATTGAATGATAGTTGTCGAGCTAAAAATGTTGCTAGCAGTGATTGTCCATGTCAAACGTTTGGTAAAACTCTAGATTTTTTTTAGATATCCAAGCTCACTTTTATTTGAAATCAAGGTCCCATCCCATTCATGCAAAGAATGGGTATCTATAACATTAAATTAATTACAGCTAAAACCAACAAAACTTATTATTGAGCCTACATTGATTAACTTGATTATATAATATTTTTTTAATCTTTTAACATTTAAGTGCCCTAATGATGTTGTTGGATATTTTTTTTCAAACAAGAAGTTCATTTTCATTATAAACTTGCTAAATTCAATTTTTTTTTGCACTTCAATTAATGTCATAATAAATTTAGCCTGCTTCCAGTGTTTAATCAGAGCCTATTTTGACTCAAATTGAAACACTTTCATTATTATTGGACTCATATGATCTAGACATTCAGTTTGATAATAAATTTGGTGAAAATCGGAGATCAAATAGTCATGAATTATTATATTGAGAAGTGTAATACGAGCATAACAGTTATCCAATTATAAAAAAATAATACTACAAATGAATAAATTGTAATTCATATCATAGAGTAGTTCATATCATATTTTTTGAACCAAGATAAAATCTCAAAGAATTTTAGCCCCTTATGACTCCATTTTATACTTATAGCACCAGAACATGACTTATAATCATCAGAACATGCCTTATAGACATCCAAATATTTTCGGACACAGGAAAAATCTCAAAGAATTTTAGCCCTTATGACTCTCAGCAGATATTATTTAATCACGTATGCACATTTTTTTTATATTATAGAAACTAAAGCGTAATAGAGCATGCATTAGAATTGCACAGTTTCCTCTAACGATAGACAACAAAAAAAAAACTATTAGGAAAAAAGTACATTTTTTTAGAAAATAATCAAATTATTAGGAATTGTGTAAAATAATATTTTAACACTTTTATAGTACTACAATACTATTTTTCAGAGTCAAATAATTTTCTATATAATAAAAATCCCACAAATTCCAAAAACCCCTTTGTAAAATTTCTACAAAAGACTCAAAACATTTGTAATCTTAATATCTATAACATATAAATGTTACATAGTAAAAGTTTTATCAGTGCAAATTATTCATTTTTTCGCTAATTGAAATAGAATTTTGATCAAAAAATTAAATAAAAATATCATATTTTTGAAAATTGAAATAAACGTAATGTGACATACCTCGATCCAGACAACGTTTTGAACTGGGCCGACGGTTGAAAACAACCCAAAGGGGCTAAAAAATCCTCTTCTTGTGACTTTTTTTAATCATGTCAGAGCAAGTTAATCCATATGCTAAATCTGCAGGTGCACATATATCCAGTTAGGTATGTCGAAAAATTAAATATCCATAAAAAGAAAGACATAAAAAATAAGAACAACACCCAAATTATTATAAGAACAATCAAACTATCACATATATTTTAATAAGTTCAACAGCCAAATATGACATTTCACATTTCAATGATCTACATCAATCATAGATATTTTAATTAGCCCAAAATAATTATGCAAACATCCAAAATATTGAAAACAATTTCAAAACAATTTCAGAGCAATGTAAAAATAGTCAAATAATAGTAATGCAAGAAATAAACACATAATAATATGTTTAACACAACACATGTTAGTAAACCATACAATTATAAAACCAAAAGTTCCAAATCACCATCAAAGTTGAATAATATTTTTTTAAAATAAACTTAGCACCTAAAAATAGCTCTCTATATTCAAAAGTAATAAAATTGTGATAGTTCGGCTTCGTTTGAGATAGTTTTTTTACTGCTTTCCAAAACAATTTTTAGTTACAAATTCTATTTAAAATAGAGAAAAAATAGTTGCCAAAAATTGTCCCAAATAAAAACCTAAACTCAAAATGAGATACTAATTATGATGGAATGATGATTGGTTTATATTAAAAAAATCACTTCTTGCTTTCTAAAATAGCTTTCTAGCAGAAAATTTTTAATTAGAAAGCTGTTTTAGAAAGCAATAAGAAAGCTGTCTCAAACGATGTCTAAGGGTTCGTTTGGAACTGCTTTTTTATTGCTTTCTAAAACGGAGTTTTAGTACAAATTTTTTTTATTTTTGTACTAAAATTCCATTTTAGAAAATAATAAAAAACCGTCCCAAACGAAGCCTAAATCATGTAAAAAATTAGTTCAAATTTAATTTTTTTTATAAATTTTAAGTAATTTCTAATAAATTATTGTTATGTTCTGAAAAATTCGTGGCGGTAGAAAAAATCTTAATTAATTTTTAATAAATTCTTAAATTAAAAATTTTTGTATTAGAAAAAAAAAAATTTGACACCACCATGATTCTTATGTTGATACGTGTGCATCCTCTTAGAGGCAAAGAAATCTCCTACCACACGCTCACGAGATATCAAGTCACCTCCAATTATTAGCATCGGATCCCTGGTTCGAACTTCAAAAGCTCCGTCTTCTCAAAAACTTCATGTCCCCAACTTGCAATGAAGACAGCGAAAGAAGAGAGAGAAGGAAGACCCACTTTTCCTAAAAAGCTGTTTTAATTAATTACTTTTCAAAAATAAAAAGTTTTAATTTAAACACAAAATCATGCTTATAAAATCTATATTTTGAAATTGCAAATTATTTATTGAATCACAACATTTTTATAATTTTATGTGAATACAATAATTTAATTTATATATCACTTTAAAAAATGAGATTGATAATGAAATTTACTCAAATTTACTCAAAGTTTACTCAATTTAGAGTTCTTTGGGATCAATGCTTGCTTTTCATATAGCAATCTCAATTTCTTTTCACTACTATTTTTTTGCCGCTTTTTCTTTATTTTTCAAAATCATCATTATAAAACGTTTCAATCATCCCAAGCAAACCCTTAGAGTCAATATTAGAGAAATTATTACGCGCGGAGACCGGACGTCCAGTTTGTCTCTGTGAACAATAATTGTCACAGAGACAAATCCAAATTGTTCTTTGTATTCGGTCTCCTCGTGTCATAATCTCTCGTCAAGATTAAGACTTCGCTTGGGATAACTTTCTTACTGCTTCTTAAAGCAACTTTTTAGTACAAAATTAAATTTTTTGTACCAAAAAATTGTTTTAATAAGCAGTAAGAAAGCCGTCCCAAATGAAATCAAAACTGCTCCAATTTTAATCAACTTAAAATTGATCAATTTCAACTTAGTTTAATCTAATTCTAAAATCTGTAATTTTAAGTTGAGTAAGCTCTCTCACTCACAAATGAAAGTGTAGCATCAGCACAATTATATCAAATGAAGCCACACAGAGAGAGAGAGAGAGAGAGAGAGAGAGAGAGAGAGAGAGAGAGAACTATAGTGAGTTGATGTAGTGTTCTTGTTGCAGCTGTAAAGGGGTGGCAAAAACCAGCATACTGAGATCTGTAAGAGGTTCTCCAATTAACTTTTTTTTTTTGCAAAATCTCAACTCTCAAGCAGAAGGGAATAGCAACTGATAATCATGAAAGCCAATTAAGAGGGTGAAGAGATTCTGTTGTTTATGACAGTGGGCTTCAGGAGAGAGACAATGAGGGACTGATGGGCATTAGTTCCTTTCTGGTAGGATTTTGGCTGCAACAGCTCTATTCTTTCTCATTTATGTCATTTCCATGTCTCTTTGATGTCAATTGCAGATATTTTAAGAGAAGGGGATGACCATTATGAACTTTTATTAGGTCCGGTGTAAGGACGTAGAGGAACGTCCGGTCGGAAGCAAAATCCAGCCAAAAAACTCGGTATTTGCTCTGTATTGTTAGGTATTATTTGATAATAATGAGGAATACCGCTCTGTGAAGACCAATACCGAGTTATACCGAGCTATACTGAGCAATACCGAGTTGTACCGAGTTTTTTCTAGGAAAAACTCCATACAACTTTGTATAACTCGGTATTGCTCAGTATAGCTCGGTATAACTCGGTATTGGGTCTTTACGTGACTGTATTCCTCGTTATTGTTTGGTATTGCTCGGTATTTCTCGTTTTTTGACGCGATTTGGCCTCCGACCGGACGTTCCTCTATGTCCGGTCGGAGGACGTAATAATTGTTCGACCGTTATAGTATGCTTGTCGTGCTAATATGATTAAGTATTTACTATCTAATTATGTTTTGATCCCATATACATCATATTTAAAAAAAAGTAATAAAAAATCATCAAATTATTCAAATCAAATTTTAGTTAGGAAAGGTCTCAAAATCTTTAAATTTATTTTTAAATTAGTACAATAATATATAATAATGATTGTTCGACAAATTTTACGTTAGCTGTTGACTACCTAATGCAACCTTCTGTTTTTCTCATTTAGGATTTGGAACCTGATGACAACAAGTACAATATATAATAATCAATAAAAATTTATATTGAACATATCTCAAAAAAATTCTAACAAATTTAAAATTTACTCCGAACAAAAATTTGACTATGATATCCTAATTCGGGAATTTCTTCAATTAAAAAATTATTTTTAAATCAATAAATATATTTGTGTAAAATTATCATTGAAAGGAACAATTATTACATCCGGTGACCGGACGTAGCTCTACGTTCGGTCGCCACTGAGTTACTGGGTATTTGCTCGATATTTGCTCGGTATTACTAGGTATTGTTTGACAATAACAAGAAATACCGCTATGTGAAGACCAATACCGAGTAATACCGAGCAATACCGAGTTTTTTTAAAAAAACTCGGTATTGCTCGGTATTTGTCTTCACATAATGATATTTCTCGTTATTGCCGAGCAAAATCGACAAATACGTGATTTTGTGCATGCTACGTGGCGCGATTTCAGTGCCGGCCGAACGTAGCTTTACGTCCGGTCACTGGACCAAATAAAAGTTCCATTGAAAGGCACTTATATAATTACCTTATAAATGGGTTCAATGGGAAAAAAAAAACTTCAGTCAATACATCCTCACTAGAAAACAAATAAATTATTAAGAGCAAAATTGTCAAAGATTTACCAAGCCGCATAAGCCAAGAACAGTTCCCTACTAGTTAATGGTCTCCTTGTGGTTTGGTTCCCTTTGCATTGAGTTCTTTGAGTTGAGTCTTGATTCCCTAAGCCTTTTTCTTGTTTCACTTTTGGGCTTGCTTTGATTGGGGACTTGAGGCTTTTGGTTGGTTTTTGTCTTTTAAAATATTGGGCTGCTTTTGGTCTTCCGTCAAAGGCAAGTGCTAAAGTCAAGAGCATCTTTAATCCCTTATTTAACAACATATTTCAAGATTTGTCCTTATCTCATGTCATCGTGATATCTAATTTGATGTTTATTTGAGGATACGAGCGAAACCAGCCTTTCTTTTGAGACAAATTATTACTGGCAGCGTCGAAAACATCCGGACTCCAATAAAAATTGATCACGTCGCCTGTACACAGGGTGTCTATTATATACACTATGTGTACAAGGTTGTATACAGGCTATGTACGGGCAACGAGACTTTTTTTTATTGGAGTTGATTGGAGTTCGGATGCAAGCTACGTCTGGACTCCGCATGTAATAATTTCTCCTCTTTTGAGGGTAGGTAAAATAATATTGTGAAATGCATAATCTTATCTATGAAAGAAATGATTTTTTTTTTCTTCGAATTTGAATAACTATATTTATTGAAGGTGGACAAAATAGTTAAAATGAATTAAAAATGTACAAAATAGTTAAAATATAGTTTAATGAAATAAATACATCTTAGTAGAGAGCAATCCAACATCAATATTATCTAAAAGAGTAATTACATGAAATATTACTCAATAGATTTGAATATAAATGAATTGAAATAATAATATATTCAGTGAGAGCTGTTTATTTGAGTTGAAATAATTTTATTCACAAATTGTTTCAATTATATTTGAATAAATATATCAATCTACGTAATTGTGAAATAAGTCTGCATATATTTTTGTAGGCTATATATTTCTCGATGATTTTTCTTGCAATTAAGTAGATTAAATGTGTATCACATACACTTAATAGTCTCCAGGTGTCAATATTTGACACGACATGAAAATCCGATCCGGACCCGACCCGGAATTTTCGGGTTAGACCCGACCCGTTTTGAAAACGGGTCGGGTTCGGGTTCCCGGATTCAACCCGTTTAAAAACGCGTTGCGCCGCTCGCCCACGACGCTCGCCAGCGTCGCACCGCGCGCACCGCATCACCCGCGCGCCGTCTCGGGTTGGGTCAACCCAGCAACCCACCGGGTCGGGTTCGGGTTCGCATTTCCGACCCATTTACCTATCCGGGTCGGGTTAGAGTCGACCCGTTTGAACCCGGGTCAGTTCCGGGTCCGACCCAAACCCGATCCATGACCCGAAATTGACACCCCTGGATGATGGCCTCGTTATTAGTCTGTGGTTGGGGGTCAGGGACAAGAATAATAATAGGGTGTTCTTTCTTGTATAGGTGATTTCATATAAATAGATAAAGGAGAAAGCTTAATGAGGTAGGAGTAATAAATTTTATCTTAATATATAAAATATTCGTGCAAAGTCATGCCATCAAAGTCAAGCCAAGTTAAGTTATGTAGAGAATATGAGTTGCTCAATCTCCCAAAGGTAATAGGCTCTCTCGGGTAAATAATACTCGAGAATACCTATAGGAGATACTGTTGACAAATAAAGCATGCATATGTTTTGATTTGCTCAGGTTAATTTAGAGGGGGATTATAATTCAAAGATTATTATCCTAACAGGATAATCTATAGTTTAAAATAAGTCTGTCCACATGATAGAGGATGAATCGTCATAACAAAGTAAACAATAGTCATGAATAATGCTATTTATAATTAATACACATAATAACATGATTTTAAGAGTAAATACATGCATTAAAATATTCATAGTATGTAATTCATGTCTCACCACACTATGAGATAATTAACCAAGTGATATGATGACGCTCTTATCATATAATATATTATTTTTGCATAGTGTTAAATTTATATATACCATGATCAATATATATGGTTAATATAATTTTTGAATATTTTGTATAATGATTATATTATTTCAGAATATAATTTATTTTAATAAATATCATGATTAATCCTTGAAATTTACCTTCAAACAATAAAAATTGATAACCATTATATTAATTTACTATCAAGTTGTATCTATAAGCATATTAAAAGATCTTTAGTATAGAAAGTGTTATCTTATTTAAGCTCTTGATCTAATTATTAATTTGATTTGGCTCAATTAAAGTCCAAGAAATTTATAATTGCTTGCATATATAATTGGATATCATTTGTAATTAAACAACATATTAATTTTTTTCCCAATTAATATTATCTTAAATTTTACATTTTCTTATCTTGTATAAAAAAATAATATAAATGACATTTGTTAAATTAAATTGATCGAATATCTTATCACAATTGATATCAAATTATTATTTCTAAGATTCATCACATCATTTTAAAATTTGCACATGTTCAATTAATGTTTCCTTATAATAGGTTGTAAATAATACGAATCAATATATTATATCCAAATAGTACTCTATAAAACTTAAGATATGATAACTATTTCCTTATATTAGAAAGATAAAATTTTATTAGTTTGGTTTGATACGAAGTTCGGACAAGGGACTCCGGGTGCGGAATGCTGGATAGAGCCCGGATGGAGTTCGGATGCGGGACAGAGCTCGGACGCGGGACGTGGGACAAAACTCGGTCGCTGGCGTGCTGGGACGCGGAAGGGGACACGACGGAGCTTGAACGAGCCGCTTGACGAGCTCGTTTCAATGGCAATAGCTGAGCTCGAGCATGCCTTCGAGCTCAAGATTTGGCTCCCGATTCGAGCTCGAGTTACGCTTGACTCGAGCTCGACTTGACTCATTTGCATCCTTAATTTCCACCACCCCTGGTGCATCGCCAACGCTAGCAGCCGTCATCCATCGCTATGCATTGCCATTGTCGATCTTCAACACCACTGCCATCACCGACCGCCGCCACCCATCATCAACCAACACCAACTCCATAGAATCCCACCATCACCACAACAGTCGTCACCACCTCCACCATCGTCACCCACCATCGACCACCACTATCGATCACCAGCATATCTCACTCCCGCTGTTGCAATATCCCGCCATCGCCCCCATGCATATTCCACAATAAATTTAATTTATTTTAAATGAAAATAAAAATAATAATATCCTGAAATTTTTTTTCATGTAATTACTAACATCTCTATAATATGTTAAATATGTTATATTTATTTGATTCTGTTTTGATTTGGAGCAAGTCAGACGGCCTCTTAGTCTGAGCAATCCGTTTACACCAGCTAGCCTCTTACCTAAATACAGGTTTTTTTGTTTTATGTTAAGCTTCAGTTGAGCCGCATGCGCATTCCATATAAACAGCTGACGTGGCCAACTGTATATATGTTGGATCCAAAAGAGCCCCTAATGTGAACTTTTGTGGCTCCCCTTACACTCCGGAGCCCAAAAATATACACATTCTAAATCTGGAGATACATCCCTCTATACATCTCCAGCCTCATCATTGCATCCATCAACCAATATTTTATCTGTTCCTGATCTGCAAAAAAGATTTTTAATTCTCTCTTCGTGTTCGTTTCGTCTTGACAAAATGCTGGAGGAATTGATTCAATCGCCGGTGCATCCATCCCTTGATGTGATTCTCTATGACCGAATTCTCATTAGATGTTTATAAAGATTGATTAAAGCTAGTAGCATTTCTTTACGTCGACGTTTTACGGCGTAATTTGTTTGTTTGTTTATTATCTAAAGCGTCGGAGGGATTAATTGCATATAGCTTCGATCTATTTATAACATTCTTGTGATGGATCTGGTTCTCGCCAATTAAAGATTTTTTTTTTTTAATCTGGTGCTAAAAAGCTGTTTTAAAGAGCTATAAGAAAACTGGTCCAAATGAAATCTTAATTCAATAAATCAATTTTTTTAGAGATTGATGTGTTTGATAATTTAGATGATTATTAGTGAGAATTTTAATTTTGATAAATTGATGCTCTGATGCTCTTGCCGCAACTAATTTTTAGTGGATTGCGAAATCAGCCAATCTGGTCACTTTTTGGGTACAATGCACGGCCACCGTGGATTTCCATTGCCATTATGGGTGAAACTGGTTCAAGCTAACTCGCGAGCCAACTCGATCTCAACTTGTTAACGAGTTTGGGAGTCAAGCTCGACAAGAACTTCGAGCTCGTTGTATTATGGAGCTCGAGTTTGATCCAACCAAAGCTCGGCTCAATTACTCACGAGCCGACTTGGATGCGTGATGTAATGGCTGACAAGCTTGAATGAAATCACAGGTGGGAAGGCTGGATCGCAGTGTAGGAGTGCTTGGATGCAGGCTGGAAGGTGGGATAATAACGCGAGAAAGCGAAATCACATGCATTTTTGGACGCGGGATGCGGGGACAAAGTTCAGACATGGGATTTCGGGTGTGGGACACTGGATAGAGGTCGGACGGAGTTCATATGCGGGACAGAGCTCAGACTCGGGACATGGGACAAAGCTCGGTCGCGAATGTGCTGGGACACGGAAGCGAACACGACAGAGCTTGAATGAGCCGCTTGACGAGCTCAAGTATGGGGGTCTATAATCAACTGATGAATAAGAAAAACAATGGCTAGCATATGCAATTTTATCTCAAATGATTTATTTTATGGAGAGATTATTCTATTAACTTCATATAGAAATTCTTAAAAGATTCTCGATGGGACTCGCATGCATGTCCTCGCACATGTACAATTTCTATAAGTATCCCTCAACATATGTAAGTGCCAAAAACTTTTTTGTATAACACTTCCACAATATTTTTTGTCATTTTTAACTAATAATAGTCACTCATCTTTTTCACATGGAGACCATTAAATATAAGATTCATAATTGTCATAAGAAGATAAAGCAAAATCTGAGCAATATCCACTGGACAAGACCTATTTGGAGAATCACGCACTTTGGGCTTCAATACAAGTACGCAAAGGATGGTTCCTCTGCTGTTGTGATATATCTTTAATTTAGTTAACTTGCTATCTAAATCCTCAACAGCATTTTTTATCCTAGATAGCTTAGAATATTGTTGCTTACTTTCTGTTTATTGTTTGTAAGATTTAAATTTTCCTTAATCACACTGAGGATTAGGAGTGGTTGTCTTCTATTTACAAGCTAATAAAATAATTTAGTTGTTTAAGGGTGGCTCATAAGCTGCATTCGTGATTATAAAAGAAATGAGAATGTATGATTCTCCTCTCTATCTCTCTCAGAAAACACCTGTAAGTTACAGGCATCTTTGGATTGTCCTCGTCTTCCCAACTAATTTGTTTCTGGAGTTTCAAAGATTTTTTTTGTTTGGAATCTTTTTGAACATCTTTGTAACTTGAAGATTTGATTTTGATTGTAACAGGAGTGCTTATCCAGTTCTTTAACTGACCAAATCCTCAACTTTGATGATGAAGATAACTTGTTTCGAGAAGCTGGACACTCAATAAGAAGCTTATCGCCAACCAACAATGTTGTTTGTTCTTCGGACGTCCCCGCCACAGTAACCTTCCCAGCAACTGACACCACCACCTCCGACTTGCCCTGCTATGACAATTCCTTCGACTCGGATCTAATATCCGTTCTTCTCAATCCTCAGCCTCCACCTGAACCGGAACCTGATATCGTTCCATCACTTCCAGCTGTATCAATGGCTCCAATCCATCCTATGGATCAGCTCAATCCAATGATTTGTAATCCCTCCTTCACATCTTACTCGCCAAACTCAGTAGTGAGCCAGCTTCCTTTGGATCATGTTGGCTTGCCTGAATATATGGGCATGGAGCCATCAGCAATGCAGCTCTGCTCATTCATGGATGCTAATGGTGGAATTGGAGGGGAGCTTTATGCTGAAGGAATGGGAATGCCGATATGTGTAGCAGATGATGAGGTGGGGATATATGCCAGCGTTGGCATGCCAATGACGCCAATGGAGGCTGCAGAAGCCTACGGTCTAGGAGGAATCTACACATATGAAGCTATGTCGGGCGTCTACAGCCCCAGAAACTTACAAGTATGCATGTTTTATCATTCCTAATTATGTCTCCTGCATGTAAACTATTTATTTTAAGATTTAAATTTTATACAATTATGAAATATTATTATATTTTCTCAATCTATATCAAATTTATTTAGATTAACTAGATTATAGTAGGCACAAAATAACATCATGATTATCTACTAATTAGTAATTTATTAAGCTATGCTAAATCTTGCTTTAATTCTGCTAGAAATCTATTGTAAGGCTTATGAATCCATTCATCTGATGCATGAATTTCTCTGAAGGTACTACGAGATAGCACCAAGATTGCTCCATTACAAGGGACTTTCGATATCACAACAATGGATGACTCAAACCATAAAGTTGGCCGAGCATCACCGGAGGAGAGGAAGAAGAAGGTAGATAGGTATGTGAGCAAGAAAAAGGCGAGGAATTTTAGCAAAACGATCAAGGTAACTGACAGATGCTGTAGCCAAAGGCGTTTATTTTGCTGCTTATGTTGTAAATCACTGACATGAAACAAAAATATGGCAGTACGCATGTAGGAAGACCCTAGCTGATAGCAGGCCTCGAGTTCGAGGTAGATTTGCGAAGAACGATGAGTTCAGTGAGGTGGTGCAAAGGCCTAGCTCTGCTAACGGTGGATATGATGATGAAGCGGTGAGCAATTTGATGTTTAATCTTTGGTCTTGTTTTTCCTCTAATCATACTCAAATAAGACAATGATTGTGTTCAATTCAAATTTAAATTAGCCAAATAAAATTGCATTAGGTGAAGTTTACATGATGTTTTGAAAGTCTTTTAGTCACCTATAGATGTCCAGACAATAATGGCGAACACATATACTGGCTTAATTCTCAAATCTGGATAGATTTGGGAGCCAATCTGATACGACACTGTACTAAGAAAACTACCTTGATAGAATGATCAATAGAACAAAACAGAAAGACACAATCCTCTCAGTTAATAAGTATGTTGTTCGTATATTTCATATATAGCAGAATCATCAGAAAAATATAATTTACGTTGCATTAGGTGAAGTTTACATGAAGTTTTAAAAGCCTTCCAGTCACTTATAGATGTCTAGACAATAATGGCCAACACATGCAGCTGTTTTAATTCTCAAATCTGTATAGATTTGGGAGACAATCTGATATGACACTGTACTAAGAAAACTACCTTAATAGAATGATCAATAGAACAAAATAAAAAGATAATCCGCATCTTTCCTTCCTCAGTTAATAAATTGCCTTCTTGAATAAGAATACATTTCTTAATAAAGCATGTCAATGCAGAACATCAAAAGGTTCTGCCAATAAAGAAATGCTTTGCTATCAACATGAATGCAATTCTGAAGTGGCGGATTTCTGAATATTTTCTTATTTGTTGAATTCTACTCGCAGACGTCGTCGAGGAACGATGAAGATATGACCCTCGACTCTTCAGAAATACTGTCTTATATTACTGGAGTGAATTCCTTCGGCTTCAACTTCCCTGTTGAGTCTTTGATATGATCTCTAGAACCAGTTTTAGATTTAGGTGTTCTTTCTCTATCTTAACATTGCATTTACAGCCATTAACCAGGTCGTATATTTACTCAAATAAAATGACGGCATGGAGATTGTTGCTTTCAGTACAGTGTACATCTTTATCGGAATTGGATTCAAATTTTGTCGACCGTTATTTGTTAAATTTTCTGGTTCTGGTTGGATGACCAAAAAAATATAATCTGTACAAAAGCAATCTCCAAGTTTTTGTAACTTTCTTACTCTTATTCATTGGTGATCATAAATAGCGCGTTTTGTAAGGACACCAATGAATTAAGAGATTCTGCATAAATAAAATAAACTATACTTCTTTTTATGAATTTCTATACGAGTTGTATGATTGATTGTCAAGCTAACATCAAACCATCAATCTTTCGAATCTTTTTTTTTTTTTTTTTTTTTTTTTTTTTTTCTGGGCTTAAACCTGTAATGGCTGTTTTATTGAAAGTTCTTGCTTGATATCGAAGAAGATTGGGATAGTCTCAAATAGCAGGGTGATAATTGTTGTGAGAATGTGTTTTCTCCTGTTAAAATTGTTTTGATCATCAACTTTAAGCTTAGAATGGTTGCTAAGAAATTACGAATGCATGTTGAGGTGATCCGCTTCCTGTTGAACTCTACTTGCAATGCAAGCTTAAAAAAATTATGAGAAACACAAGAAATTCGAGTAAAAGGAAATATAAAATAGTTAAAATCTCAAATTAATCAAAAGTTGATTCACAATCAAACTATAATTATTATTTTTTTTTTTATTTCGGTTCTATTTGGGCCTATTTTCTTACTGTTTTTATAACAATTTAAACACAAGAAGTTTAAATTGCACGTGTAAACACTCACACATAAACACTAGTAAAAATACAACAGGTTGTGTAATAACTATGTAAAAAGTCAAGAATACAAGAATCCACTTCTCCCTCTACTTATTATTTCTCTACAGCTTGAATCTAATATGTTAATGTACAGATTATTATCTGAAGATTTCTTTAGTTACAAAGGCATAAAATAACTTAATAAAATCAAACATATATTAGACCTATGAGGCAGAGGACTCCAGATTGCCTATTATTATCAAAAAGTAGCTTTCTTTCTCTGCAACGTTGATAACAAAAATTCCAGTTAATAAAGCAATTACAAATTTGCACCAGCAGTAGGAATAGCTTGGAGGTCACTCTTATAACTAAAAACTAATATTCCTTTCATAATTACCAGCTTAAAAGCAATATAGCGCTACATTTCTCTTTGTGTATACACATAAGAAAATAACTACAACCTCTGCAATATATTCAACTTATCCACCTCTTATACAGTATCAGACGAGCAATACAGAGACACCGAGCTGCAGTTGCTCAACATTATCACATCACAATACATGTTTCAAAACCATAAAAGGAGGATAAATCTTGAGTCTGGGCATTCCATCTAACGTGAAATTTTACACCACAGGCAGACCCATATCTCACATCTTCTCAGCTCTACGAAATCTACACCTGTCTTGTCTCAAAACCAACCATTCTTCAAACTTGTACCATGATCTCTCCGATCACTGTAGCTTTAAACTAAAATCACAGTGTTCTGAAGCTTCTCCTAACAACCTTATCCAGCTATAGCCCAAGAAATACGTCCAAAATCAGGGGCGGAACCAACCTTAATGTTTTTTTTTTGGGGGGACTTATAAGTAAAAGTGTAGAGATTTTTTTTTCATATATATATATATATATATATATATATATATATCATTTTAGTGACTAATAATTTTTTGTACTTTAATACATAATACATTTTAAAAATATCACAACATTTTATATAATGAGAATTATTCTTAAACAAAAATTAGGTTGAAGTATGGATGATTTGTTTGCAAAAAAAGTCAAAATGATGTAATTGATTAATCATTCAATCTCTTCAAAATGTGTGTTAGAGTTGCCTTGAATTTGACTCACCCCTATTTATTCATATCCTTGAATCATTGCATGCTTTCGTAGATATGTCGCGGGGTAAAGGGGCAGCGCCTTTGCAGGGGTTTCCGGGGATATTTTTGGATTCTCTTTGCTACTTTTCTTTGTATTTGACAATTGCCTAAAGACCATAGTATTTTAAAACTTTTCAGGGGGCAATTGCCTAAAAACCCTTATATAATAACACCTATACATAATGTGTATAATTTTGTTAGGGGGTAATAGCCTAAAAATCATAGTATTTTATTTTTTAGGGCGGGCAATTGCCAAAAACTCCTATAAACTACCTAAAAATCCATGTAATAAATATCTTTTAATTTTTTTTAGTGGGGTCATAGGCTTTTGGGGGTTCCTCCCCTGTCCAAAACTATGAAGAGACTTGGTGATCTAGTGTCACCATCATCTACCTAGAAACTCTAGTCTCATCAGCTGTACGATAATCTCAATAAGTGTAATGGAAAGTAAATCGAGTCAACATGTCATATTGGGTATTAGGTGAATAAGTTATTGTAAGGGGTTCTATCGCTTAGTAGAGAATATTAGAGTGGGACATATTAGGATCAATAGGGTTAATGCTAGAGTGGGTTATGATTTTGTAAGAATTATATCTTTATATATACCTCTTTTTGGATCGTATTTGAGTATACAATAAAATGAGCTAAACATTTTGTATGAGATAATTCTTTTCCTACCTCCTCTCAATATTGTGTTTACTTAGAGTCTAGCATCCAACAAATTTAAACATGTATCTATGGAGTTTTAACAGATAAGTTCGAGGATAAATTTGGGAAGGCAGATGAGTTTGTAAATAAGACACTACCCTGAAATTTTGCCCTCGTTTTGAAGGACTTTATGATCTGAGTTCTAGTTCTTATAGACGCAAGCCCCTATAGTTATTTACCCCTCCTGATAATGAGATAGAACTTTCTATTAAGAATAGTCATCAATCAGATACATTGTATTCATAGATACGTAGTATCAGACGTATAGTAGTAGTATGTGTTTAGGATGTTGAAAAGTTTAATATTTAAAATTGAACATTTAACCATCTTATACTTAATGTGAATGGTGGGGTAGTGATGATGGACCCGATAAAGATCATATGGTTCTGTTGTCTTGTTGTCCATGGTCTACTTAGTTAGAGAAGGTAATCTACCCAACTTGCTAGAAGGATCCTTGTCAGTAGTCATGGGTTACTTCGTCGAAGGGTACCTTATAGACCTAGGAATATTTTCCTAAGGGGACAAATTTAAACCAACCTTAGCTGATAGAGGGCTTTATGCCCTATCGATTAGATCCTATTGATTCATATATCAAGGATTTGATGCTATTGGGAGCATGTAGGTCTACTAATAGATTTGAAACCCTCAAAATCTTCAAGATTTTTTTTGTTGACCTAAAGAAGTCCAAAATCACTAACACGTCTTTGCCACAAACATTTATAATATTTTGTTTTATCTTCCCTTACTTTTTCACAATTTTTTTGGTACTGTTAAAATCTCTTAAGAAATCGGGACTTATCAGTATAAGTAGGGTTTTTGAGACCGTCAGTTATCCAATTTACAAATTGATTTCACCAAGATTTTCTAAATAAAATAAGATAATTTATGAATATTTTTTATAATTTTTAAAATCCTTAAAAGAAATTCTATAAATTTTTTAATGAAAATTAATTATAATAATATTATTATATTATATAAAATTAATCAAAATATCTTAATCTCTATTTATTTTCATTTTCATGGCTAACAAATATCTTTTTTAAGAAAATAGAGAGAAAGAGAAGTGAGAGAAAGTGAAATCAATTTCTTTGGAGACTTCGGGCCATCTTTATCCGTCGACCCAATTAGGAAACTTGTTCGTCTCAAGGTAAGACACATTTTGTCCATATATTTTTTGAAAATGTGAATTTTTGCCTATTTGAATTTTATGTTGTCTAATATTATACAACACTGTAAATTTTGATACAAGCTCAATTACTCTTTAATTGTTATAATGTGATTATAATATAATATATATATATATAATATATATATATATTATTATATATTATTATATATATATATATATATATATATATATATATATATGCATATGTGATTAAACTATATCTGTTGGGAGCCATAAGGGGCCAAAAACTTCTAAGATTCTGTATGTGTTAGGGAATTGCTGGGAGTTATAAGAGGCTAGAATCCTTTGAGATTCTGTCTGAGACTAAGATATGTGATATGTTCTGGTGCTATAAGCACAAATAAAAAGAGAGTCATAAGTGGTCAGAATCTTTTGAGATTCTCTCTATGTTCGAGAAATGATTCAGAACTACTCTGTAATATGAATTTCAATTTATTGAATTATTTTATAATATTATTTTAATTAGAAAAATAAATGTTATGCATTTATTATATTTTTAGTTTAGTAGTTTTTTAATTTGTATTTAATGCTTTAAATATTCAGCAAAAATATTTGATAAAAGAATATTAAAATTTTTTATTGGTTGTGTGGCTTGTTGAGCTGTTGTTAGCGCCATAGTTTTACTTCTATTTTTCAGGATTTGAGAAGGGGAATGACGTTGCGGACTACCAGTTCCAGGAATAGATTTGAGGTCATATGTATTTTGTTATTTGATTTTTTGTATGATAATGATTAATTAATTTTCAATTATGTAGCTCTTGCCTATAGTCATATACTATAGTGTAGATATTATTTTAATGAAATGAAAGAAATTTTGTGAATGAATTTAATTTTAATATTTGAATATTTTAGTAGCTTTGTAATCTGTAGTTTATTTCAATGAATATTGATAGAAAAATCTGAAATAATTCCAAAACAAAATCTTGGAATCTACCTACCACACTTCAATGCGATAGGACCTGTCATAATTAGTTTGAGTTGTGACAATAATCATAAATGAAAGTTCGTTAGGGATGTTAAGCCCTATGAACTTAGTCCCAAGCTAACCAAGAGGGGGGTGAATTGGTATTTTAAAAAAAAATTCTTTTCACAAAGAACAAAAACACATAAACCAAAATCACACCACGTGAAAAATAAATGTGGAAATAAAAGTGCGGAAGCAAGAAATAAGAATATAGAAATTTATAGTGGTTCGGTCAACTCGACCTACGTCCACTCCTTGGAGGCACCCTCCAAGTATTGCACTACAAACGTGACTCTCCTTAGCCCCCACGGCTGGCGGAAAGCCCTTACAAAGAACCTCTTTTTTGCCACCCCGGCAAGGCAGAGAACCTATCTCCTTTTGCTTTCTCCTGAAGCTGGCAGAGAACCACAACCAAGAATGCTGACTCCTTACCTTTACCGAACCTTCCACGGATGAGAAACTCTAGACGAAGAAGAAGCAGAGCGATCCTTGAAGCAACTCTTGTGAATCCCCTTACAAAGATCCCCTCTCTCGTCTCTCTCTCTCTCTCTCTCCTCTCTTTCTTCTCTCTCTCTCTCTCTCTTTCTCTCCTCAAGGCCTTCTCAGGTCAAGGCAGCAGCCAAAGGTTTTTTTTTCAAAATGTGAAACAAGAGCTCTTAAATAGAAGAGCTTCAAAGGAGCTCATTAATTGCAAGTTGCCGACAATATCGTCCAGGCCGATATGGACATCGGCCTGGCCGATTAAGTACAAAATCTCAGAAGATCGGCCAGAGCATTGCCCTGAATGCAAACTTGGGCAATTAAAATTGGTTGATCGTCAGGCCGATCTCATGATGTCCGGCCAATCAGTTTAAATCAGAGAAAATCGTCCAGAGCATCGCCCTGAATTCGAGCTGGCCGATATTTATCGTCCTGAAGTAACTAAGGTTTTTGAATAGATCATCCTAGCCGATCCTGCGATCGTCCAAGATGATATGATCGTATCAATCATAATTAATTACTCCCTTGATTTTCTGATTAATTAAGGCATAATTTATGAATATCGTCCAGCCCGATCAATGATCGTCCTGCCGATAATTTAAAAAATACAGTATAACCTTAATTGTCTAAAGGCGGCAACCTCCTTCTATTTTTGAGCTTATGTCCTGGCCGATACCCGTATCGTCCAGGCCGATCTTGTTAATGTCGCTGCCTTAATTAAGAATTCATATTTAGACTTTCTATTTTAGCCTGAATCGTCCAGGACAATGTAAATATCGTCCTGTCCGATATGAGTAAAAATAAAAATTCTAATTCTCTCAAGTGTGTGTGTGTAGGGTTACTTAGCATCATCTCTTTGACCATTACAAGACTCAAGAAGAGAAAAACAAAGTACAGACTGACTCAACCTAAACCTACGCAATCTTGAACTGGCTTCGTTTGTTCGTCTGATCTTCGATTCCTGAAAAGTTAGAACCAACTAGCAGTCCAAGGAGATCAACAGTGTTTGCCAATCATCAAAATATGAGTCATGAAAATAGATTTGCAAACAATCTCCCCCTTTTTGATGAATGCGAAACACAAGTAGGAAAAACTCAGAGAAGAGAAAAAAATAGTTCACTAAGAAATTCAAAGTTACAAGCATATACCATTTTTCCTATCACATCCTACTCCCCCTTTTGTCATCACAAAAAGAGGGTCCTAGAACACCAAAAGAAAAAGAAAAAAACACAACAGAAACTAAAAAAAACTACAAGATAAACTACATAAAATAGAAAATTACATAAACATAAAACACAGACTAGAAAAATGAGGGACCCATGATCATCAGATGGAGGTGGTGGTAGGTGGCTGCTGAAAGTAGCTGGCAAGTCGTGGTAAACTGAGCATTGAACCAGGCGATGTCCTGGTCATGCTGCTGTTGCTGGTGAGTCATGTAGTGTCAAATCTGACTAAATCCTCAGTGCGGGGTGCTGCTCGTAGTGGGCAATGTCCTCAGAATGTTGCTGGCTCCTTCAACAACGTAAGCTCAAAGCGGGTCTCCCCATCGATCAAAACCTCTCTATCAACTGATCAACCGGTGAGTGCTGTTGTAAGAGGAACAAGATCAGGAACGGGAGCGGAGCGGGAGCCTCCTCCTCCCCAGCCCCCCGAGGTTCTCATCCCTAAGGTGGAGAACGAGTACTATGAAGGGTCTGAAGGAACTGTTTGAGTAGAAGGGATTGGGAGGTTAGGAGGAATAGGATACTGAAGTTGGTAATTTGGTTTCAAGGATATAGGCTATGATGTTTTCTAAGGCTAGATTGGATTTTCCTCTTATGACCTGGATCGCGGATTGTGGTTAAGTGATCAATGTATCAAAAATTAAGTCTCGCATATTAAATTCTCTACGAAGACATGATTGTAGAAATAGTGAGGGAAAGTAGAGGGGTGATGTGGATTCAGTCACCGGCTTTTGGAATTATGGAGGTGCAAAGGACATGTTGGATTGTCCTACATTTTTGACTAAAGAGCTAGTCTCTCCAACATGAAAAAGGTGCATTGGTCTGTCGAAGGAAGTGATTCGCCGTGGACCAGTCAAAGGTCAGGATCTGAAGCGATTAAGTGCAGCTTATCCCTAGTGGTGATAGCTGTAACAGTTCAACACGTCCTGATATGTGATTTCGACAGGGCATCGATTCACATAGGATGTTCAGGGATGTGAAGGTAGGGTTAATGAGAAGGTTGCAAAGAATTCTCGAAGAAACTCGGTATTAAAGGGAAAAGCAAGAGACAAAATGAAAACAAAGGGAGGTGTGAGCGAAAAGATAAATTACCGGGTATATGAGATGTTGGGTAGGATTGATGATTCTGGAGACAGTTAATCCCACTCTCTTTGTATCGATGGTAGGCAGCCTGATCTCTGCCTCCCTGAATCGAGGGTCCATAGTGGTCCTCGAGAACTCCTAGAAGCCTGTCGAACTCGTTTCCCACTGGCCATAGCAAGGGATTAGAAGGAGACAAAAGAGGAGAAGGGATGAGGTGAAAAAAATGGCTAGATCGGCCAGAATTTAAAACGACCATATAGTCCAGGCCGATAGGTCAAAAAGGTCAAATCACTCAATAATTGCGTACAGGCCGATTGGTCAAAAAGGGGTCAGATCGTCCAGGCCGATCAGTATATCGGCCAGGACGATTAGACACAGGCGATTTCGTCCTGAGGAGACAATCCGGACGATCGTTAAAAAGCAGATCTCCAGGCCGATTAGGTGTATCGTCCAGGATGATGCAAATAATTGATCGTACGGCCAAAGTTAAATTGTTTTAAATCACTGCCACGTGTATCGTCCATGAAACGAACAGTGGATCGGCCAGGCCGATTGTCCAATAATGGATCGTCCGGGGCCGATTTTAAGGATTTAAACGTGCTAACTCGCGGATCGTCCAGGACGATCCGGTGTATCGGTCAGGGGACGATTGCACATAGAATGCATCGGCCAGGCGAAATATTCTAATCGGACATGACTATCATCATGATTGCAACATAGTTTGATCAGATCGTCCAGGAACGATATGGTATCGTCCAGAACGATGAGTTACAGTAAGCACAGAAAAAGGTCAGCATATGGAATTTGAAGAGATTTTGTCTAATCGTTCACGAACGATACAGGTATCGGCAGGACGATGTGTCTATAATTGATTCAAATATATGGCTCTAACTTGAAATGAATTTGATGAGTTACAACAAAAACACATTGTGGAATTAATTGAGAGCATGAGTTCACTAAAAGTCACACACACCTCACTTGATCTGATTTTAAAGAAAGTCTAAAAAGGTTTGGAGAAAAAATTTGAGGATTGGAGAATGAAGTATTAAAAAGTACTAATTTGAAGATTTATAAATGAATTAGATACATGTAAAGAAAACTATGATGATACCCTACTTTTTGATCAAAAAGCCAAAACCTAAGGAAGAAGGTTTTATATATAACTCAAAAACATTTAAGAAAACCTTTTCTTGGAGTTAGATGTTTTTCCTGTGGCATGCAGGACACATCTCAAGCACACTTGCACAGTTCACCATAGTACACATTGGGTGTGAGACCTAAATTGCATAATCCACAGCATACCACATCATGCATTGCATTCTACTTTTCATAAGAAGGAACCAAACCTGTTTGGGTTCCTATATTTGATTTTGATAATCTTGCCAGGTGGGCTCTCACAAAGGCCTCGTGAGAGTTGTGGTACTGAAAACAGTGGATGCTCGCTTCGTTATAGTGACTTGTGATGCCAATCAGTTTGTTTTGAATGTAGGCCCAGGACTGGAGGCCAATGTTACTCTTTGGAGACAAACCCAATAGAAAGGTGGTAAGCTTCAGGTTATAATTGGTATTCCAATAAACCTATGATTGAAAAATATTTTTTTCTGTAGATGGATTGAAAGCACAAACCTACTGAGCAAATATGTTCCAACTTTGTGATAAGGCTTCATTGTGCAAATTCTTGCAAATTCTGCATTATAAGTTTAAAATAACAACACTATTTTGCAGGGAAAGAGGATCACAAATGTCTACTGCTTGATTTAATAAACATTGGAATTGTGCTAACTTCATTTTGCATAAAAATAGTAATTGATGATTCATAGTAGTGGCACCGGAGACTTATGTGCATGCAAGTATGAATAACCCTTAGGAAAGAGACCCAAAAAGACCAAGATAGAGGTGTCCCCAAACTCAAGTTTTTCAAAAGACCAACTTTTGTGATGCTGCCAAGTAGGAAGCAAGTCCACTCCACCTTTCACCCCATTAAATGGCATTAGCAAACCTTCTTAGAACTTTAGAAATTCTTTCACATGAATTTGTTTGACCCATTAGCACTGCCAGCTTAGGAGGAAAATCTATGGTATTATAAGAGAGTTGCCTATTTGCATATGTTACATTCTTGCCAACTTGTATAGTTTTGTGATTTCCAATATTATTCGTTTTAGTGCAATTAATTTCCTAACACTTTTTAGAAAAGAATTATTTTTGCTCCTTGTGTGTACTAACATTTCAAAAAAAATAAAACTCCGAAAACTATGAAATACTTCAAATCAAAATCAGCATACAATTCTTTGGCAAAATTACAGGCTCTAAATTATTCTTTAAATTGAGAGGGTGATTGTAAATTGAGTGAATTAAACACACACACACACACACATCGCAGCACTTAAGGAAAGATCTTTACAAAAGGAATCCATGATCGTACGGGAACGATTCATTTCGTGTTGACTTGAAAAATTTTTAGTTTTAGACGGTTTTTCTCGTCTCTCCCTATATATAGTCCAATTTAAAAACTGCCACAATTTTTTT
>NW_021318682.1:1239849-1272804 GCF_001605985.2 Dendrobium catenatum
ATTCAGCTATTAGAACTAACTTTCACAGAACTGAACTCCTTTTCCCAAGTTGCCGTTCCTGGCTGGAATTTTATAGCTGGGGGGTTAAGAATATTTTCTGCAACTCGTGAACCACACCTTAACCCAACTTAAGAGGATACGAAATGTGAACTTTCAAAACCAGGTCATCCAACTTTTGGAATTCACTTATTGCATAACAATTTTCAAAAAGCAGGTCCCGTCCATCAGATCATAAATGCTTGGATACTTTCCGTATAAATGTTTTATGGTTCCAGGGATTTATATGCGTCCAGAGGAATATACCCCATGGTCCATGTTCTGAATTATTGCCTGTAGGCGATGAGTTAAAACATCTCGAAATGATATCTATATCCGTTATCATGGAAGCCTTAGACCTTGGTGGATGCGAAGAATCATGTGAATATGCGTGAAGGCTGTATCGAGCACAAAGCCTCTTCTTGCAAGACTGGGAAATGTCAGCATCTCTCGCAGCACAATATTATTGGCCTCTTCATGTGAAAATCAATAGGCTGAATCCCTGCATCTCTGCCATTGTATCACAAGGGAATGTAGCATTCCAACAGTTTCTCCTCTACTTTCAGAAGATCAACCTCTGTACTGATGCACACTATGCTTCTTCGCCCTCTTCAGACCATCATGGTGCCGCAGACTCTCTAAAGCCCTGTTTTCAAGTGCATCCGCACCCACACTGAGCAGTGTGCATGAATTCGTAATCAAATGACATAGATTAAGCCACTCTAAGTTTATCCTTTGAAGATGGCGCTAAGATTACCTTCTACTAGTGGGATGAGTGGAAGCTCGCGTCTTTTGCAAGCTGAGCATTCAGCATCTTTAGACAATTGGTATCCTAGTGTAAATGGAAGTATCGAATGTTAGAGATCTTAAATATTAAGAGCTATGTTCATCACAACTGGCTTTAAACACCCTCAGCAATTCTATCTGATATATATCGCATCCACCGCGTCCGAAAGTTGTGTTGCATCATAATGTCTTCATTGTCCACTAATAATCATCATGACTGACCAAATTACTCAGGAATATTTTCTTTCAAATTGTATCTACCATTGCAAATAATTTCTCAACCACCGATAAAGTAGTCTGGATGAATTCTGCATTCTACGATGGATATATAGTTGGGAGGCTTCTGACTTTATCCCTTGGAACAGGCCACTAAGAAGTTTGTTCTTACTACTGCACTGTCGAGTAGCAGAGAGCCTTGTTTGGAAGCTGGCAACTGCCAGCTCTCTTCTGAGAAATCAACCTCAACTTATTATGAATGGTCAATACTCGATCCATTAAAATCAGTATTTCTCAGCAATAATAGACTTTACACTAACAATATCTGAATACCAGTAAGTATCAAATCGGTTCAAAGGTTTGTGACGTCATCATATGGCTTGTCATGCTCTTCAGATAACATCATTAGCGGACATAGATTTACTAAGCATTGTTGTTGATTTCCCTTTTGCTGACAAGATGAAACTTAATACAGCGCCACAAGAAGTGTGACCCGAATTTGATGACTCAAATGGCTGTAAGAGGCTGTTCTATGCCATATTCATTCTCTGGGCAAGACACTGGGAGAAATTTCTTCTAAACTAGCACAGGATAGTTAGAAGGACGTTCTTTTACAAGGCTGGGAATTCATCTTTCTTCTGCAGTGAAAGATAGATCCTCTACCCGAAGGCTGGGGAATTTCATCTTCTTTGCAGAAAATATGACCTCTACTCTATATATGGAGGGTCAATGTTGGATCCTTTAATTACTCAGTCATGGTCGTCATCACAGCTGTGCTTAGCACACATGAAGATCGAGATACAACAACATCGACAATCCGCTACAAACATTTACTGCATCAGATGGCTCTTCGCGCTTCTCAAATCCATCATGCGAGCAACACTACAAGAAGCTCTTTTTTTTCAAATTACAGATCCACAGTATGAAAATGCTTTTTCAGTTCCCTGGAAAGAACGTGATCATTTCCAAGATTCCAATGCTATAAGTTATAGATCAACTTCATCGCGTTGCAGCCGCATTGTGAATTTGCTTCTGCTGCCTGGGACCTTTATTTTGCTTTCTCCACAGTTGGTGCAATCACAAAAATCATGGGATACTTGTTTAAAATCAGTAATTCATCTCTGCAATTAAAAATTTGGTGTGGTCCAACATCCCAGAAAATTTAAAGTCATAATTTAGTAAAGATGTAGACAACTAAATTAGGAAACAAAGTTTCTTGGTAATTTTAGATACCTTAAAGATGATTAATTTACATTGTGAGGTAAAGTTAAGAAAAATATTATGTAGAAAACAGAATCTTCATATGTAATGTGAACGTAAAAGCAACTCTTATGGAAGCTTAACCAAAGCGTGTTGCTGAAAAACCAGGGACTGAAAAACGAATCGAAAGAAGGAGAGAGGTGTTCATGGTTTACTGGTTAATGATGATGTAAATAAATATATGAATATTGTAAAAATTATTTAAACATTAACATAATAATTGATTGTATTCATTCTAAATATGTATGACAAAAAATAACGAAATAAAAATTTTACCATAATTAAAAGAATTATTTTAAAATCTCGGATAAGAGCAAAAAACTCTCCAAATCCAGTAATTCTATATGAATTTATTACTCGTTAATAATATGTAAATGTTTAAGATTGTAAATTTTAACAATTTGTTAAATTTTATTTTTAATAAATTATATTATAAACAGATATATTTATATAAATATTACTAATTTAATACATATTTAACTATTGAAGTAAATTGAAATATTAAGTTTATGTACTTTAATATAATTATTATAATTTATGTTAGCATATTTAAACTATTTACATCTTTATTTATAATAATAATTTATTTAATAAATTTGTAATAAATTATTATTACAAAATAATTTATCTTAATAAATAGATTAAAATTATATTTTATAGTGTAAATAATATAAATTATTATATTAAATATAAATAAATATTATTCACAGTTATAATATTCATTAAAAAAAACTCTGCTTAAAAATAATGTTAGAGGACATTATATATGCTATAAGCCCATAATCTCAACATTATCTATTCAGTCCCACATCACTTGGAAACTTTGTCTTGCTATTGTTTTATAGCTTTTTTGAGTGTTCTTGTGTTTAAGAAGCTCATTTGAGATGTGGGGCCATTGCTGTGAAGATGCTTCATAGTGGTTTGAGGCAAATAAATGTTTATAAAAATTTCATGCAAATTTAAAATTAAATGTTTTAAATATAAATTAATTTTTATTTAATAAAATTATTTTATATTTAATCTTTAATATAATAAATTTATTTATTTGATTATTTAAAAGATATGGTAATTAAACCGACCGATTCAAAAGAACTGGTGCCAGTTCAGCAGTTGAACCAGTGGTTCTGACCGATTCAGACCGGTTTGATGCAAAAGATGTTCTCATAGTGGACTAGATCGGCCTTGTGACCGGTTCACGGTTGAACCTGTCAGACCTGCCGGTTCGGTACGATTTTAAAACCTTGCTTATAATGCTAATGGGTGACACTGGTGTATCCCTATGATTGATTAAAAAAATAAGCAAGCAATTATTATATTCTTACACTTTAGGAATCAACAAAATTTCTATAGTACAAATCAACATGTTCGTGGTTGATAGGAACATGGAACATGACGAAACAAACACTTTGATCAAAAAAATTCACCAAGCTAAAAAGAATTAGAGTACTTGTTGATGATACATGAGACAACTAAATTGAGTCAACAAGCTTGAGTATCTGGTTTATGCCAGTTTAGTCAAATGTTATTTTTATGTTATGTTTCTGCCATCATCCTTATTCATTACCTTTTTTTAATTTGTCAAAAGTAAGATGATTAACAACCATTTGGACATGCTCGTCATTTATCCTATTGTCAGTAGAGTTAAATTGCCAAAGAAAATCATGGCTATTACTATAAATGTTGAAATATTGCTTTCGCCAAAAAAATAATAATAATGATTTTTTATCGATTACCATATTTAGGGGATGTTTGGTTTGTTGCATTTAAAGTGCAGAGTAATCCAAATGCAGGGGTTTTCATAAGTTGGGCATGCTTTTCATTTATCTTGTTGTTAGCACGTTCGATTTTCAAGAAAATCATGGCTACTAGTATAAAAGTTGAACTAAGTGTTTCCATCCCTACAAGAAGTCCACTATAATTTGAGTAGCCCCCAAACAAGGAATTTCTACTAGCATATGCATTGGACTAAAGGCAGACCTCACTAGATGGAAATTCCTATAATATGAGACTGGCAGTTTCTCTCATCAGATGGAATACTTGCTGGATTGACTAATGACAGCAAGCGGGCATTCCTATGGCATTTACTGCAGTCGTTTCCCCATACCTCTTGAAAATTAGAATGAGAAATTGGACAGTTAAAAAAAAAGGGAGATTATATAATTAAATTTTATTTACCTATTATATGCTTAAAAAACATGCTGAGAAGCTGTACATAAATAACAAAAGAACTAACATTTAAATAAATAAATATCGAAATAAGTCTTTAATTTGGAATCCAAAATTAACTACAGTAAAAATAAAATGTTGTTGTCCCCATATTACTAGATTGTTGCATTTGAAAAATGATTGATCACAGATAATTGTAGATGAAAAGCTAGTATCCACTGATGGTTGGATTTATATAGATGGAAGAATGATGAACATGAATTCAGGATCATTTAGACATTATATTATTAGATTTCTAACAAAAATTTGTTGTTTTATTTAGATTTTCATTTTTGCTAGGATATGTTTATATTTTTCGCAATTTTTCACCCTTGTAAACCTCTATATATCATGCTAAATTTCAACCAATAAAACCATGAATAATTCTACCACTCATCTAATCTCGCATGCTTTTTTGCTTTCATGGTATTAAAGATAGATTCCATCTAAGCTATGGCCAATAGCTATAACAGAGCCCTAACTAGGTCTAGTAAAAGATGTAGTGAAGATGAGTTCTTCTTCAACCCTAGCAAGCCACACCAGCATTTCAATAGTCTCCATGGAACACTAACCTTTTTCAAATTACGTCCTACAAACTAAATGGGAAGAACATCTTCCAATGTTCTCACTCAGTTTAAGAATAAAGATTGAACACCTAAATGATATCATCCGAAACCTGGTTAACTCTTCATTTCTAACTTGGGATACCAACAATGCCTTTATAATTCTTGGCTAATCAATTTTATGTAAAAACATATTAGATCCCTATATTTGGTTGACAAAACTGTCCAAGCAAATAATGACATATGCAAGCTCAGAAAATTCACGCCCGACTCTTTTAAGAGAGTTTGGGTTTCGATTGAATTTTTAGAAGGCAGATTAGATTATGGATAAGATACTACCCAATGAATTTTCCCTAATATGCGATGAACTTATGATATGGTCCTCACTTTCCCATAGTCACAAACTAGTATGGTGTGGTTAATTACAAGGTTATGAAAATTGGACCGGATTAGGGGTGTAAGTGATCCGAGCTGGCTCACGAGCCGGCTCGAGCTCAACTGGTTTATGGGCTTGCGAGCTGAGCTTATCGAGCTCACGAGTTGAGCTCGAGCTCGAGTTCGAGCACGTTTAGTAAACGAGCTGGAGTTCGAGCTTGAGCCGCTCGAATAAATATTAATATCTTTAAAATAATTTTATTTTATTTATTAAATTTAAATATTAAAAAAATTAATAAAAATCACATGAATTTTATTTAAATGTTAAACATTTCATCTTTTTTTTTGACTAAGTTTTAAAAATCCCGCATAATGCTCGAGCTCATTTACAATAAGACGAGCTCGAGTTCAAGCTCGCTTTCCAATTAACGAGCCGAGCTTGATAAGGGCCTAAACTCGACTCAACTCGTCTCGTTTACAACCCTAGGCCGGATAACGAACCAGAGGGAAAGGTTCATAGTTCGATAGTTCAAACGGGGTTGAACTGGATGACGTAATAAATACTAAAATTAATCAAATATAACATAAATTATGTAATAACAATGTTTGAAATTACACAATTGGGTATTAAGGCATTTTTCTCTCGTAAAACGAGGCGTAAGCCTAAAAGCGTTTTAAGGCGTAAGTATCAAAATCCAAAAATTGTGTAAAGTGAAAATAAATGTTAAAAGTAATTTTTTATATAATACCCAAATAATATGTTAAAGAATGAAATATTAACTTTATATTGAACTATGATGTAACAAATTGGCATACATATGGAACAAAAAATTATTTAAGACGTAAAGTGACAAGTCATGAGTTACGTGAAATATAATAAATTCAAATATTACCAGAGTAAAACAACATGAAATATAAGAATTCTCGATGATAGCTACGATGGTAGTGGTTACTACAAAGACAGTGGGTTGGAGGTTGAGAGGAAATTCTTGCGGCTTGGGGTTGCATGAAGGCATGATTTGCTCGATGCTTTAGTTTAGAATTTAAGTAAGTTTTAATAAAAATATATATACATCAAGTGAGGCATACGCCTCACGCAAGTAAGGTGAGGTGCGCCTCAAGATGGGCCTTGCGCCACAAGGCGGGCCTCAACCAAGTTGGCCCAAGCCTCATAAAAAAAGCTCGAGGTGTAAGCCTCAAGATGTTTTTCACTGGAATTGCGCCGAGGCGGGCCTCATATTGCACAATTTTAAACAATGTGTAATAATTGAAATTTAACAAAGAATACATAACTACTTTGATTAAAGCTTGTGAACAAGCATGATTAAAGCTCAAAATAAAGCTTATTAAAACGCTTGATTAATCATTAATGTGAAAATAAGTATATAGCAAGAAGAAAACATTGAGAAATTCATGTCTCTGATTTTTGAAAAAAAAAATCATTTCGGAACAAACCAGAATGGTTGGCTTCCCGAAAGAGCAGCTTCGGGACTAGAAGAGATGCCGGAGATGGAGAAGAAGACGCCGGAGAGAAAAAAGAAATAGCCGAACCCGAAAAGGCGATAGCTGCGCGAGGCGACAGCTGCGACACGAATGAGATAGTTTTTTTTTTTGTTCTTGGCTTCATATAATCTCTGTAGTCCACAATCCATCGGCAGTTCGTTAATCTCAGCCGTCCAATATCCGATGTAGCGAACCGCGCGGTTATAAGAAATCGGAACCGGTTCGACGGTTCGGCGGTCGGACCGCCGGTTCGAGCGGTTCATCACCGGTTTTATGCGAAACCGGTTATAACTTGAACCGTAACCAGCCGGCCGGCCGGTTCGCGGTTGAACCGGTTGAACCGGCCGGTCCAGTCCGGTTTTAAAAGCATTGCCGGTACAACGATTTTTTGGTTGAACCGACATTTCAAACTGATTCTCACAGGTTCAATGTGAATTTGGATTTCTAATTGGATCAGATCGACAACTTGACAGTTCACGATCGAACCGGTTGAACTAGCCAATCCGGCCCATTTTTAAAAACATTGGTTACTTAACCCTTCTAGCAATGAGAGAACTTTTGATTAAGACTAGTCATTACATGATAAATACATAGTTTATAGTAGCAGAAAGTTGATTTTATAGTAGAAAAAATTTATTGTTGTTAGTTTAGAGTAGATGATGGGTGAAATTGTGACAAAAATGATCAAGGTCCCATGATTATGTAGTATTGAATTTTTGTGGGCCCTATTCTACTTAATCAGAGAAGGTAATCTGCTCCTAGCTAGTAAAGGATCAGGTTCACATATTTGCATTTCTTGAGTTCATTTAAACATCCTTCGCATCACGGGCCTTGTCCACTCTACTCCCAAATATAAGGTTTGGGTTTGTGAACTAGAATTTAAGATTGTTCCTTGTATGTTTGATGATTTTTTTTAATTAAAGACTTTGAAGATCTTATCTAAACAAAAGACAAAAATATCATTTTGAGACTCGTGATTGAATACTTAATTGCAAAATTCAATTAATTGCATCGGGAATAGGGATTGATATTTTTCTTAAACTCAAATACTTTTTGAACTTATTGCACAAGCCTTATTGACTCTAATTCTTTAGAAAGTGGAGGATTATACTTAACACATAGGACATGCAACCTTACCCTATAGACAGGGTGGCCAACTTGATATCATGAATGCATGTCAAATTTGAGTTTGCATTTTTAAAAATAATTTAAATTTCAAAATGATGCCTATTAAAATATTTGCACATATCTTAGAGCTAGAGAAATTTAGGCGTAATTTATTTTTAGTCAAGGCAACATTTTTGTGGATCTCCATCTCATATTGTTTGTAAAAAGACTATTAGAAATAACTCCGATATTTATCTATATTCTATTTTACATGTATCAAATCTTTCTTATAACCTCTTATCTATAAACAAGAAAGCAAAATGTTGCAATAGTAAAGGCATGTTCTTATCAAAATTTTGTTAATTTTGTAACTAGAGATTAGGGAAGAAGATTGATAGTACTAGTGAGATTAGAGGTCTATACTACTTTGATAAGCATTCTAAATATAGTAATTATGCACTTGCTATCAACAAGGATCTTTCCTATCTTGCAAAAAAGAAACAAAGTTATGGTATGACATTATAGATTATGCCATCATAATTTTTTGTATCTTAAAAACTTATTTCCTTCTTTGTTAGGTAATTTAAATGTTTTTTAAAGTAAATCCATCAGCTTACCAAACACTAAGAACTACCTTTAATCCCAAGCCTTATAAATCCACCAAGCTTTTTTTGTTTGCATATTGATATTTAGGGTCATCCACATATCAAAATCCATATTACAAATAGTAATTCACTATTTTTATTGATGATACTACTCATGCATGTTGGCTATACTTATTGAAAGATAAATCTACTATAGACCAAACTTTTAAAAACTTCCACAATATGGTTAAGAAGCAATACTTCTTTGAAATTCAAATCCATCATTCTAATGCAAGATGGGAGTTTTTAGCCACGCTCTTTGAAGCTACCTAAATCAGAATGGTATTATCCATCAAAATTCTTGCCCCGACACATCTCAATACAACAACAACAATAACAACAACAAGCCTTTATCCCACTACGTGGTGTCAGCTACATGAATCCTTTTTCTCCATTGCATCCCGTTAAGAGCCATATTCTCTTTTTTTTTTTTTTTTGAGCCATATTCTCATTTAAATCTAATAAAAAAGGTCATTTCTAATATTTTCTAACCAAGCATTTTAGGTCTACCTCTACCTTTATTAACATAGGTCAGATTTAATACATCTACTCGCCTAACTGGGTCATCAAAAGGCCAACATTTTATGTTTCCAAATCATCTAAGGCAACCCTCTCTAATATTATTTGCCATTAGAGCAACTCCAACATTTTCACGCATATATTTGTTTCGCATTGCCTCTCTAAAAGTGAAGCCACTCATCCACTTGAGCATCTTCATCTCTACAACACTTATTTTTATTTTATGCTTCTCTTTAGGGATTGTTTGGTTGACTGTAAAATGAATACAATGTAAAGTAAATGCAGTACAAAATAAATATTTTGATATTGTTTTGTCGTCTGTAAAGTGAATGTAAGGAAACTATTTTTTCTGTTTGGTTTGGTATATGCAGAGTAAATTAAAGTTAGCGCATTTTGAATACTTAAAGGTCGTTTGGTTGATTGTCTACAAAGTAAAATAAAAAATACTCTAATTTGATTAACTATTTTGAGTCCACATTAATAATACATTAAAGGTCGTTTGGTTGAGTTCTTTTTTCTCCCTACCTCATGCACAAGTAGGAATATAACACTCACCGCTACAGTAATAACTATATGAACAATTGAACTATTTTGATTATCATGGAACCATATGTCATCTGAATCGACTAAGTGATCGTCAACTTTTTCTAATTGTTCATCCATCTTTAGAATAGAAATAAATACACACTTTAATAATGCCACAAAAAATAACAACCAAGTTTGTTAGTCATCAACTGAAAGGAAGATATTTATTGAGTCATTGTCCTTCTTCTAAGACCTTTTTAATTGAGGAAAAAAAAAACATTAAACAATATTTGTATTTCTCAAATCAAATTACTTAAGTTTATATAAAATGTTAACATAAAACAAACAAATAAATATTTTATAAGGATCATGTTTTGAACCCCTTTCATCTTTCTAGTGTTTGAATAATTAATTAACACTAATTCACAATAAGGCATAACCTAAAAACTCTCAAATTAAACTATGTTAGAACAAAATCACCCTTTTTTCTTGTCCAACTACATGCCTTTGTTTAATGGGCTTTAGCTACATTGCCACATATGTTAAACAGTTGTGTCCATAAAGAATTAAACAAGCTCACTCATATCACACTTTATTCTATAAACATAAAGATAACAAGTCTATCATATTAATTGTGTATGTTGATGATATCATAGTTATACTACATCATGATTTAGAGAGAAATTACTTGAAGAATAACATTGCAAAGGAATTCAAAATCAAAGACCTCAAACATCTCAAGTATTTTCTCTGTATGAAAATCTTTAGGTACAAATTTGGGCCATAACATTTCTCCCCCCAAAAAAAAACTCTAGATCTTTTAATAGAAACTAGTTTAACTCACACGAAACCAGTCAACCAATCCGAAAATAAATTGAGTGATCTTAGCACTAGATCTCTAGTTCATAAAGGAAGATAACAAAGGTTGGTGGGAAATTCATCTACTAGGCGCATGCCAGGACTGGCATTACCTTCGTTTTAAGGGTAGTAAGTCAATTCATGCATACCCCTCGCAAAGAACATATGAATGTTGTTATAAGAAAATTCAAATACATAAAAGGAGGCTTGCTTTAAGAAGGGAAATCCATAATTATAGAAGTCCATATTGATGCCAAAGGTGGAATGCATTTTTTGCAGTGCTTTCGACCTTGCGGTTTGCTTTTATATGGTAGGCGACTGATTTGGAGGAATCTTGTAGATAATTTCTAGGGATCCCATATGTTAAAACCCTTAAATAGAATAAGTTGAACTCTTAAACATTGTGGCGCTTATTGATGTAATGGTCAAAAATTACATTGACAACTCCAAAACTAAGCATGATGTACAAGTGACCTCCTAGGATGAGTGACATCATAGGAAATTACACTAGCATGACAAAATCATGAGATCATTAGGCCAAAATGGATAATATCTCAATGGTTTAGAGTTTGGACAATTATAAATGTTATCAAAGGAATATATCAGCCAGAAGATAGGATTATGTGTTATACATTTTAAACTGCTATACTATGAAAGCCACCTCTTGAATCCTAGATTAAGCAAAGTGCTAAATGGTGGGAACCACCTCTTGATCTTGAAGTGGTCCCCTATAGAATTCTATTAGCCCCATGAATGATTTTTGATTAAGGATACTGATGAGGATATTAGTTACTTAAACCGGGGAGATTATGAAATCTATTAAGTATAATGAAGCTAAAACCTTAAACATTGAGAAACTCCAAAATGAAGTTGAACTCTCAAAATTCCAAAATTAACTTTGCTCCAATGGGATCACTCTTGGAATGGGAGATCTCCTGCAACGTTAACCAAATGTACAAAATCATGAAAATATTAGTTAGTCATTTTTCTATCAAAACGGGGTGTGACACAATCTATTATATATATATATTCATTCTATCAAAAATATGTTATATTATTTTGATTTCATTTCTTAGTAGGATATATGTTAATTTCTTCCCTATTTTTTTGCCCTTACAAACTTCTATATAGTGGGCAAGATTTCTCCTAATATAAGAATATTGAATTCTACCACTCTTTCTCTCTTATTCTCTCCCACTCGTTTCTTTCAACAAATAGTAGGACTTCGGTTGCAATTGAATATGATTAATGATGAAAAAAAGATAAAGGTTTTCTTGGGAATCTTCTCTAGGATTAATTCCTCCCACTTTCTATAGATCATTAGATCTCTTTCTCTCTCTTTAATCTTATATTCCTTCCTTTATAGCATCCATACATTTTTCCCAAACTTTTTTTATTCTTAACCACATAGTTCTTCATCTATATAGTATTCAACCCTTCTCAAAAAATATGGTATCCTAAGTTTGACATAATCTTAACTTTTATCGCCCCAATCATCATCGATAACACATGATGTAGTTAATTTTAATTGGAGCTTCAAAATCAATAGATAGAGAACAATAGCAATGGTTTTTCTGTTCAAAATATATATAATTAATTGATTTCCTACATAATAAAATTTTCCATTGCACATACTAGGATTTGCTCAATAGGTTCCCATGGAATAGGTTCTTATCATATGTAATGTACCAAAATTAAAAGTTTTGTTACAAAGCCACAAAGATTGAAAATTAATAGAAAAGATGGGCAAACTAATCACTCCATTATATGAAAAATAAACCTAATATTAACCTAAATAAAATAGAGCTTAAAACGATTACATTGATCAATACTAAAAATATGATAGGATGAAACATAATAAATATTCATACTGCTAATGTAATCATCATTTAGGCATGCAAATGACACCTTTTTAGATACCTTCCACGCTAAATAGATGCAACATTATTAGTAAATATAAATTTTAAAATATATACGGAAAAAAAAACTAAAAAACATACTCTCGGCAAAGTTCCCTGTATGCATTCCCAAGTAGCACTGCAAGTTTTTCTCTTGGTATTCCAAAACGAAGATGAAGGCTGTCTACATTCTGGAGAAAGCATGTTAACCATAAATCAAAAGGGTAGAACAGCAATCCAAATAAATTATATGTGTGCAAAAATAAACTCTACACTAAACTCAAGTCATCATAATTCAGCCAACAATCAAGTAACAACAATACAGGAATCTGGCTTGACAAGAACATTCCAAAAATAGAGTGCTAAATCCATATTTAACTACAAATTTGCAACCCAAAGGGCCTTGACCAAAGTTAAATCAAACAGTTGAGAGCAGGTGTAGTTTACACTTTCTTTTTATTGGGAAAGGCTGAAACATACGATTTAACAAAGTCAACGTAAACAAATTCATCCTAGGAAATATACTGACGAATCAAATCAACATCATTATGTACTATCATTATAGAGGCAAGGTCATTATCCAAGTAGAAACCACTTCTGTACCTTCCATAAGCAATAACCTCAATTTGCATCATCAGTTAGATTATGACATCCAAGTCAAGGATAGGGTCCATCGTAAGAAGAACAAGTTGGATACCTTAAGCAAAACTCATGCATCTTTTGCATTAATACAGTTTAAACTTACTTAGATTCATCAACTGGACAGGTAGTCCTCGAGAAGATAATACACTTTTTATTTTAAAAAACTGCTAGTAGAAAAAAAACTGAAAAATGTTAAAAAAAAATGCACATTAACAAAATCAATGGATGTATAAAGCAAGGCACTGTGAAAGAAATGGATGTATAAAGGAAGACATTGTTAATGCAATGGATGTATAAAGGAAGGCGCTCTTAGTAAAGACATGTTTTGACATCTAGCCATATTTAGTATAGTGGCATTGAACTCAAATTTGTGAAGGCATTTCATGTTTTACCCCAAATTCTTACAATGAATTCTCACCTACGGTAATCACTCCATGCCTACAATGTCATGCGGAAACTGACCTGAAATGGAAAAGAAACTTGAGGCCAAGAAAGTGATTGAATAAAAAAAGGAAATGAAATCCATCGATCTGGATTGATTCTAAATGGTAAAATGCAATGAGAGCTTGTATTATCACATACCACCATAGAATGAAAAACTTTGGTGACAAAAGTGCAAAGGTAATCTCATCCTTGAATGATTTGAAAATATATATGCCACAAAGCTTCTTTTCATAAAGAGTATAAATTGCAAATAAGTTCCATGGAAGAGATAAACCCAAAATTAGAAATTGGATCGAGAAAAAGTTTGCTATGTTTTTAAGTTATTAGCACATGTAGTCAGGTGAGCATCAATTTTTCAAGAATTCCCCTCTCCCGATAAAAATAAGTTCTCGAAACATAATGAGGTCTTCATTAATATATAGGATGAAGTTACATATAGGAACTTATTGACAAGTGATAATTCAAGCTGAACTTAAACACATGAGGGAGTTATTCATAACCCTCATGATAGTTGGAGATATTTATGCAAGCTTGATCATGCTGGGAAAAATCTTAGATGCGCAAATGTGCAATTCATAAAACAAAACTTCATATAAAAAAACAGTGTTCTCTAACATGTGCAAAATAGGTGAAATTAGACCCATTCTATATTTGAAATTACATTGCACCAAAGAAAGCACTTAATCGAATGAAAAATTACACAATTTACAGATTCCTATAACTTCAAATGCTTTGTCTCGCAGGACTTTAATAGGAACTAATTGGTTTCAAAGGGATTCATCTTGATCAAATCTAACTCTACACCCAACTCAGGAGGATAATAGATTGGAATTTTGTACCAACATATAAAACTCTAACCTACTTGCAAGATCATCAAAATCTGAATCTTGTTCTAATTTAGATGAATTCAATATCATTTCCAACTTAGTATTGAATTACAATTTTTCCTGATTTGTTTTTAAATTTCAAAATATGATTGGTGCTACTTATCTCAATGTGAAAATTTCTACCAAATTTATGATGTCATTCATAGAAACACAAAATTATTTTTTACGCCAAATAGAGTTGAATCAAATTCAAGGACAAGAAACATTTAGATGATGAAAAGTAGTTTATGCTAGAGTTATACAAATGTTAACCAAAATATTTCATTTTTTTTTTCTTAGAGCATCCAACCTAATAGTTATGTTACCGGTACACTAGATTTTCAAGCAAGTTGCACATTCAATTACATGGATTATATACAATATTATGGAAGGTAAGTAATAGACACGCATCCTAGAATTTTACAATGATTATAGTAATCAACAAGTAGAAATTGTTAAAAATGGATTTATCTAAAGTAGAACAAGAATCAAATTACTTACTAACATGAATGACTAGCATTCAAGTAATTTGCAAAGCAGGACCAAATAATCAGGATAAGGGTGAACAACATGATAATTGTAATTATCAAGCAATGAATTAAAAATAAATAAAGAGGTATTCCCAAAGTTCTTGCAACTTTTGGTTTGAAAATTGTTTTGTTGTTTTTGATTAATTACTTAGATAGCAAGCTCTTGTGCATGCCTATTGAGAAAGAATATAGCGGTCATGTATTTGTTCCTAGAGTCTCACATGAGATGAATTGATATGTTACTCTTTAATACGACTCAATGTTCATGGTGCTTGATTTTTTGTTCGGGATATAATTAAATTTATTTGTTTATGCATGCAATATTTTTGCAATGGTATGTTTTTCTATGCGCTAAAATCTATTAAATATTGAAAGTATATTCCTATTTGACTGCTTTGTTATTGTAGATAGACTGGTTATATGCTGGAAGACGGAACATAAAAAGGATGGTTTTAAACTTCTCCGTTTGGAAAAAAGTTCTTAATGAAAATATAAATAATTGATGGTAAAAATCAATTCAATTGCCTCCAACGAAATTCATGCCGACTTTCTTAGTTGATTCCAGTGTTCTTTTATAAATATTTTATTTATCTTAAATCTTCATTTCATATGCCCTAACTGCTATATACCAAACAGACCCTACAACACATAAATAACAATCCAGTGCCATCAAACCGAAAAATCTTAATAAAACTGGTAGAGAAAAGGAGAAATGTAGAGCATACCTCCAGGATCAAGACAAACTGTGGCGGCTGGAGCCAACTCGAACAGCCACGGCGGCGGACGCCTGCCGTCGGCAATGACGTTGCAGGCAAGGGAATCGCCGTATGATTCGAACTGCTGATGGAGCTGGCGCTCGATCCGACTCTTCCGATCGAAGATTTCAACAAAGAGGCGCTCCATTGTCGACATCTTTCTACGATCCAGAATTTTGAACGTCCGTGGAAACCAAATGCCCTAGAGAACTACAGAAAGGGTGACTGGAGTAGGAGAAAAGTAGAGAACCTGTGAGGAAATTTTGAAATCCGTGCAGCGAGGCGGAGCGTAACGTTGTGCAATTTGCTCTTAAAAAATAAAAAATATATAAAATTTAATTAAAAAATTCGCGTTATTTTATATTAAAAATAAGGTATAATTTTTTCGTTAATTTTTTATGCATGCATAAAATTTGGTATAGAAAGATCTCCATACAAATATTTTTTGAAATTTTTTTCTCAAATTCTTATACATTATATTCAATGGAAAATTTTGTTCTTTTTTTTTATATTCAATTCTCATAATTTTAAAACAAAATTAATGTTTAATTTTATATGCCTTGGAAATTATACCATTGGCTTTTTTTTTTGTTATTTATTTATTTCATAAAATACATTCAAACATTTATTTTAAATCAAAATGCCCTTAGTAGATAAAATATGAGTCTTAGATTTTGTTTGGGATAATTTTTTTGTTGTTTCTTAAAGCATTTTTCTAGTACAATAAGTAAAAATTTCGTACAAAGAAGCTGCTTTAAGAAGCAACAAGAAAGCCCTCACAAATGAAACCTTAATATTTTTTGTCATGACCAATGTAAACTTCTGAAGAAGGGAGACCCTCAAACATTCTTGTTCTCTAATAGCCTCAAAATTTGTGTGATTAATCTATGGTAAAATTTCACAAAGATTTTCTCTAATTCCCAACAAATATAAATTCAATGTTGGTGATGATATATTCTTGATAACTTATATTTGAATGCATTTATCACCAATGGTTTAAAGCTATAATAAGAAGGAGATAAAAAGAATAACTCTAGATTCAAAAAACAAACAATATTCAAATCTTATCTATATTCAGTATTTATTCTTATTCGAACAAAGTTTGAGCATATGTTTCGAACCTAAGGTTCAACTATTAGATATAAAAAAAAGGTTTGAAGAAAGTTCAAATATGACACAAACTAATAAAAGGAGTTTTGAACCATATATGCACAACAATGGATATATCATGTTCAAAATTTATTCGAACGTTATTCTAACCATATTCAAAAATATAATTAGATCTTATTTGAATCATGTTTGAACCTTAGGCGAATCATGTTCTAATAGTTTGCATAGGGTTCAAACTGAAGGTTCGTTAGGGTGGTTAAACCCTAAAGAACTAATCGCGAGGCTAACCAAGAGGGAGGGGGGTGAATTGATTATTTAAAAATTTATTTATCAAACAAAAAAGTTAAAACATCGTGATGCGGAAGTAGAACTAATTTTGCAATAACAAAAATCAGATATTTCCAACACAAATCATATCACATAAAAATGTGGATATTAAAATGCGAAAAAGTAAATAGAAAGAACACACCAAGATTTATAATGGTTCGATCGACTTGACCTACATCCACTCCTTGGAGATTCCCTCTCCAAGTATTGCACTACTCAGAAATGAATCTCCTTTTGCTCCCATAGCAAAATGGAGAAGCCCTTACAAAATCTTTCCACCGACCCGGTGAGGCAGAGAACCTTGAATCCTTTTACTCCCTCCTGGAGTAGGTAGTGAACCTTGTAATCCTTTTTTACCTTCCCGGTGAAGGCAGAGAATTCGAAAATCCTTTTACTCCCTCATGTAGTAGACAAAGAACCTTGGAAATTCTTTTTCACCCACCTCATGAAGGCAAAGAACATGGATCTAATGCTGATTAAGATCTCCCTCAGAGCCACCAAGGAATTAGGACAACAACTTGAAGACGATGAACACATTGCTTGGAGCAACCTCTGTGAATCCCTCACAACTCCCCCTAATAAGGATTTCTCTCTCTCTCCCAAGCTCTACCTTTGCCTTCTCTTAGCTCTCTCTTGGATCTCCTCCATATCAAAATATTAACTAAAGGGTTAATGCAATTACTTAAATAGAGAGCCTCTAAAAGAAGTCCTAATTTTCAATTCCATGCAACTAAGCATCCAGTACGATCGATAGATCATCTTATACAATTAGTACAAAATAGCCCTTTCAGTTAGGACGAGCAACATTACCTTGTACGGTTAGTTTAAGAGAGATAGGCAGACTGCCCCAGACGATTTCAATATCATCATGGACGATTAGCATAAATTTGCCAAACTTCTTCTAGTACGATCCTCAGTGATGTCCTATGGTCCCAAGCATTTCTCTGTCGTCCAGTATGATATGGGTCTATTGTCCTAGATGATTAGTTAAAAAATTATGGTATTCGTCTGGTATAATAGATGACGATCTCTTATCATACCAAACATGATCTTTATCGTCATTGTATCGAATTAAGTTTTACCATAATTGTTCTCCTAATCACAGGATTAATTTATAAATGATAGTCCTGAATCATCCAGAATGATGTACATCATCCTATATGATTAGTACAAAATTTAAAAATTAAAATATTACCTAAATTGTGTTTGGTGACTATTTTTTATCATCTAAAATGATCATCCTAGACGATAGAGATCATCCAGTATAATTAGTTTAATCATTTGTAATTAGTATGGGTGCTCTAATTAGAGTTTTTATTTTTTACTAATCGTCCAGTACGATTTAAAATCGTCATATACAATTATATCAAAAATAGAAAAAAAATCTCTAACTCACCAAATTTCTCCCTCTAAGTGTGTGTGCAAGGTTACTTTCCTTGGGGTCCACCATATACATGACTTTACTCAAGAAAAGTAAAAGGTACATTGACATTGAAGTTGCAGACATACACAACCTTAGTCTATCCGATCTTGAGCTGATTTACATTGCAATTGAATGTTTGTTATCATCAAAATCATAGTACTTGGATCCAGATTTACAACACAAACATGATTATAACAATTTTTTTGTCCTCATTGTCTTATATAAAATTGATTCAATTGAATTGCTTTCCTATGTGTGCAAATGTTCATTTATGTCATATGCATGGAGAGACATTATACTGCTTAGGTTATCTATAGAGCTAAGGATGTGAAGTTATTAAATATGTTGGGTTAATATTCTTATAATGGTTGAGGAGTCTCCCTTCATGCAACTCATGAGCAATTATTTTTTAGCTAGGGCACAAACTCTTCCACTTTTATTAAGAAATATTGAAGATGAAGATAAAAATGGATATTATATTATGTTTAAAATTTGAGGTGAGAATATTTAATTTGGAGGAAAAAAATCTAATTTTATTATTGGATTGGGTTTTGGTACAATTTTATGAGGATAAATTCAAGAAGATGACCAAAAGTGGCAGGTTAACTAGTAACTATCTAGATAGATACAATAACTTTAAAATTGTAGGCTTGGAGAATGCAATCAGAGAGTGCATTAAGAGCATTGGTGTGTCAGAATTAACTTAATACTTTATTATGGATGGTGTTCTACTCAACTATGAGAAGAATGGTATTTTTTTTTTACTAAAATACTTATCTTAGTTGAAGATGAGGAAGAATTATTTGGATACCCATAGAGCAGGTTATCATCATAGATGATGTTAAAATAGATAAGTATGGATGTAATATATTATGAGGTAAAGGATGTAGTATATTATGAGGTAAAGGCAACTTATCATAAGAGAGGATGTTAAAATGGATAAATATGGATGTAGTATATTATGAGGTAAAGGCCCTACCAAAGTAAGCCCTAACCTAGTACATTATCAATTGCTATATCATATTGAGTCAAATATATATATCATATTGAGTTGAAAGAGCAATAAAGTTCTCACAAACAAAAATATATTTTTTTTCTTTATTAAATAATGAATATGTAAGTTATATGCAAAGTATTTGTGGGCTCCAAAATTTAATTCCTAGGAGAGTTTTACATTTGAGGTCAAAATTTTAAAATGTAGATTAGATTGTAAATATGACATTACTTGGAGTTTTCACCATAATTTTGCAATGATATTAAAATATGGTTTCAAATTTCTCATGGGTGTAAACCCTCATAATTAATTACTCCTGGTGACGCGAGAAAAATTTACATTAGAAGTAGTTGTTGACATGCACTAAATGCTTGGCATATAATAGTTATAACTTTTACTTCAAAATTGATGAGCTCAATCAAGATCGCATTGTATAGTCATTCCAAGTTGTTATAAACCTTGGTCTACTTAGTTAGGGGAGGTAATCAACCTAACATGATTGAAGGAGATCATAGGTTATAATGTTATATTATCCAAGAGAATTTGTCTATATGCCTAAGGTGAATGTCTGTATGAGGGGATAATTTTAAGTTAACTTTAGTGGACATAAGATTTTGTACTCTATTAGGTGCATCCTATGATTTATAGCTCAACGGGCAAGAACCAATGGGAGTTATATATGCTTTAATTATGATCATAATTTAATAGGATCACTTTATGATGAAATCACCTGGTCATTGGGTCCCAATCATATCCATTGGTTCAATGTAGTAATAAAACCACCTATTTAGAGAATATGTGTCATGTTCTTACTCGTATGTAGTGTTTTGAGAATGATCATAATTATATGCTTTAATAAGACATTAATGTGAGCTGAGGTTAATCTCGAAATTTTCATAATATTCAAATTATTACTAAGGGTAGATGGATTATTACTTTTAATATTGTGCATACTTTTCTTTAAATAATATTATTTAATATTTCACAATTTTTTGAATTTTTATATTTAATTTATGTGAGAATTGGAGTTTGGGGGCATTTCAATGATAAGATCCCCTTTGATTAAGATTCTCAGTCGACATGGTCATCATGGGGATATAAACTATTTACATCATTTACGTTTATAATTGGAAAGGTCGGTTCTATCGCAATCCAACTCGATTGGACCAACAAACTAAGCAGGTCATATCGTATTAAGCTGGAACAGGCGAACTCCAAGATCTAGTTTTCAAAAAATTTCAAAAATCTTCTTCCAAACTTTACTTAAAAACAACAATAAACACAAACCTGCTAACAATGTCCAATATATAAAAAATAACCCATCCATAAAATTCTTTTCAATTTATCATCAAAATGTCTATATAAAATATATAGTGCAGTACATGACTACATATGAGAGAGCAGAGCAAAACATAATAAAAGCTAACTATGACTGTCAAAATATCAAAAGAATAATACATATAATCTTAGATCAAATTCCTGAAACTGCTAATCGACATGCTCTTTCCCTTTTATAGACCCTGAAAATATGAAGCAAAATATTCGTGAGCTGCACAACTTAGCAGACTACAAATGCTGGTCTAAATTTTTAATTTTTTTATTAAATATTTCCAAAATTTTCAAATGTAATACAACAATTCGTTGTGTTGAGCAAATCATAATTGCATAGCGGTTAGTCCATTAATTTTAATAATAATACTGATCAGTTAAATAAACTAAAATTTCATATTACATAATAGAATGTGATAGATTTCTTTGGTTCCAAAAAGAATCTCAAATGATTCTAATCCCTTATGACTCCCAACAAATTTTTTCCTTCTTTCAGATAGAATCTCAAATACTTATGACCCCTTATGACTGTCAAAAAATAGATTTTCAAGAAAGTTAGATTTAGATTTATGGTCTCACACAGAATCTCAAAGAATTTTGGCATCTTATATCCCCCAACACATATTTTCATATCAAAACGGGCATAATTCAATCAATATAACACATAATTCATTGTAGTATAAAAATTAAAGCATAAATAAACTCAATGCAAAATATCCCTAACTTGCTATAACGGTAGGAAACAAAATACACTACTAAGCAAAAATTTACTACTTCATAATTTCATCAAATTACCAGTGATCATGAAAAACAAGTTTCAAGAATTTTGTTATATTATAACACTATTTTATGGGTTCATGATTGTTTTCTATTCAATTAAAAAGATACATATTTTAAAATATTAGGTATAAAATTTTCAAAAAATACTCAAAATGTTTACTTGTGCTCACCCTCACCCACTAGCCCTCATGCTCGCCTACCCGCTCGTGTTCCTATCGCACTCAATCGGGTTGGTAGGTCACGTCGGGTTGGGTTTAGGTCTAGATTTTTAACCCTTTTGAACAAACGAGTCGGGTTCAGGTCAGATGTGTCAAGAGAGGGTCAATTTCGAGTTTGACATGAACCAAGCCTGAAAACTATTTTCACACCCCTCATAACACCTAGTGTTTTAGTGCTTTGAATTGGTCCATATTCAACTTGATAAGTTTGACATGTTTGAACTCTCTGCATTCCCATTTTGCATATGTTATGTATATATTTGAATGTATAAATTTAGTTTATGACTGTCTCAAGAGTCTGTGTGCATGAATTTTAAAATATATAAATTTTCTCTTGGGAGTGCCCTAGTGTTGTGATTGGAAGCGATTTGGCATGAGCTCTCTGTCATTCTAAGAATTTAAAGAAGACATTGTGGCGCTGAGTTTGAGCATTACAACATTGTGTTCTTTGTTATGGGTGTTGCAGCGTTGGAATCAAAATTTTTCTAAAATATCAAAATCCACTTAAAATTTATTTGCCATAAAAAAATCCCCCTAATTGTCGGTTAGAGAGAGAGAGAGAGAGAGAGAGAGAGAGAGAGAGTCTGTTATGAGCCGTTTCAACATATTTTCTATTGTTAGTCTCGTTTGGGAATTTGTTTGGGTCGAAGTATGTTATATTATACCAATCTCTACTTTTAGTATTATAAAAATTATAGGATTTTTCTTATTTAAATTTTAAAATTGCAACTTGGTAATATGAATAACATGATATCCGTTGAACTTTCATCTTGTATTTGTTTATATGTTATATATATGAATATTCTTGACATTTCAATGTTTTCTTTAAAAATGTTACTATGTGAAATGAAATATCTACTATATGTGGCAATCTTAAATTTAATATCATAAAATAATATTTCTGTACAATAAAAGCTTCAAAATAATATTATAAATAGTTTTTGATAAATTGGTAAAGTTTAGAAAATATGAAATTTATGCCTAATTTGCTAAATATTTTGGCGGTCAGAAATATAAATTATAAAATGTTAAAATTATTGTTATTACTATTTTATTTATGTGAAATGCTTAAATTGTTATGAATACCTGCTTGAATTTTTTGAAATATCTTAAATTTTAAGAATTTTGGTGGTTGGTGGAATTGATGAATTCTATTTTGTTGGGAGCTATAACAGCTTGAATTTTTAAATATATGTTGTGCTAAGCATTTTGGAGCTATAAGGGTTTTTTGATATGCTATTATTATAACTGTCTGAATTTTAATATCTTTTTTTTTTTGTTGAGAGATATAAGGTCCTAGAACTCCTAGTTAACAATAAAGAAGATTGAAATTGAGATATAATGGATGAATTAATGAGGTAAAATGCCTTTGGAGCATCGTGACCTTGGGAATGGCAGCATTGCGGTGTTGTCCACTTTGTTTGGGAAGAAATTTGAGGGGATGTCGTGGCAGTGGGTGTCACCACCACAGTGTTGGGATCTTCGGTTGATGGAATATATTAAGCATTACAATGTTGTTGTTGTGGGTGTCGTGGTGTTAAATAAAAAATTATGTTTTATGTATGTAAGTAACTAAATCCATTTCACCACAATCACATTGGAAATGACAACATTGCGATGTTGTCCACTTTGTTTGGGAAGAAAATTTGAGGGGGTGTTCTGGCAGTGGGTGGCACCACCATAGTGTTGGGATCTTTGGTTGATGGAATCTATGAGCATTAGACTAATCGATTAAGCATTATCAATGAAAAGAGAAGAAAAGGAGAGAGAGGAAGGAGGAGAGAAAGAGAAATGACATAGGGATTCAGAGGCCATCTATTGGGTCAATTAGAGAAATTATCGTACTTACGGTGGGCTCCCAATATCCTTTTTCTAATTTCAATTCTGATTTTTATGTGAAAAGATAAAGTGTAAAAAAGTATTTTTATGACTATAAAAAATATTCAACTGTGTAAATTTCAATATGTAGTAAATACTCTATTTTGAATATTTTGGCTATAAGAAGAAACATTTTCACCAGTTGATTTTTCTTATGTTAAGTTTTAAATATTTATCTATTAAGAACTGAGAAATCTGAAATTGATTAAAATCCTCATAAATTTTCAAAATGGTGTTTTAAAGGTTAATTGTGAAAATTACCTTAAATGGCGAAAGTTGAAAAAACATGAATAATATATACATGTGTATTATCTCTTGTTTTGTGAGATACTTGTATTCATGATCATATCTAGCATATTATGCATCTGTTAACTCTACAAAGTTTTGTATTTGCGTTTATGATCATATGATGAATATTCTAATGTGGGAAACTGATATAGTGTACTAACTTTATATAATACGCTCTATTATGTTTAATTTGTTATGTTTATTATTCTAGCTATATTTATTTTATGCAGGGGAGGTTAAAAAGAGACATAAGTGAAATTAGAGTTATAAAAAGATTCGTGAGGGTCTCATTCACCTAGTGAAGTAACCTGTGGGAGATATAAGTGGAATAAGAGTTAAAACAGACATCGAGACATGCATATCATTTTGTACATCTTCTCATATTCTGTCATAAATTTAATATTTTGCTAAATAAAACAAACTTAATCATAAAAGGAGTCTCTAAAAGCAAGTATATTGTGTTACTTATGTACAACTGTAAAATTCTAGGATTTTTTGTGAAAAGGTGAATTAAAGTGCAAATTAATTATGTCTTGTTCTCGAAATCAATGCAGTCTGATAACCTATGAAATTGTATGGGAATGCATATATGTGAAAAGTAAGCTCTAATATGTTTATGAAATTTTGATAATTTCTTCATGTACACTAAAATTACTATTGAAAACTTTAAATTTATGAACTATGATTATGGATATCAAATTATATAATAGGACAAGGGCATGCTTACTAAGTTAGAATGTCAATAGCTATCTTTGTTGCTCCATAATGTTTTAGTTTATGCTCCTACCTATTATCTGGATATACCAAGAGAGATGTATGGTCTAATGAGGCTACTATGAAATATTTACTCATGGGTGTAGCAAGCTCTTCTATTCTGGTTCATGGTTTATCCTGGCCCAGCTGGATAAAGTTCATAAGCGCATGATCAATAGGACTCAAAACTTTTGAGGTATTATATAATCTAGCATTATTTCATTTGACATAGAGATATTATGTAAGCTAGATTATAATATATAAATTTTGAGAAATAAAATCGAATGATGTTGAGATAGGCTTTATTGTATCAAGTCTTTTAAATACATATGATTTATTCTGCATTGTGGTTGAGAAAATTTCGGTTTAAAAATTTAATAAATTCCATTAGACTCTGAGGTGTTGCATCCTCGCAACTATTTGAACCATTCATGTTGACGTTGCAGAGAAGGCGACAAAGGAGAACGATGATGGTAAAGTTCGTGCCATTGATTTGGCCATGTCGTGAAGAAGGTTGGAAAGTTTTTATTTATTTATTATTATTATTTTTTTAAGGTTGGAAAGTTAAAACCAGCATCTCCTATTATAATTACATATGCTATTGAGACAGAAGAATAAGTTATTAGCACGTCTATTACTATTGTTTGTAAAGATTATATAACTTAATAGACTATCAAATAAGAAGAATACAAAATAAAAAATATTTGACAAAAAAATTGACAGATCTATCATATTATAACATTGCATGCAACGCTTGCTTTTAGGTAGTTTAAGTTCGTAAGAGTGTTATAATTTTTATGATTACACTTTGTTGTTTTATAAACTTATAATTATTGTGATTAACATTTTATTTAAAAATCATAATTTATTTTGTTATAAATGTTGTGTTATAGCTTGATTAGACATTATTTGAGCCATAGTACAATCTTAAGGTCAAATTATTTCTCCACAAAAATAAACAAAAAAATATTTGACAATTTACATATATTATAAATTATATAAAATCAAATTTTATTAACTCATGCAAGTGGCCATGCCAAATATTATTCTCATATATTTATCTTTTATAATAGAAAAAAAAAAACAAAGTTGGGATCAATATTTTCAAAATGTTCAACGCATAGTAATGCAGGTTTTTTTTTCAAAATATTCAAAGCATAGTAATATGCAGAAATCTCCAGCAACAGCCCTTTCCACCACCAAATTTAAGCTCTTACATAATCACTCAAAAATGAGTGAGGAAGTGAAGAAAAAAATATCAGAGAAAGGATGCATAATCACTCAATGTATCAAAGAAGTTATTTATATTGATCTTCTCTTTTCCTGAATAAATAGCTTCTAAATTTCTTCCCTTTTCTCTGACAGCAGCCTTATCCACCACCGCATATAACTGCTTTAATGGCATCTAAAAAAAAAATAATAGAGAATATGTGAGGGTCATTCAATTTATAAACAATGAAGAAATTAAAAAATCCTTAGCTTATTCCTATTGTTTAGTATCCTATATCTTGGACTACACTGCTCACCCAAGAAAAAATATCATAAGATGGGAGTTTTTTAAAAAAAGAAGAAGTGAGAGAGAGAGAGAGAGAGTCTTATAACATAGTTATATGTAATACCCACGAAATATTTACATCAAAGACAAGAAGACATAAAGGAAACTAAATCTTTATCTATAGCTTCTAGATGAGAATTACTTTGATAGTCTATGTCTAATAAATTTTGTTGGATTGCTAAACATAATGAGTTTCTACTAGAACTTGAGGAGGCACACAATAGAGATTTATTATTACTATGATTATGAAATCTCAAAGGTGCATCTAGGCAAAGCTTCTATAAGAAATGGTAAAAAAATAAAGCTCACCCCGTTTAACGCTTCAGCGGCTGCATCAATATCATCTCTTGCAAAAACATTAAGATGTTCTAGCACCTGCATAGAAAAATACATCAATCAAGAACCACAATATATGTACGCACTTGTAAATTAAAAGATTTAACATACATAAACTTTGGTTAGAAGTGAACTAATGCATTCGATGAATATTCCAAATTTGAACACTTTTTTAGAGACTTGAAAGCTAAATAAATAAACCAAATTCAAACATAATCCAACTTATTTATTCATGCTAATGAACTAGGTTTGTTATAGTTTAATAAGTAACTTGTCAAAGGCTCGATATTAAATTCAATAATAACTCATATAATTTAATTAAAATTTGGTTAAAGTATAACCTGATTGTTTTAAAGTACTCCAAACTTTAGAATATTTTACCAAATTACATTTTTTATTTCCACAAATTTGGCTCTCATTTAAAACCTTAGTCCCTCGAGGTTTCTTGTTTGAGCGAGAGTATACCAATGTTACAACTCATATGAGTGTGCACTTGTAAGAGGCGATCACATGTTCTATTCTCATCCTTCTTAGTTTGCCAATTTGCCTACAATTGGCGTGTGAGCAATCAATCTATGAGCATACCGTCTTAATCCTATATGGTAAAATGCTTGAAGGTAGTTGAGAACAATAAGAGCTTTGAATCCTACAACTTGCATTACTCTCACTTTAATTTTATGACAAAATATATTAAGCACATGCTTCTGTCTCCTTGAAATTGACATTATATTTATCTCCAAAACCTCAAACCTCAAGAAACGTGTCTAATAAAACAATCCTTGAACTCTCTCCAGTTCCTGATAGGCTCGTCTCCTATTCTCGCCATTGATACCACGCCAACGCCTTCCCTTCCAGACACAATCCGCCGCCGTCAGCTTCTCATCATCTGTCAAACCCGTTGACAGCAAAGTAACGCTCCACCTTGTAGATCCAGCATGGCCATTTCCCCCTCGAAGATGGGCATCTTTCACTTTCTCACCTTCGGCATCCCTCCGTACCCACGGTAATCTCCATAACCTCCCATTCCCTCGAAATGAGGAACTCCCAAGTGTCCCGGTCCTCCCCCGACGTTGGTAAACCGAATTCTTCATTCATAATCTCCTCTTCCCCTTCAAAACAGCACCTCGACGCTAAATTCAGCACCTCGACGCTGATATTCTTCTCCTCTCTCCAAAAATTCACTACCTTCATATTCCCCTCGCCTGCCTCCAAAATCCACACCTCGACACACTGAAAAAATCAGCAACCTCGACAGCTTGAAAATCAGCACCTCGACGTTGAAAATCAGCACTTGGCGGTCATTCCCCATGCTCATCTCCTCTCTAGAGAGTGGCTCTAGAGGTTGGCATGTCGTCATTCACCTTCAAGAAATCTCCACTTCCAGATTCCTCCCTCCCCCGGATTTGGGTTCGGATTTCCTCCTACGCCATGGCCGTCAAGTGGTCTCTCTCACTTCCGATGTGTCTGGGATGGGTTTTCATCTCACAATAATTTCTCATCATTTCTTTCCATCCCGCGAACCTCCCTTCCAACCTTCTCATTGTTGTAGAGATCCTCCAAGAATTCCTCCAGATCTGTCTTCAGTTACCAAATCGCCCTTCTAAAACTTCCACCTTTCTTTCCCGGTCATCTTTCTTTTAACGGATCCACAAAAAAACTTTTTCCGGAGACGACGATCTTGCTAAAATTTCAGAATTTCAGCCGCCGGTGGTCCCGAATCGGTGCTCTGCATACCAATTTGATAGGAAACACTTGGATTTCCAAAGTGTTTCACACCAATAACCAAGTAGATCTCCGGATGAAATTGCTGTCCACACAGGAAAACAGCCAAAAATAGTGGATTCAGAAGAGAAAAACGAAGGAGAAACGTAAGAGAAACAAAGCAAACACTTTTATTTAAAAGAGATGAAAGCACTTGCAAGATACAACTTCCTTTCGATTCGAGAGCGAAGGAAAAACTCTCCAAGTCTCTAGCCGTAGGTCTAGAGCCCAACACACAAACCCTAGATCTCAAAAAATGATTCAAATCCAAGATTGATCCTCAAATCCCTTCCCAAAAACAACCTAATTAAAGACAAAGGATTAATACCAAAATGCTAAACAACCCCTCATTCAAATATTTTCCCTCCTAACTTGAATTAACCTCAAGTGGGCCCACCCTCTTATTTCGCAACCCCCCCCCCCCCCCCCCCCCCCTTTTTTCTGTCTTGCCTTGCCTCCTGTAGGCGATGAACCGGGTCCATGGTGGACCGGTCCAGCCGCTCCAGGGATGGGCCGGCCGTAACAACATGTTTGGGTGAGAGATAGATGATTTTAAAAGCATTCATGGTGGTCATGGATTTGGAACGGCCGACATGGAAGGTGGGCAAGACCATATTGGATTTTTGTTTAGCTTATATTTTTTAATTGCTAATACCTTATTTAAGAAAAAATGAATGAGCCATCTCATCACTTTATAAAATGATATAAGTACAAACCACAGGATTGACTATTTTCTTATTAGAAAATTAAACGTTTAGATTTGCAAAGATTGTAAAGTTATTCCGAGTGAAAATTATGTACCCAAACATTCGTTTAATATTAGTTTTGGACTTTAAGATAAAGGGGCATAAAATAAAAAATAAAGTTAAAACAATTTCGTAGGATTAAATGGGGGCATTTAAAGAATATTAACAAAATATTTTTGGAAATAAGATTTAGATCTTTAAGATTTTGTCTGTGCATGAGGATGCTAATATTATGTGTGAAAAAATGGCTACTGATATTAAAGAATTATTGCAAAAGATGTCCTTGGAGTATCAAAGGGAAAAGCTCCAAAAGTAAAAATATTGGTGTGGATCCTAATGTGCCAGAAAAAATTAAAAATAAGAAGCTTGTGTTAAAAAATTGGTTTAATTTTAAAAAATTCTGATAATTTGGGAAATATATAAAGTGCCGTTAAGGATGCCGGGTTGGGGATAAGAGAAAGCAATATGGATGCAAAGCATTAGCTTTTAGTGATTTATTATATAGATTAGATACTAAAGAGGGAGAAGATATATGTATAAGTTAAGCCAAACAAAAGATTAGGGAGTAGTAAGGATTTAGGTTTCAAGTGAAGTGTTATTAAAGATGAAGATTAACAAAAATACTTTTCTTAGAAGATGATATTCAACAAGATGAATAGATATTATGCTAAACTTTTTTTAATGAAGAATTGTGATAAATAAGATTGACTATAGTGTATTAGACCCTAGATGAAAATAAAATTTATTTTTTTATCGGCGTAATTAGTAAAACTGAAGTTAGAGAGCGTTTAAAGAAAAATGAAGGGTGGAAAAGCTGTGGACCTAATGAATATTCCAATAGAGGTGTGGAAATGCTTAGAGATGAGGAATTTCATGGCTTATAACTTTTTAATACTATTTTGAAGACTAAGAAGATGCGCAGATGAGTTGGGAATTGAGTGTGTTAATTCCTATTTTTTAAGAATAAGAGGTGAGTACAGATTGTTGCGAATTATAGCAGGTATTCAGTTAAATGTTGTTCATTACTTTAAAACTATGGGAGCGAGTTTTGGAGCATAGGTTGCGGCGTGATACTAAATGTTTCTCAAATCAATTTGGATTCATGCGCGGTTAGGTCGACTATGAAAGCCAATACATTTATTAAGAAGTTTGTGGAGAAATTATAGAGAAATAAAGGAGGATCTACATATGATATTATTGATTTTAGAAAAGCATATGATAAAGTTCAAGGAATGCGTATGGAGAGTTCTTGAAAAGAAAGAAGTCAATAATGCTTAGTATATCAAATCATTAAAGATTGTATGCAGGAGCTTTTTTTTTTTTTTTTTTTATTTACTTGATGTCCAAACACAGTTGGATGACCAAGTATTTCCTATTTCGGTGGGTTACATCAAGGATAGCCTAAGCCCATAATCTTTTTACTTTGTCATGATGTTCTCACTAGACATTTGCAAGAGATGTACCTTGGTGCTATGCTTTTTGCTGATGATATTCTTCTTGTTGATAAGGACTAGAGAGGGAGTTGAAGGTAAACCTTGAATTATGAGGTCAACCTTAGAGTCTAAAGGTTTTCGGCTGAGTAGATCTAAAACGGAAATATTATGAGTGTAATAGTTTAGTAGAATAGACCTAGTGAGGGGATTGTTGACTTTGGGCGATTCAAGTCATTAATAGAGTACACGTTTTTAGATAATCTTGGGATCTATTTCAGAGTGATGGTGAAATAGATGGGCGATATTATCCAGCAGAATTCAAGTTGATGGTTGAAGTGGAGGAATGCATCGGGCTTGTTATGTGATAAATGACCCGCTTCAAAACTTAAGGAAAATTCTATAAGATGGTAGTGAGGCCTGCAATGCTTTATGGTGGCTCGAATGTTGGCCTTTAAAAGGAGAAGCATAATACTAAGTTAAGTGTGGCCAGAGATGAGGATCTCCGTTGATGATGCGCTTTACCCTTAGAGATAGGATACGAAATGAGCATATACGTGAAAAGTTGGAGTAGCCTCCAGTAGAAGAATAAGATTAGAGAAAGTCGCCTTAGATGGTTGGTCACATAAAACGGCGGCCTTGCGATGACCCGGTTAGGAGAGTAGCAGGTATTAGATTTGACTTATGTTAAAAAGTAGGGTAGACTAAAAAGAGCTTGGTTAGAAAATATTAGGAATGACCTTTCTTTATTAGGATTTAAAACGAGAATTTGACTTTTAATAGGAACACAATGGAGAAAAAGGATTCATTCGTAGCCGACCCACTTAGTGGGATAAAGGCTTGATGTTGTTGTTGTTGTTGTTGTTGTCTTTAAAAGAAAGGCAACCCATGAAAGTGATCATATTTATGTAAATCTCTAATTTTTTGGCATGGTCACTTTCAAAATTTGCACTTACAACACAAACTATCAAAATATAGTTATTCAGTTCACTCACAAACGGCCAACATTATTATTCAAAGTTATGGTAACAATCATCTGACATAGAACCATAAGGACGAATTCACAAAGTCAATGATTAGGCTAGAGTTGAACCCTGGATGACGTAAAATATTATAACAATTATTAAATACATTTATGATGATATTACATATATGTAATGATTAAATTTTATGACTAAATAAATAAATAAACAAAACTTCATATACCAAGTAAATCAATTCTATAAATTTTTTAAATTTAATTATATTAATACACAAATTAGTTCACAATGATAATTTTATTTAGATTATAAAATAACAATATTTGGTAATTTTGTTATTATTGCTTAATATAATTCAGACAAAAATTATAACATTATACATATCAAATCATGTTACATAAATTGCGCTATAAATTCATAATCAGATATATTTTATAATAAAAATATACTCTAAAGATTGTAGTTTTTCATCTTATCAATCACATACACACAATAAAATATACTAGATCAAATAAAAAAATTGAATATTAACATCATCTAATTAAATCAAATCTATTTATGTTATTTAAAAATTAAATTTAAAAATAGTTCTTAAATACATGCAGATGTGTTATTGAATTTGAACTTCATCGTTATTTACGCCCCAAATTAATTTAAAACATATGATATTCTAATATTTATTTAATATAATTTTTTATTTCACATGATAAAGAATCATATAGATATATGGCCAGGTTGTCATATAAAAAAAATTAATTGGATTATGATATAATACTTATAAATATTTAAATGGGTCATTTTAAAATTAAATATATTCAATTTAAATTAATTATATCATTTAAAAATTTTAATTATAAATTATTAATTATATAAATGAGATACAAGATAAAATGGCGGGTTTTTTAGAAAACACATCGTTGCCACTCAACAATCAAAACGCTGTTGCGTTTTCGAAATCGTTCTAAAACAGGTCTCTTTCATTCAAGTAGTTCCAACCCTCCAATTTTAGAAACATCAATGATTATTTCTCCTAAACTTTCTCATACAACTCACCGAATTTACCTGTTTATTGAGTTATTACATCATTATTGTATCTATTCATAGTATAACTTGTACTAAATTGCATTTGCTTTTTATCCAATTTTATATAAGTGAAGATTTCCAAAAGGTTGAAGCTCCCATTTTCTTTCGAGATTCCATGAGAACTTTCACAATTTCCTGCAACAATATTGTAACTACAAAAGTGTAACGTCTACTTTTATTTGATTTCATGGTTTGAAATGAAAAGCAAGTGCGCAAGCTATTTATTTTAAAA
>NW_021318683.1:0-823 GCF_001605985.2 Dendrobium catenatum
GTGTGCGGCCAGCCGCGATCCGCGCGTGGTGCCCGTGGATCGGTGCGCTGGTCGCGCCGTTTCGGGAGGCCGGTTGGCTGCACCGCCTTAAGTGGGCCCCACCAGCCGGAAAAACTGCTTTTTTGCTATTTTTGGGCCCAAAAAATTCCGAAAAAATTCCAAAAAATTTGAAAAAAATTTAAAAAATTTTGGAATTTCAAAATTTGCTATAACTCCCTCCTGTCTTCTCCAAAACCTATAAATATGTCCCTCAGGCCTTTAGAAAATTTGCAACTTCTCTTTCTTTCTCCCTCCGGTTCTCTGGCGGCTGAGGCTTCCGCTATTTGCGAGTTGGAATTTTTTTCCTACTCGAATAACGCCCCTCCTCGCGCGCAGAAACCTACGGGATTTCTTTCTCCCCCTCCGGCTTACTGACGGTTGAGGCTTCCGTTATTTTGCGAGTTTGGAATTTTTTCCTACTCGAATAGCGCCCCTCCTCGCGTGCAGAAGCCTACGGGATTTCTTCCTCCCCCTCCGGCTTACTTACGGTTGAGGCTTCCGTTATTTGGGAGTTGGAATTTTTTCCCTACTCGAATAGCGCCCCTCCTCGCGTGCAGAAGCCTACGGTATTTCTTCTTCCCCCTCCGGCTTACTGACGGTTGAGGCTTCCGTTATTGGCGAGTTGGAATTTTTTCCTACTCGAATAGCGCCCCTCCTCGCGTGCAGAAGCCTACGGGATTTCTTCCTCCCCCTCAGGCTTTCTGGCGGCTGAGGCTTCCGCTATTTGCGAGCGGGAAATTTCCCGTACTCGAATTAGCGCCCCTCCTCGCGCGCAGGAGTTATG